>NC_140991.1:185924819-186057451 GCF_052327205.1 Somniosus microcephalus
TGCTTTATTACGAAGCAAGCCAAAGTAAGTTCATTACACAAATACTTATACTCTGATTAAGGTACCAAAAAAACAAATTAACAGGCTTAATTTTTTTTGCACCGAAAAAGTTATCCTGACTCATTACCTTGCACTCTGTAATCTTTGGTACTTGATATGATAAACTTCTGTGAATTCCTCAGCCGGGTACTCATCCAATACAAAATACTCTTCAATGGTTCCATATAAAGCAAAGAGTTCAATCAGCTCCTTCATGACTCCCACAGCTGGCACTCCCTGTATTAGCAGGTGCCTCGATTCCAGATTTATTGTGTACACCTAGATCATTGTTAAACATTATTAATGTGAAGAAACCATAATGTTAGTGATTTTATAATTGTTAACACTATGGCACTGCTTTAGATTGATCACATGGTCAGGCAACAAAATAGAAACCAATGTGAATTACACTTCCTGGATTTTGCCTTTAACACCTGATAAATAATAATGTCTAACATTACTGTGTTTAACCAGTATTCTTCCATTATCCTATGAAAATCATTATTATATACACCAAATAAATTACATTTTTTTTTAAAAAGTTGACTTTAAATGCAATAGGTATTGAATTGACCTTTATGCAATTACTTTTACACTGCTCATCGTGCTCCACCAAGAGGCTGCTGTAATGAGCAGAACCGAGAATTAAACTTAAGAAAGAAGAAAGAACTTTCATTCATAAAGTACCTTTCACAACCACAGGTCATCCCAAAGTACTTCACAGCTAACAAAGTACTTCTGAAGTGTAGTCACTGTTGTAATATAGGGAAGCAAGGCACCACAAACAGCAATAAGATAAATGACCAGATAATCTGTTCTGCCGATGTTGGTTGATCAGTAAGTCTTGGCAAGGACACCAGGAGAACTTCCCTGCTCTTCTATGAATAGTGCCATTATATTTTTTGCAATCACCCGAGAGGGCAGATTTGGTTTAAAGTCTCATCTGAAAGACAGCACCTCAGACAGCACCAGGGGTGGCTCTGCTGCACAGAATGGGAGGAAAAAGAGTGGTAGAGCTATAGTAATAGGGGATTCAATTGTAAGGGGAATAGATAGGCGTTTCTGCAGCCGCAAAAGAAACTCCAGGATGGTGTGTTGCCTCCCTGGTGCAAGGGTCAAGGATGTCTCCGAGCGGCTGCAGAACATCTTGGAAGGGGTGAACAGCCAGTTGCTGTTGTGCATATAGGCACCAACGATATAGGTAAAAAGCGGGATGAGGTCCTAAAAGCGGAATATAGGGAGTTAGGAGGTAAATTAAAAAACAGGACCTCAAAAGGTAGTGATCTCAGGATTGCTACCAGTGCCACGTGCTAGTCAGAGTAGAAATAGAAGGATACTTCAGATGAATACGTGGCTAGAGTAATGGTGCCAGGGGGAGGGATTCAAGTTCCTGGGACATTGGAACCGGTTCTGGGGGAGGTGGAACCAGTTCAAACCGGATGGTCTGCACCCAGGCAGGGCTGGAACCGATGTCCTAGGGAGAGTGTTTGCTAGTGCTGTGGGGGAGGGTTTAAACTAAAATGGAAGGGGGTTGGGAACCTGAGCAGGGAGACAGAGGAAAGGGAAACAAGGATGAAAGCAAAAGATAGGAAGGAGAAAAACAAAAGTGACAGTCAGAGAAATCAACGGTTTAAATCAAACGTGGCCACAGTAAATAATAATTCTAATAGGTCTAAGAGCGTTAAAAAAACAAGCCTGAAGGCTTTGTGTCTTAATGGGAGGAGCATTTGTAATAAGGTGGATGAATTGGCCGCGCAAATAGAGGTAAACGATATGATTTGGTTGGGATTACGGAAACGTGGGTCAAGGACGGCCAAGACTGGGAACTCAACATCCAGGGGTATTCGATAATCAGGAAAGATAGGCAAAAAGGAAAGGGAGGAGGGGTAGCATTACTGGTTAAAGAAGGGATTAACACAATTGTAATGAAGGATATTAGCTCTGATGAGGTGGAATCTGTATGGATAGAATTGAGAAATACTAAGGGGAAAAAAACATTCATGGGAGTGGTATATAGACCTACAAACATTAAGGCGGAGGTTGGGGATGGCATTAAAAGGGAAATTAAAGAAGCGTGCAATAAGGGCACAGCAGTCATCATGGGTGACTTTAATCTACATATAGATTGGGCTAATCAAATTAGTAACAATACTGTGGAGGAGGAATTCCTGGAGTGTTTACGGGATGGTTTCCTGGACCAATATGTCGAGGAACCAACCAGAGATCAGGCCATCTTAGACTGGGTATTATGTAACGAGAAAGGATTATTAGCAATCTTGTTGTACGAGGCCCCTTGGGTCGGAGCGATCATAATATGATCGAATTCTTCATTAAGATGGAGAATGAAGTAGTTGACTCAGAAACTAGGGTCCTCAATTTAAATAAAGGAAACTACGATGGTCTGAGGAGCGAGTTGGGTAGGATTGATTGGGGAATGGCACTCAAAGGGTTGACAGTGGATAGGCAATGGCAAACATTCAAAGACCAAATGGATGAACTACAGAAGTTGTTCATCCCAGTTTGGCATAAAAAAAACAAAAAAGGTGACTCAACTGTGGCTAACAAGGGAAATTAGGGATAGCATAAGATCCAAGGAGAGGACATACAAATTGGCCAGAAAAAGCAATAATCCTGAGGATTGGGAGCAGTTTAGGATTCAACAAAGGAGGACAAAGGGATTAATTAAGAAAGGGAAAATAGAATATGAGTGTAAGCTTGCAGGGAACATAAAAACTGACTGTAAAAGCTTTTATAGATATGTAAAGAGAAAAAGATTGGTGAAGTCAAGCGTAGGTCCCTTGCAGTCAGAATTGGGGGAATTTATAATGGGGAGCAAGAAATGGCAGACCAACTAAATACATATTTTGGTTCTGTCTTCACAAAGGAGGACATAAATAACCTCCCAGAAATACCGCAGAACATAGGGTCTGATGAAAGGGTGGAACTGAAAGAAATCAGTATTTGTAGGGAAATGGTGTTAGGAAAATTGATGGGACTGAAGGCCGATAAATCCCCAGGGCCTGATAATCTACATCCCAGGGTACTTAAGGAAGTGGCCCTAGAAATAGTAGATGCATTGCTGGTCATCTTCCAGAACTCGATAGACTCTGGAACGGTACCCATGGATTGGCGGGTAGCTAATGTTACCCCACTATTCAAAAAAGGTGGTAGAGAAAAGGTGGGGAATTAGGGAAAATGCTAGAGTCCATTATAAAAGATGTAATAGCAGAGCACTTGGAAAGCAGTGACATGATTGGACAAAGTCAACATGGATTTACAAAAGGTAAATCATGCTTGACTAATCTACTGGAATTTTTTGAGGATGTAACTGGTAAAATAGATAAGGGAGAACCAGTGGATGTGGTGTATTTGGACTTTCAGAAGGCTTTCAATAAGGTCCCGCATAAGAGGTTAGCGTGCAAAATTAAGGCACATGGGATTGGGAGCAAGGTATTGACTTGGATAGAGAACTGGTTGGCAGACAGAAAGCAAAGAGTTGGAATAAACGGGTCGTTTTCCGAGTGGCAGGCAGTGACTAGTGGGGTACTCTTTTGATTGTACCAAAAAAAAAAAAACAAATTGGACTGTAAACAGAAGTTCAACTAAAACTTAACAAATCAAATTAAAATTTGGTTTTCCGGGTTGATGATGCACTCCAGTCCCCGCGGCGCCCACCGGTCACGGAAATACTCAAGCGCACCGGCGGACACCGCGTGCTCCATCTCCAGAGCCACCCGGGCGCGAACATGGTGACTAGTGGGGTACCGCAAGGATCAGTCCTAGGACCCCAGCTGTTCACAATATATATTAATGATCTGGACCAGGGAATTGGATGTAATATCTCCAAATTTGCAGATGACACAAAGCTGGGTGGGAGGGTATGCTGTGAGGAGGATGTCATGAAACTCCAGTACGATTTGGACAGGTTGGGTGATTGGGCAGAAACATGGCAAATGCACTATAACGTGGATAAATGTGAGGTTATCCACTTTGGTGGCAAAAACAGGAAGGCAGATTATTATTTGAATGGCAATAGATTGGGAGAAGGGGAAGTGCAAAGAGACCTGGGTGTTCTTGTGCACCAGTCGCTGAAGGTAAGCATGCAGGTGCAGCAGGCGGTTAAGGCGGCAAATGGTATGTTGGCCTTCGTAGCAAGGGGGTTCGAGTACAAGAACAAGGATGTCTTGCTGCAGTTGTACAGGGCCTTGGTGAGACCGCACCTTGAGTATTGTGTGCAGTTTTGGTCACCTTACCTGAGGAAGGACATTCTTGCCATGGAGGGAGTGCAGCGAAGATTCACCAGGCTGATACCTGGGATGGCAGGAATGACGTACGAGGAGAGATTGTGTCAATTGGGCTTATACTCACTGGAGTTTAGAAGATTGAGAGGGGATCTCATCGAAACCTATAAAATTCTGTCAGGTCTGGACAGACTAGATGCAGAAAGGATGTTTCTGATGGCCGGGGAGTCCAGAACCAGGGGTCATAGTCTAAGGATAAGGGGTAAGCCATTTAGGACTGAAATGAGCAGGAATTTCTTCACCCAGAGAGTGGTGAACCTGTGGAATTCTCTGCCACAGAGGGCGGTGGAGGCCAGTTCATTAAATATATTCAAGAAAGAGTTGGATATATTTCTTAAGGCTAAAGGGATCAAGGGATATGGGGAGAAGGCAGGGACAGGGTACTGAATTTGGATGATCAGCCATGATCTCATTGAATGGTGGAGCAGGCTCGAAGGGCCGAATGGCCTACTCCTGCTCCTATCTTCTATGTTTCTAGCACTTCTTCGGTATTGCACCGAGTGTCAGCCTAGATTATGGCCCAGATTTTGCTGTACTAATAACGGTGAGGCCGTCAGCGCTCGCCATTATTATAGGTTAAAAACTGACAGCAACTTCTGGCATCCGCACATGTGCAGTTAAATGCGGAAATCCGGAAGTTGCTGCCAGTTATACCCTGCTCTTCCACAGTCTGCGCCGATGGAATCTGCACAGTGATCACTGTAATGGTGTGAACTAATGCTAATTATCCACTATTCTTGCACTAAAGACAGATGAAAAAGTTAGGGCTTGTGGAATCAGGAGTAACTGATATTTTAAACAGCATAATAAGTGATAATTACTGCTGAAAAACTCTCTTGCCCTGAAAAATTAATTTTAAGTGTGAAGTCTCATTCCATCAAAAGAAAATTAATGTTGCAGATTTTTTTTTAAATTGTTTTTCTTTTATGTCTCTCCCTTAATCCCACGTACATGTCCCAATCTTTATTCTACTTCCTGTACAATCATTTAAATGTAATTCAGATTTCCTGTTTTTTACTTTTTGCTTTGTAGTTTGCGTGTCTCAGTGAGGATTCTTCAATCTGATTGGTTGAAGAATCTCCCTGCTACTTGCCACAGATCCTTTGGAGAGGGCGCTGCATTGGATCAGATGCCCGAAAACTAGAAATTTCCGCTGACAAGCCCGCAAAAAGTTTCTCGGCAACTGAACGCGAGGTGAACAGCAAAAGCTGTTCCTTCACCACTCACAGCAAAATCCAGGCCAATATGTTCAAGTCTCTAGAGTGAAGCTTGAAACCACAATCTGACTCACAGGCAAGAGTGCTACTACTGAACTAAGGCTAAAACCTTCAAGTCGAAGGAAAGTCTAGAGGAGAGTACTTTTTGTTTAAAGTATTCCTTTTTATATGGAAAAATATTACATACACACTCGAAATTTATTTAATACTTTTGCAGATCCAGTCCCACACCCAGGATCTCGGCTATCACTGGCTTCTGACGAAAGGTCATCGACCTGAAACGTTAACTCTGTTTCTCGCTCCACAGATGCTGCCTGACCTGCTGGACTGCACGGAGCACCATTCTGAGCTGCGCTAATAATTAGAACACGACCGAGACCGGCTCAATAAATATTCAGACAGGACTTACTTTTACAGCCCTCAGCCTCCGACCCTCTCTGTACTTGGGCCGTGTAAAACAGACGCTTTTCTGCTGATGGTGCTTCAATACCTCCGGGCCTTGGTCAGCCATCTTCAACCGAAGGGCAGGCAGCCGCAATCAAACAGCGATCGCTCGATTATTCACAACTCCACAGGAAGAGCCTTAAAGGCCCGTCTTTCTCGAGCGCCGATTGGCTATCTGCTCCGCTCCTCGGGAAATGATTGGACGCCCCGATGTCAATCAAATAGCGTTGTAAAATGTTTTTGTGAAACATAAGTTGGCGGGTGATCGTGTTCTCGAATGCGGTTTAAATGGGGAATTTTGGAATTGTGTGGATAACGGAATAAGAAACAAGGCCGTTTTTTAGTCTGAGGAGAGGAGGGGCGGCGCGGGCTCTGCGATTGGAAGCCTTCACCAGCGCAGGGCCTATGAGGAAAACAGTTGGCTGTAGGTAGCTGGTGGCGATGGCCTTTGAGACAATGTTGTGCGCCGGGGCCGCGTGTGTGCAGCTCAGACTCAGCAACATCAAGGACTGCTTCCTGCACCTGGCTTTACAGCGAGCGTCACAGCTGCACCTGGAGGAGGTGATGGCCGCCGCCAACGGCGTCTTCTGTCCATTCTCTCCCTACTGTTTATTATTTATGCCTACATTTATTGCCTATCCCCAGTTGCCCTGAGAAGGTGGTGGTGGGCCAAGTAATGGCGTCCGCGGCCACTTCAGAGGGCAGTTAAGTGTTAACCACATTGGTGTAGGACTGTAGTCGCACATATACCAGACCGGGTAAGGAAGGCATGACATTAGTGAACAGGTAGGGTTTTTACAATATGACAACTTCATGGTCATTTTTTTTTTACTGATACCAGCATTTTATTATCTGATTTTAGAAAAAAACAATTCAAATTTACAAACTGCAATGGTGGAATTTGAGCTTGTGTTCTGCATTATTAGTCCATGCCTCTAATTACACTATACTACCATACCCTCGCTATGTTACCATGGGTGCTCTGTTTCTTCCTTGAACAGAGGCCCAACCAGTCCCCATCCACCACCACCCTCCTCTGCCTGGCTGAACTTGTTCTCACATTGAACAACTCATCCTTTGACTCCACTCACTTCCTCCAAATTAAAGGTGTTGCTATGGGAACCCGCATGGGCCCTAGCTATGCCTGCCTTTTCATGGGATATGTGGAACACTCTTTGTTCCAGTCCTACTCGGGTCCCCTCCCTCTCCTCTTTCCGGTACATCGATGACTGCATTGGTGCCGTTTCCTGCTCTCGCCCTGAACTAGATAAGTTAATTCACTTTACTTCCAATTTCCACCCTTCCCTCACATGGTCCATCTCCGACTCTTCCCTTCCTTGACTTCTCCGTCTCCATTTCTGGTGATCGGCTTTCAACAAGCATCCACTACAAGCCCACCGACTCCCACAGCTACCTGGACTACACTTCCTCCCACCCCGCTTCCTGTAAGGACTCTATTCCATTCTCCCAGTTTCTCCCTCTCCGCCGCGTCTGTTCTGACGATGCCACCTTCCATACTAGTGCTTCCGACATGTCTTCCTTTTTCCTCAACCGAGGATTCCCCTCTATCGTGGTTGACACAGCCCTTGACCGTGTCCGTTCTATTTCCCGCACTTCTGCTCTCACCCCTTCCCCTCCCAGAACCACGATAGGGTTCCCCTTGTCCTCACCTTTCACCCCACCAGCCTCCACATTCAACGGATCATCCTCTGCCATTTCTGCCACCTCCAACGTGATCCCACCACCAAACATATCTTCCCCTCACCTCCCCTTTCAGCATTCCAAAGGGACCACTCCCCCCGTGACACCCTGGTCCACTCCTCAATCACCCCCAACAGCCCTTCTCCTTCACCTGGCACCTTCCCGTGCAAGTGCAGGAGATGCAACACATGCCCTTTTACCTCCCCACTGTCCAGGGCCCCAAACACCCCTTCCAGGTGAAACAGCAATTTGCTTGTACTTCTTGCAATTTAATATACTGTATTCGCTGCTCACGATGCAGTCTCCTCTACATTGGGGAGACCAAACGCAGATTGGGCGACCGCTTTGCGGAACACCTCCGTTCAGTCCGTAAGGGTGACCCTGAGCTTCCGGTCGCCTGTCACTTTAATTCACTGCTTCACTCCCACTCTGATCTCTCTGTCCTCGGGCTATTACATTGTTCCAATGAAGCTCAATGTAAGCTCGAGGAACAGCACCTCATCTTTCGATTGGGCACTTTGCAGCCTGCCGGACTCAACATTGAGTTCAACAATTTCAGATAATTATCCCTGCCCCCATTTTTCATGCAGTATGATTTTTGCCATTCCCATTTGCAACATTTTATCTTTCCTGCCTCTTACAAAAGTACAGGGTGTTCTTTCTATTCCTTCCTCCCCATCTAACCCCCCCCCTGTCTCTGCACCTGCTTAATATCTGTTACATCTCCAGCTTTTTCCAGTTCTGATGAAGGGTCCCAGACCTGAAACGTTAACTCTGTTTCTCTCTCCACGGATGCTGCCTGGCCTGCTGAGTGTTTCCAGCATTTTCTGGTGTGAGGCTGTGCCTGGAATCAAATGTGCAGTATTTAAAAAATGGCAGTATAACTGCATCCTGACGCAAGAGGTTTGAGACCAACTGTAGGAGGTACTGTCTCATCACTGGTGTAGTATGACTCCAGTTGGATCAGAGTTGCATTTAAAAAGTTCCTTTTTTTAAAGTTAAAACCCCTTTTTATTATTAGATATCTGAATCTAATTTGAAGTAAGTGTGTGTGTGTGTGTGTGTACACATTCCAACGTTATTGCTGTTACCCCATAATATAGACTCCAATATATGTTGGGGAAAAGCTAATTTTACTAAGCTGAGATGTGATTTAGCCAAAGTGGTCTCGACACAAAAACTTGAAGGTAAATCAGTGTCCGAGCAGTGTGAGGCATTCAAGGAGGAGATAGAGGGTTCAGAGCAAGTATGTTCCCTTAAAGAAAAAGGGTGGGACTAATAAATCTAGAGCTCCCTGCATGTCAAGGGGCATACAGGGAAGGATAAAGAAAAAAGGGAAGCTTATGACTGATATCGAGGGCACAATACTGCAGAAACCCTAGAGGAGTATAGAAAGTGCTGGGGTGAAATTAGGAAAGCAAAGAAAGGGCATGAAAAAATATTGACAAGTAAAATCAAGGAAAGCCCAAAGATGTTTTATAAACACATGAAGAGGATAACTAAAGTAAGAGTAGGGCCTATTGGGGACCATAAAGGTAACCTGTGTGTGGAGGTGGAAGACATGGGTATGGTTCTTAATGAATACTTTGCATCTGTTTTCACAAAAGAGTGACGATGCAGGAATGGCAATCCGGGAGGAGGAGTGTGAAATATTAGATGAAATAAGCATAGTGAAAGAGGAAGTATTAAGGGGTTTAGCATCTTTGAAAGTGGCTAAATCCCCAGGCCCAGATGAAATGTATCCCAGACTGTTAAGAGAAGTAAGCGAAGAAATAGCAGAGGCTCTGACCATAATTTTCCAATCCTCTATGGTTACAGGTGTGGTACTGGAGGACTGCTAATCACAGAAATCACAGAAACCCCACAGTGCAGATAGAGGCCATTTCGGCCCATCGAGCCTGCACCGACACATATCCCACCCGATCCCCGTAACCCCACGTATTTTAATCCCCCTAACACTAAGGGTCAATTTATCATAGCCAATGTGGTACCATTGATTAAAAAGGGAGAAAGGGATAGACCAAATAATTACAGGCGAGTCAGCTTAACCTCGGTGGTGGGAAAATTATTGGAAAAAATTCTGAGGAACAGGATAGATCTTCATTTAGAAAGACCCGGATTAATAAGGAACAGCCAGCATAGATTTGTTAAGGGAAGGTCGTATCTGACTAACTTGATTGAATTTTTTGAGGAGGTAACAAGGAGGGTCGATGAGGTTAATGCATTTGTTGTAGTCTATATGGATTTTAGCAAGGCTTTTGATAAGGTCCCGCATGGCAGACTGGTCATGAAAGCGCCCATGGGATCTAAGGCAAAGTGGCAAGTTGGATCCGAAATTGGCTCAGAGGCAGGAAACAAAGGGTAATGGTCGAAGAGTGAGTTTGTGACTGGAAGGCTGTTTCCAGTGGGGTTCCGCAGGGCTCAGTACTGGGTCCTTTGCTTTTTGTGGTATATATCAATGATTTGGACTTGAAGGTAGGAAGTATGATTAAGAAGTTTGCAGATAATACAAAAATTGGCCGTGTGGTTGATAATGAGGAAGAAAGCTGTGGACTGCAGGAAGATATCAATGGACTGGTCAGGTGGGCAGAACAGTGGCAAATGGAAGTCAATCCGGAGAAGTGTGAGGTAATGCATTTGGGGAGGGCTAACAAGGCAAGGGAATACACAATAAATGGTAGGACACGGCGAAGTGCAGAGGATCAGAGGGACCTTGGAGTGCATGTCCACAGATCCCTGAAGGTGGCAGTACAGGTAGATAAGGTGGTTAAGAAGGCATACGGGATACTTTATTAGCTGAGGCATAGAATATAAGAGCAGGGAGGTTATGCTTGAACTGTATAAAACACTAGTTAGACCGCAGTTAGAATACTGCGTTCAGTTCTGGTCACCGCATTACAGGAAGGATGTGATTGCACTAGAGAGGGTGCAGAGGAGATTTACAAGGATGTTGCCTGGGCTGGGGAGATTTATCTATGAGGAAAGATTGGATAGGCTAGGGTTGTTTTCTTTGGAAAAGAGGAGGCTGAGGGGAGACTTAATTGAGGTGTATAAAATTATGAGGGTCCTAGATAGTGGATAGGAAGGACCTATTTCCCTTAGCAGAGGGGTCGATAACCAGGGTCATAGATTTAAAGTAATTGGTAGGAGGATTAGAGGGGATTTGAGGAGAATCTTTTTCACCCAGAGGGTGGTGGGGGTCTGGAACTCACTGCCTGAAAGGGTGGTAGAGGCAGAAACCCTCGTCACATGTAAAAAGTACTTGAAGTGCCGTAACCTACAAGGATA
Source organism: Somniosus microcephalus (assembly GCF_052327205.1). Taxonomy (NCBI): domain Eukaryota; kingdom Metazoa; phylum Chordata; class Chondrichthyes; order Squaliformes; family Somniosidae; genus Somniosus; species Somniosus microcephalus. Next base: position 185,935,810 of record NC_140991.1, read on the forward strand.
CGGACCAAGTGCTGGAAAGTGGGATTAGGCTGGAAAGTTCTTTGTCGACCGGCACGGACAAGATGGGCTGAATGGCTTCCTTCTGTGCTGTAAATTTTTATGATTCTATAATATATCCTGGTAAATAATGATGGATTGCCACTTGATCAAACTTGTACTGTTTCAGTTGTAATTAAATCTTCCTTCGCAGATGTAGCAAACGGCATTGTCTGCATTTATAGAAAAAGTCTCATAGATGACTGGGATTGCTGGTGTATAAATGATGAATCTGCATTTGTTGTTGCAGTGGGGATCATGTAAATAGACATTTATTGAGTGAAAATACCACACCAGCAATAGATTGTTTTAAGTCCCCTATTGGGAATTTGTCTTAAAGAACGAGAACTTACATTTATATAGTGCCTTTCATGACCTCGGAATGTCCCAAAACGTTTTACAGCCATTGAGGTACTTTGAAGTATAGTCACTGTTGTAGGAACTGTGGCAGCCAAAATTGTGCACAGCAAAGTCCTACAAATAGCAAAGTAATAACGACAAGATCATCTGTTTTAGTGATGCTGGCTGAGGGATAAATCTTGGCCAGGACAGAAGGTACTGAGTTTAAGCCCAGCATTGTAGGGGCTGAGGGAGTACTGTATTGTTCAGAGGTGCCATCCATCCTCTGAGTTGTATAGCTCTCTAGTTGTTCTTGGGCTGGTTTGCACTATAACCTCCTGTCCCTCACTGTTCCAGTTTCCCTGGACGTTCCCGATAATTTAATTAACTTGGAAAGTTTATTAAGGAGGGAGACCCTACTCAAATGATTTTGATGTCAGAAATATCTGGTATGACTGTTATTTTCTTGTATAAAATAAAATAGAATAGTTTGAACATAAGAATTAGGAGCAGGCGTAGGCCATACAGCTCCTCGAGCCTGCTCCGCCATTCAATAAGATCATGGCTGATCTTCTACCTTAACTCCACTTTTTTGCCTGATCTCCAGAACCCTTGATTCCCCTAGAGTCCAAAAATCTATCTCCAGCCTTGAATATACTCAACGATTCAGCACCACAGCCCTTTGGGGTAGAGAATTCCAAAGATTCACAACCCTCTGAGTGAAGAAATTCCTCCTCATCTCGGTCTTAAATGGCCTACCCCTTATCCTGAGACTATGCCCCCTAGTTCTAGAAACTCCAGCCACGGGGAAACAACCTCTCAGCATCTACCCTGTCAATCCTCCTCAGAATCTTATATGTTTCAATGCGATCACCTCTCATTCTTCTAAACACCAGAGAGTATAAGGCCATTCTACTCAGTCTCTCCTCATAGGACAACCCTCTCATCCCAGGAATCAATCTAGCAAACCTTCGTTGCACCGCCTCTATGGCAAGTATATCCTTCCTCCGATAAGGAGTCCAAAACTGTGCACAGTACTCCAGGTGTGGTCTCACCAAGGCCCTGTACAATTGTAGCAAGACTTCCTTACTCTTATACTCCAACCTCCTTGCAATAAAGGCCAACAAAAAAATTGTTCTTTCCCCAACTCTAGACTTCCCTTTATCTTTGATTTGTTTTTAATAACTGTGCTAACTATTGTGGAATCAAAGTATAGAAATCAAAAGCTAGAGAACAGGTGTAAAAAAAATAATTAAAAAGACTAATGGAATGTTGGCCTTTAGCTCAAGGGAAAAGATTTCTATCGCACCCTTCATGACCTTGGACGTCCCAAAGCGCTTCACAGCCAATGAAGTACTTTTTTTGAAGTGTAGTCACTGTTGTAATGTAGGAAACGCAGCAGCCAATTTACGCACAGCAATGAGATACTGACCAGACAATCTGTTTTCTTAAAGTGATGTTGGTTGAGGGATAAATAATTGGCCCAGGACACCGCTGAGAACTCCCCTGCCGCCCTTCCAGTAGGGGCTGTGGCATCTGTTGCGTCCACCCGAGAGTGCAGATGGGGCCTCGGTTTAAACATCCGTAAGACAGCTTAACGCGTGGCTCATCCATCCACATGACTCTTCAAGAGCAAACCTCGTCATTGAGTGTTGTTCTGGCTGTTAGACCATTGTGGGGAGAAGAATGTTCAGCCAATCCCCATCCTGTAATGATATTTATCCACATGCACCTTCCAACAGGGCCACCAAACAATGAACAAGAAGGTGGAATACTAAGGGGTGGAAGTTATGTTACATTTGTATAAAGCTCTGGTTAGACCCTATTTAGAGTACTGCGTTCAGTTCTGGGCACTGTACCGTTGTGGATGCAGCACTGATTCACCAGAATGGTACTGGGCTTAAAAGGGTTAAATTGAGAGGACAGGTTGAGTAGACTTTGGTTGTATTCCCTTGAGTTTAGAAGATTAAGGCGTGATCTGATTGATGTGTTTAAGATGATTAAAGGAGTTGATAGGGTAGATAGAAACAGTTTCCTCTTGTGGGGAGTCCAGACAAGGGGCATAACCTTAAAATTAGAACGAGGCTGTTCAGGGGTGATGTCAGGAAGCATTTCTTCACACACGGGATAGTGAAAATCGGGAACTCGCTTCCATCCACTAGTACCCACTAGGGTACGGGGATCCAAGTTTGAAAAATCCAGCAATATGTTATTTAAACATTCATGAAACAACATTATTGTATAATCACACATTCTTACCTTTTAAGAGCAGGTCACTGGCAAATGCATTTTCTTCCAAATTTTGAAAAATAAGCTTTTTCTTTTAAACTGTTCCCAACTATATTCAGGACTGCATTGTACTGAATTAGATGTTTTAAGAATATTGTAAAAGAAAAATGACTTGTAAAGATATTCCATCCACTATTCAGTGTGTTGTTTTGGTGATTTGGTTTTAAATTAACAATGTCAAAAGGTAAACTTTAATAGAATTATTTAGCACATTTGATAAACAAAAATGGGTATGAAGTAGCTTTAATATAAACGTAATGCGGTTTAGTAAATTATTTAAATCGAGACATACACTTTCAGAATTGCCCACAAGGTGGGGTTAGTGATTGTAAATGGGTTGTAGAAAAATATCGAGAGCTATAGTTGACACTGACACCTGGAATGCTGGAGTTCTCCCACCATAACGTGGTCAGTGGAAACCCCAGAGAAATGGTGTGAGTACCCATTTCTCTGGAGGTTCTGCTGAAGATATGGCAGAAGATTGGGAGAATCTCCACGAAAATTCTACCCAAGTCTCCAACACTAGCAACATTTTTGTTTTGCAAATATTTAAGTGCCTTGGGACGTTTTTCTATGTTAATGATGCTATGTAAATGCAAGTTGTTGTTGTTGCATTTCCTTTCTTTACAGTCTTTCTCTGCCATACACCATCTCTGTCTAAGGGGCAGGTCAGTATCCCTGTCCCTTGCCACCACTAGTACTCTATCTTGCTGCTAGAAGTGCACATGAGTATCCAGGAATTACTTGCTTAATTTTTACATCTCATCACTATGGCTAGGCTGAGATTGATTAATTCTTTGTGTGTAAAGATGTGGCTTATTACCAAGACACAGCTGGTGGAATTCTAGTGCTGCACAACTGTATTGCTCTTTGTGGTGATTAGACTATTGAGAATTCATACTATTTAGTTTTCTATCAGTACAATGCTTATATAATTACTTGTACATCTTTCTCTACAATGTTTAGTGCCAAGCAATTGAATTGTCCTGGGGTCTTCAACAGTCAGCATTTCTAAGTTGGGTGGGACGCAGATATACTGGATTGGAAGGAGAAAACATTGCAGAGATCAGTAGACAACTGGGAGAAAAACTTGGGGTCAAAGATGGAGACCAGGTCTGTAAAGCAGTGACTTTCCAACTTAAATTTTTCAAACCTTGTTTAGTAATCATTAAGTTAAAGACAAGTCTGATTTTGTTTTTCCTGGACTGTATCTTCTCCATTTTGCATGTAATATTTTACCTTATTGGTTCCAATTATAATCTCTTTGGTTCAACTCATTATTATTGAAAATATTTAACCCCTTTTTTTTAAGACCCTCTCATACTCCAACCTCTCCCTCTTCTTACCCATAACCTTCTATGGCATTGACTTGAATTTTTCCACAATTATCTTGTCTCCACATTTTGTGTTTATTCCCACCAGATCTTAAACTTTTTTCCATCTGCAACATTTCATTGATACAGCAGCCATTCCTGTGGCCTCAAATCTTATGGGCCACAGCTTGAATGCACATTGCGATTAACTAGCCTGACTGTCCACCGCCAGGTCTATCTTGACCACCTCACATAGTACTATTGTTCCATCTCCATGGTCAAATCTGCATAAACCTCATCCTTGAGAGTAGAAATAATTCCAAACTATTTTTCATCACTGCCAACCTTCGCTTCCACCCTTCCTTATCTCCTTCAATCCACATCTTAGACATTGAATGCAAGGAACTAATGATGACTTTGTGTGCAAAACTGACCAATCTGCACAGCTGCCTCAGCCCACACACTCATCCCTATGTCTCCCAGCTGTTCTCCACAGTTTCAAGCCACACACCCACAGTCCACAGTTTCTCTTCTATTATGCTCCCCAGAGCGGTAACTAATCATGTATGCAACCCACTAGCTGTTCCCTTGATCACCTCCTGTTTATCCAATTTCTCCTATCCTTTTGCACTATCCCTAACTCATTCAAAACCACAGTTATCCTCCAGTTCCTCAAAAAACCCACCTTTGATGTTTCCATTTTCTCAACGACCTATTTTCAGTCATCCCTTCGGTTTCCAAACTCCTGCAATGTGTCATTGCCTCACAACTACACTTGCTTCTTAAATTATTCAAGAGTTTCCAATTCAGCTTCTCTGCCCACATCAGCGAAACTGCCCGGGCCAAAGTCATAAAAGGTATCTTCCATAACTCTAGCTCGTTCACTCTCTACATCCTCCTGACCCATCTGTTGCCTTTGGCACAATCAAGTACTCCATCCTCCATCTTTCCTCTGCAGTCCACCTCCATGGCACTGCTGTTTTGTGGCCTGTTGCATTTGAATCATTATATCTCCTCCAATGCTTCTCCCGTACTTTCATCGCTGATGTACTCAAAACTCCATCATTGGTCTTCTCCTCTTTCATCTACTGCTGCCCCTCAGTGATACCCAGAAGCATGTAGCTTCCATCTTCAATTCTGATGCTGTTGACACTTTCTAATCACTTGTCTAACGTTGAGGCTTGGATCAATCTTGGCTTCATGCAGCTTACTGCAGTGAAAACAAAGCTATCCTCTGACTTGTGCCAGCACCTCCATGTCTTGGACTTCCTCAACCTCTGTAGCTGCCATCTCAAGTTAATCTAGAGCTGCAAAACATCAGCATCCTGTTTGACCCCATACTGAGCTTCCTTTCCCAGATCCAATCGGTCATCAAGACTGCTTTCTTATAAATTCCCAATATTGCCTGCTTTCACCCCTACCTCTCCATACTGCTGCCAGGACCCTAATCCATGCCTTCATCATCTCAAAATTTGACTTCTTGAATACTCTGTCAGCCTCCACCTTCCAGAAACTAAAACCTATCTAGGATATCGTAGCGCATGCCCACTTCTTGTCTTTATCAAGCTACATTAACTTCCTCCTCATCATGCTCAAATCCTTCCATGGCCTTGACCCCTCCCCCAATTTGGCTTCTCTAGCTGTTAAGTACCTACACTCACTCTCTGTTTGTTTCTTTAACATCAGTCTATTTCTTCACTACCTCCCCTCCACCACTCCACCATTGACAGTAGTCGCTTCAACTGGTATGCTCCAACTTTCTGGAGCTCCCTTCCAAAATACCATTGCTTTGCTACCTCCTTTCCTGCTATCAAAAGCCTTCTTTAAATCCCTAATCCTGTTTCCTCATTTTCTGTTTGGTGTCCAAGTGTTCTGATCTGTACATGAGGAGTGAATTATAAATGAATTATGCTTGTACTTTTGTGAAGAAGCAATTGTTTCATATTTGTTTTCTGTGATTCAGGTATTTCTCAGGCCTTGTGCACAAGTCTCCTCCTGTCAACAAGCAGTGGTGGAACCTCTTTCACCTAATGACTGGGAAATATTGGTAATGTATTATTTTCTTAACATCTACTTACAAAAGATAATCTAATAATGTGTTTTTTAAAGGCACAAGTATATAATACCACATCTTGCATAAATGTATTCCTCAAAGTTCTAAGTAGGAGATGCACAGTGGATTTCTCCAGTTTGAAATCATTAAAAATGTAGCTATTTTAATATTGGTCATTGTCATGAATTGGCTCTTTATTCAGACATGAATGGCCGCCATTGGAAGGACACATGTATAATCGCAATGCTGCATACTTCTCATAGATCAAGTGGATATAGTATGAAATTTCACAAACCCAGTGTTATGCCTTACTGAAATTCTAATGACAACATTGCACTTAGTACAAATGTTTAAGGTGGCTAGAACCAGTAATGAAAACGACTGCTAATTTCACATTTTATTTTTGTTTCTTTAAGTTTTTAAGCAAAGATCATCATAGAGTCATAACGGAATAGAAGGAGGCCATTCGGCCCATTGAATCCGTGCCGGCTCTCTAGAGCAATCCAGTCAGTCCCATTCCCTTGCTCTATCCCCGTAGCCCTGCAAATTTATTTCCCTCAAGTGCCTATCCAGTCTCCCCTTGAAAACATTGAGTGTCTCCGCTTCCAGCACTTCCGTCGGCAGCGAGTTCCAGGTCATCACCAATCGCTGTGTAAAAAAGTTTTTCCTGAAATCCCCCCCTGTATCTCTTGCCCAAAACCTTAAATCTGTGTCCCCTAGTCCTTGTACCATCAACTAGTGGGAACAGCCTATCCCCGTCTAGCCTATCCAAACCCGTCATAATCTTGTACACCTCTGTCAAATCACCCCTCAACCTCCTTTGCTTTAATGAAAACAAATCCAGCTTCTCCAACCTGTCCTTGTAGCCAAGATCCCCCATCCCCGGAACCATTCTGGTAAATCTCCTCTGCACCCTCTCGAGGACCTTCACATCCTTCCTAAAGTGTGGTGACCAGAACTGGTCGCAATACTCCAGTTGTGGCCTAACCAGCACTTTATAAAGGTTCAGCATAACTTCTCTACTTTTGTACTCAATACCTCTATTTATGAAGCCCAAGATCCCATATGCTTTGTTAACCACTCTCTCAATATGTCCTGACACCTTCAGGGACCTATGCACATTAACTCCCAGGTCCCTCTATCCCTGCACACTCTTTAAAACTGTGCCATTAAGTCTATATTGCCTCTCCCTGTTCCTTCTGCCAAAATGCATCACCTCGCACTTCTCTGCATTAAATTCCATCTGCCACTTGTCTACCCATTCTGCTAGCCTTTCTATGTCCTGTTGCAGTCGATTGGTATCATCCTCCCTGTTTGCCACACCCCCAAGTTTGGTGCCGTTGGCAAATTTAGAAATTCTACTCTGTATTCCAATATCCAGGTCATTTATTTATATAATAGTCTGAAAAACAGCCATTTACCACAACTCGCTGTTTTCTGTCCTTAAGCCAATTCCTTATCCAAGCTGCCACTGACCCACCTATTCCACGAGCCTCAATTTTGTTAACCAGCCTTCTATGTGTCATCGAGTTATACAGCACAGAAAGAGGCCTTTCGGCCCATCGTGTCTATTCTAATCCCATTTTCCAGCACTTGATCCGTAGCCTTGTATGCTATGGCGTTTTAAATGCTTCTTGAATGTTGAAGGTTCCTGCCTCTACCACCCTTTCAGACAGTGAGTTCCAGATTCCAACCACCCTCTGGGTGAAAAAGTTTTTCCTCAAATCCCCTCTAAACCTCCTGCCCCTTACCTTGAAACTATGCCCCCTGGTTATTGACCCCTCTACTAAGGGACCTTGTGGTACCTTGTCAAACGCCTTCTGAAAATCCATGTAGACAACAACCATTGCATTCACTCCATCAATCCTCTCTGTTACTTCATCAAAACATTCAATTAGATTAGTCAAACATGATCTTCCTTTTACAAACCTGTGTTGGCTCTCCTTAATTAGCTTAAACCTCTCCAAATGGCCATTAATTTTTTCCTTGATTATTGTTTCTAAAACTTTACCCACCACTGCAGTTACGAGGATTGTCCTTACACCCTTTCTTGAACAATGGTGTCACATCTGCCACTTTCCAATCCTTGGGCACCTCCTCCGCATCTAGGGAAGATTGGAAAATTATGGCAAGCCCTTCTGCTATCTCCTCCCCCAATTCCCTTTGCAACCTGGGATGCAAGCCATCTGGACCAGGCGACTTGTCCACTCTAAGCATACCCAGCCTTTCTAGTACATCCTGTCATCGCCCTTCCATTGCTTCTACCTTTTCCAGTTCTACCAATATTTTGTCAGCATCCACCTCCTTAGTAAACACCGACACAAAGTACTCATTGAGTATTCTAGCCTTGCCCTGCACCTCTAAGCATATATCACCACCTTTGTCTCTAATAGGCCCCACCCCACCTCTTACTACCTGCTTACTATTCAAATGCCGGTAGAAGATTTTTGGGTTCCCTTTTATGTTAACTGCCATTCTACTCTCATCTCTCTCTTTGCCAATCTTATTTTCATCTTCACTTCCCCTCTCAACTTATTTTATTTGGTCTGGTTCTCCCTTGAAGAATTCACCTGACATGCATCATACACCCTCTTTTTTTGTTTCATCATCTTCTCTATCTCCCTCGTCATCCAAGGAGCCCTTGCTTTGGTTCCCTTACCCTTCCTTCTTGTTGGAATGTACCTAGCCTGTACTTGGAACATCTCCTCCTTAAAGATCACCCATTGTTCCGTTACCGTTTTTCCTGTCAGTCTTTGGTTCCATTTTACCCTGGCTAGATCCTTTCGCATCCCAATGAAGTTAGCCCTATTCCAGTTTAGAAGTTCCACTCTAGATTGTTCCTTGCTCCTCTCCATTGCTAATCTAAATCTTATGATACGATGATCACTCGTACCCAAGTGTTCTCCCACAGACACTTGGTCGAACTGGCCCACCTCATTCCCCAGCGCCAGATCCAGCAATGCCTCCTTCCTAGTTCGGCCAAGAACCTATTGGTTATGGAAATTCTCATGAGCACATTTCAGAAATTCTTCCCCCTCCTTTCCCTTTACCCTCGCATTATCCCAATCGATATTTGGGTAATTAAAGTCCCCCAATATCACCATTCTATAGCTCTTGCATATCTGTGCGATTTCCCTGCAGATTAGCTCCTCTACCTCCCCCTCACTATTTGGAAGCCTTTAGAATACCCCCAATAGTGTGATCATATCCTTTTTGCTCCTCAACTCTAACCAAATGGATTCTGTCCTTGTCCCCTCAAGAACATCCTCCCTCTTTCCAACACTACAATACCTTCCTTAATCAGCACTGCCACCACACCTTCCTTTTTCCCTTCCCTATCTTTTCTGTACCCCTTGTACCCTTGAATATTAAGTGACCAATCCTCACCATTTCTAAGCCACGTTTCCGTTATTGCCACAACATCATATTGCCACACAGCTAATTCTGCTTGTAGCTCATCAACCTCATTCACCGCACTTTGTGCGTTTGTGTACATGCATTCTAAACCCATTTTTGAATTTTTCGTAGTCTTTCTTAGTCTGCTCCTTACTACTACCGCCTCTAGTACTATCCAACACACTCACTCTTTTATGCATCTTATTCCTCTTTTCTATTCCTATATGCTGGTGCCCATCCCCTGGCCAAGTTAGTTTAAACCCTTCCCAACAGCACTAACAAACGTCCCTGCGAGAATATTAGTCCTGCCTCTGTTGAGGTGTAACCTGTCCGGCTTGTACAGGTCCCACCTTCCCCAGAAAGGGTCCCAATGCCTCAGAAATCTAAAACCTGCCCTCCTGCACCATCTCTCCAGCCACGCATTCATCTGTTCTATCCTCCTATTCCTGTACTCATAGCACGTGGCACCGGGAGTAATCCAGAGATTACTACCTTTGAGGCCCTGCTTTTTAATCTCTCTCCTAGCTCCCTAAACTCTGCTTGCAGGACCTCATCCCTCTTTCTGCCTATGTCGTTGGTACCGATATGGACAACAACCTCTGGCTGTTCACCCTCCCCCCCTCAGTGTCCTGCAGCCGCTCAGTGACATCCTTGACCCTGGCACCGGGGAGGCAACATACCATCCTGGAGTCACGTCTACAGCCACAAACGCCTGTCTGCTCCCCTAACTATCGAATCCCCTACTACTATTGCTTTTCCCTCTGGCTGCACTCCCCAGAGGAACCATTGCTGTCACCAGCACTCAGAACAGAATACTGGTTGGAGAGAGCGATGCACTCCGGGGACTCCTGCACTACCTGCCTGGTCGTCCTCTTCTGTCTGGCGGTCACCCATTCCCTCTCTGCCTGCATACTCTTAAGCTGCAGGGTGACCACCTCTAGAAACGTGCTATCCACGTAACTCTCAGCCTCGCGGATGCACCGCAGTAACTCCAACTGCCGCTCAAGCTCCGAAACACAGAGCTCGAGTTGTTGTAGCTGGCGACACTTCCTGCACATGTGGTCATCCGGGCTACGTGAAGAGTCCAGGACTTCCCACATTGCACAGGGTGTGCACTCCATGGGACTAAGCTGCCCTGCTATGCCTCTATTTAATAGACTAAGAACTAACCCAGCAGAAATAAACTTAAAACTTAACAAAAAGCACTCCCCAGTTACTCACCAATCAGCTCTTTCCCTCTATTTAATAGGCTATTAACTAACTTAGCAGAAATAAACTTATAAACTTTAAAAAAAATACACTCCCCAGCTACTCACCAGTCAGCTCCTTCCCTTGTGCCGATGTCACTTTTTTTACTCTGACATCACTTTTTCAAAAACTGCCTCTGTTGAGTTGCTGCTGCTCCGCTCTCGCTGTGCTCCCTCTAGGTCCGCTCCTTCCGGTCTCGGGCTCCTGCCACTCGGGAATGCTCCTTTTAACTGCTCCACTCTCGCTGTGCTCCCTCTAGGTCCGCTCCTTCCGGTCTCGGGCTCCTGCCACTCGGGAATGCTCCTTTTAACTGCTCCACTCTCGCTGTGCTCCCTTCAGGTGCGCTCCTTCCAGTTTCAGGCTCCTGCCGCTCGGGACTGCTCCGCTCTCGCTGTGCTCCCTCCAGGTGCGCTCCTTCCAGTTTCAGGCTCCTGCCGCTCGGGACTGCTCCGCTCTCGCTGTGCTCCCTCCAGGTGCGATCCCCTTGGTCTCGGTGAACTATTATTCATATTGGTACTGTTTTCTACAAAATAGACTATCTGGCTGGGTTTATTTTTTTAACATATGATGACTGATTACAGTCAAGTAATGTACAGATATTAATCCTGGACTCAGTTTATCATGTAAATTTATTTTGTAGGAGCTCCATAGTGCATCACTTGAAAGACATATTATGGACCAGATCAGAATAGTCTTTCCGGGAGGAGTATTTCCAATATGGGTAGAGAAACATACTGTGATATATATTGAAGTTGGTAAGTAAGTTGAAAGTAAATCAATGAATAATGGTGTTGCTTCATTATTTATATTCATGCACATTATCTCCAAGTAGCTGGTACATTGATAGGAGTTACAATGAAAAAGCAGATCTTCCGTGGCCTTGCTTGCAGTAGGTTTATGCTTTGCAGGGTCAGAAGGTATTTTCCTGGGAGCAAGGCCTAAACAAATTTTTGGGAGTGAATTAGAAATGGGAGATGGGCCTAAAGCTAGGGCCTAAGAAATGGCCAGGAATGGGGTAGAAATTGAGGGCCTAAACAAATGGCTTGGAGTATGGCAGAATTGCACAGAGGAGCAAGGCATGGTTCAGAGATGAAGGGCCAATTTTAGGAATGCTATAACAAGCTGTAGTACAGAATGATGGGACATGGGTCTGCACCCTTGAGTCCCACACTAAGCTCCTGATTTCAATTATGTCATTGTGAGCTGTTGCCAGGTGGAGGCCAAGCATTTTCTACAAGGAGAAGAAAAGAATTATCGCATCAATAATATTTTAATAGGGCCATCCCAGCTGTTATATGGAAGCTAGGATAGCCCTGCCTCCTAAAAGTATTCTTTTGCTGGTGAAGGAAAAGCACTACAGTAATTCTTTGACTGGGAAGACAACAAATAAAATGCTTAGAGATATGCAACAAGAAGTCCGCCGAGGGTCACAGGTAAATGGGAGGTTGGCTGCAATTGACAATCATAAGTGGCTAGTAATCCTGTCATTGAACAGAGAGTTTGCAATTGGATATTATAGAATCATAGAATAGCCCGTACAGAAGGAGGCTATTTGGCTCATCAAGTCTGCGTTGGCTCTTTCGAAGAGCAATCCAGTTAGTCCCACTCCCCCGCTCTTTCACCATATCCCTGCAATTTTTTCTCCTTTAGATAATTATCCAATTCCCTTTTCGCAGCTACTATTGAATCTGTATCCACCACCCTATCAGGCAGTGCATTCCAAATCCTCACCATTGTGTAAAAAAGATTTTTCGCATGTCGCCTCTGGTTCTTAAACCAATTGCCTTAAATCTGTGCCCTCTTGTTATTGACCCTTCAGCCATTGGAAACAGTTTCTCTTTAAAATCATGAAGGATTTAGATAGAGTAAATAAACACCTCTATCAAATCTCCTCTTAGTCTTCTCTGCTCCAAGGAGAACAACTCCAGCTTCTCCAGTCTATCCACGTAACTGAAGTCCCTCATCCCTGGAACCATTCTAGTAAATCTCTTTACCCTCTCCAAAGCCTTCAAGTCCTTCCTAAAGTGTGGTGCCCAGAACTGGAATATATTCCATTTTCACTTTACCAGAAACATTAATTTGTTGGCTCTCTATTAAAGGTTAGAGGGAGCTTCCTTTTTTTTTGGTGGGGGGGGGTTGGTTAGTGGTGGGGAAGGCTGACTTTTTGTACCCTTTTTAAAGATCTATGCACCCCTCCACCCCCAAACCACTTTTCAATGCTTTGTTGCCATAATGTGATATCAGCTTGCTTTCAGAAAGTTGCACTCGTCTCAAAAAAACCATGTCTGTCATCCTTCCCTGAAGGGAGGATCTAGATCAACAGACAAAAATGGAACTTATATTAAGTGCGGTCACTTGAAAGATGATGGTACTGCACATTGGAGCTGCAGTGGTAGGATTTGGATTGCTTAGTTTTCTGTGTTCAGCATCTGCATATAATGGTACAACAGAGGCCAGCTGTTTCCCCAGAGAGAAAAGACAGCTGGTGGGTTGATCTCTTTGGGTCATTGTTGTGGATTTTTTCTCGATCAGCTATAGAGCACATTCAATTGGAAGGCACAGGATGGGTTTAAACTCGTCTGAGTCAGATATAAGTGGAGGTAACTGCCTTCATTCAGCATCTGGATTACTCCTATGTGGAAAAAAATGATTGTGTTTTTAGAGTATGAGTGATTAAAGGTAAAGATGTAACACGCTGAGCGCATAATTGCTTTGAAACATACTCCGTGGTAACACTCGCCTCTGAGTCAGAAGGTTGTGGGTTCAAGTCCCACTCCAGAGAATTGAGCACAACATCTAGGCTAACACTCCAGTGCAGTGCTGAGGGAGTGCTGCACTGTCGGAGGTGCCATCTTTCTGATGAGACATTAAACCAAGGCCCCGTCTTCCCCCTCGGGTGGATGTAAAAGATTCTATGGCACTATTTCGAAGAAGAGCAGGGAAGTTCTCCCCGATATCCTGGCCAATATTCATCCTTCAACCAACGCCACTAAAAACTGATTGTCTGGTCATTATTGCATTGCTATTTGTGGGACCTTGCTGTGCGCAATTGGCTGCTGCATTTTTTACATTTCAACAGTGACTGCACTTCAAAAGTACTTGGCTTTAGGATGTCCTGAGGTCATGAAAGGTGCTATATAAATGCATGTTCTTTCTTTCACATCAATTATATATCTTTTTCTGGTCTAGGTTCCCTAACACCTGCTGCTGCATATGGAAGGTTAGAGCCCTTCACTGAACTCATTGTGTCACCTAAACTGCGGCAAATTGAAAGAAATTCTTTAACTGCTTCCTGTGTTGAAAGCAGTATTTTAAATAAAGAGCTTAACTTGGACAGTAACAAAATGCATAATAAACTAGTGAAGCCTAGGGTTGAGTATCCTTCCAAGAGACTGTATGATCAACATGGAATGAATGAACAACATGTAAAGGAAAATCAAGACTTTTCCAACAAAAGCATCATGTCAGATATATGGCATTTGATAAAAAATATATTCTCTGTAAATTCAGATGTCCCAGAACAGCTTCCTTCCAAAATTTTTGGCATAGACACTTTTTTAAACACTGTTTCCAAGTCCTTTGAAATAGACTCAATATTCAGAGTCTCTAAGAAATTTCCTTATAATTTAGAAGAACACAGCTCAATACCATGGAACCAAAGGCAGCCTGATACAGTTCATATCTTTCCTTGGCATCAGGATGTGCTTATGCTGAACAGCAGTGATACACAGATTATTTATGGGAAACTGACAAAGCTTTTGTCATATAGACAACAAAAAGAAATATCCAAGCAAGATCTACAATCCGAGAAGAAAAATGTAGCCTGTGATGGAAGTGACACAAGAACCAGAGTTGGCAAAACAGAAGAAAATGAGTCCTGCATAGTTAAAATAATCACTCATGGGTGTGAATATTTAAAATGTACTAAGTCCACAGGTTTTCACAGTGGAAAAGTTTGGGTTAGTATTGTATGTTGAGAATTGTGTTACAATGTGTGCATCAGTTTGTGCCTGGATTTACCAAACACTGCTTAAATAGGCATTCTATTTAGTAATGTACTTAGTAAAGTAGCTTTGGAATAATTCTGTTTTATAAAAAGCTTTACTTTGTGCATTATGGCTATAAAACCTTACGGGTTTTATGTAAATAAATATGATTAGTACAACATTAATTTCATTTTCTCAAATTACCACTATTTGGTTAGCAAATTAATTGTTATTTAAATTGTAATAACTTCCCCTTTTTTATTCTTGTTGGCTTCTTTGCTCCATATGGTCTTCTATAAAGCACAGGACAGGACGGTCTTGTCCACAGACCTCATGAATATCATTAATGCTGCAGTCTGTTACATGACAAAAGATTAACTTTTTGTGTCATCTTGGCTCTGTTGGCAGCACTGTTCCTTTTTGGATCAAAGGTTGTGGATTTGAACCCCACCCCAGCATTTGAGTTAATAATTTAGTGCAGTAATCAGAGAGAGCTGCATTGTTAGATATCCTGTCCTTTGGGTGCACTCGCCTGTTCAGTTGATGAGAAAGCTGCTAAGAGGTCCCGTGGCACTTTCTGAAGAGGAGTGCAGAGTTTTGATGCCCTGACCATCATTCCTCATTCAGTACCATCAAAAGTCATTTGTCCCATTGTTGGTACTAAATTGTGCTGCATTTGCCAACATAAGTTACTGCATTTCAAAAATAATTTGTTGTGTGAGGCATTTGAGATGTTTTGACATGCGATGGTATACAAATGCAAATACTTTATATCGTCTCTTTCCCCACTCTCTCCCCCAAGACGGGGTGTTGATTTTTGGAACTGGCCCTGCAAATCTATCTGAATTACTGAGTTCCAATGTCAGTCACAGCTGCTACATGAATCGGCATTAGAGATGGCATTGAACTGCTAAATTTAGAGTTTAAAATTATATAAATATACTTGTTCAGAAAATACATTCTATTATGAAATGTTCTATGGCTCTTTTTCCAGAATATTTGGCATTATAAGTATACTCCAAAGATAAGTTTGGTTGTATAATACTTCAATTACATAAAGTGGCTCCTCTGGAAAGCCCCTGAGGACATTTGGAACTTGAACATTCTGAACTAGAATATACCAATCACGTAATACAGAAGTGGAAATGGGAAAACCACCATCAATCAATTGAATGAAAGTTGTCGGTTGTATAATGGCCTTTAAAATGAGTATGTTACAGATTATATAAAGGAAATAATTACCAACTATAATGATACACTGCAACATTTTGCTGTTTGTTTAACTATCAGTTTCTTGTCAGATTCCAGATAGATTGAGAAAGAAGTTGAACGTGGAAGCATCTGCTGCAGTCAGGATAAATTCATTAAAATTAGATCCTTTCCTTCCGACCAGTATTCAGTTGCAACCCTTACAAACACTGGTGAGTGTTGTCATGTACCAAAGAAAAAAATAAGTATTTTACTTCTTACTAGAGAGAAAAATGCAATCTGCTTCTTCCATCCACCTCATTGGCCAAGTGAGAGGGCAAGATGATGACCTACTCCCAGGACCCTGCTGTTTCTATTCTTGAGCCAGTACTAAGAGCATTGGATACCTTCCCTCACTGAGGAATTTACAGCCCGGTTACCTACAAGCGACTTTTTGAAAAGAAAATTAAGTATATTTCATGCATATTATCACTGCATTATAACCAAAATTATAATCTCAATCTCAATTGCTGGTAGGTCTATATACAAAACCAGATTAAGCCATTTTTATGTAGGTTTGTGTCGCTTTGCTCTGTTGAATTGTGAATTTGTTTCTTTTTTGGATGTTCAGCTAAGGCTGCATTTACTTTGCAATGCATTGTCTATTTTGTAAGTAGCCCAAAATGTTAGATGGTTCCTCTTCTGGCAATTATGAAAGCTTTGCAGGTGAGGTGGGAACTGAGACTAAAAGATAAAACATGAAGACATGTTGCAGTGAGTAACCTTGGGAATAAAGTACAGATAATGAGTCTGATTGGGAAAACCAGCTAACTTATTTTGAGTTAAAAAAATTATTTTAAAAAGGCGCATGTACATTTCAGATATTTCATGTATAATTCAGATAAATGCCCAAGGTTAAGACGTTTGTAGGGTTTTAGTCTTAAATTGCAATATTTCTGAAGCACGTCAGTAAAGTTAACATACTTTAAAAAGGTTCTGTATATTCAACAAAATACTACAAATTAAAATTAATTATTTAACTTTTGAGTTTTAGTATTCAAATATACTCTTTAGAAACCTGTGGGTTCAAAAATAAATATTTTCCTCTCATTCAGCCGCAGGAAATTAAAGAAGATGATATTAAATCCTCCTTCCTTTCCTGGCTAAGTGTTGTGAGCTCTGAGGATTTGCCATTTTTTGCAGCATTATCAACTCTTGTACAAATACCGATTGCTGAACGTAAGTGATGAATGTTGGCCCTGCGTTAATTTGGGGTTCTCGTGAGTTTGCAAATTACTTTTGTACTAATTACATTAATCTTCTAGTAGTAGTCATCTTCTAGTAGTAATTGGCTAGTAGGAAAACATGCTACTGTAACAGTGAAAAATAATCTGAGTTGCTGTTTATGATGGTTTATTTGAATACTGAATGCTATTGATAGAATCGAATGATTGACCTAAAGTTATTGCGGTTGTTATTACTGCTGATCATAATGTCCCATGATTCACAGGATTATTTATACATTGGATGTGCTGCAAAACAATTATTTTGGATTGCAACAAAATCACCTTGTATTAAGCACAGACTATACATTTTATAGTCTTGTATTACTTAAAATTTTTCTGACCATCCTTTTTGAAGTGCGAGATAAGTAGGATCTTTTTGGGGGGTCAAGATGACATGCTTCATGATGGAAGATTAGATGCAAGTCAACTCTCTCTGGCATGCTGAGCAATCTAATATCCGAGTCTGCAGATCAGCAGTATTTGAGGACACTGTTAATCATGTTGGTTTGGAAACTTTCAAATGTGGTGATGGGTTTCTGTGTATTTTCCAATATCCAGCTGACAAACAATTCCCATTTGCAACTTTGTTATATGATCGAATTTTGCTTGTTGCTTGTGAGCATTTTTTGTCAAATTTTTGATTGTGTTTGCAGTTTATCTCTTTTTAAAAGAAACAAAAAATTAATAGCAAAAACATGAAATAATAAGTATACATAAGAGTTGGCATACTCATTGACTGCCAAGAAGTTGCAAAGCTACTTTTTTGTTTTCTTTTGATTTTTCTCTGAAAGTTTTACGGTTTAGGTGTGTTCATGAAGATTTTCAGAATGTAATGGCCCTGAAATTGCGGTTGGCGGCATAGCTAAGGAGTACGCTGCCGACTTCCGAACGAAATCAGCACTTCCTTGGTGCGAAGCCCCAAACGAAAACTTTGAAATGCTGCGGAGTTGTGCACTGCGTAGTGGCCCACGGATCCCAGGGGCGTACCGTTGTGTGTTAGCATACCTGGGATCACGTGGGGCAGTGCTCCTTTCACTAGCCAATCAGGAAACATAGAAAGCCCCGTTGGACTAATATGCTTGAAAGGAAGATACAGATCAATTGGAATCCAGCCTTTCTTGCAAGCTTACATCAATACATTTCCATATACAGGTAGACTATCCTTTATCCGAAAACCTTGGGACCAGCCGTGTTTCGGTTTTCGGAGAATTTCGGATTTCGGAAGGTGGGTCGGCGGGGGGTCGTGCGCACGACTTACGCTGACGCGCAGCGTAAGTCGTGCGCACGGACCCCCGCCGACCCCCCCGTGGACCCCCGCCGGCCCCGACCCCCGCGGACCCTCGCCGGCCCCGACCCCCGCGCCGACCCCCCCGCGGACCCCCGCCGGCGCCGACCCCCGCCGACTTACGGTCGGGGCCGGCGGGGGTCCGCGGGGGGTCGTGCGCACGACTTACGCTGGACTTACGCTGACCGAGAAAACCTTCGGTTTTTAGAGGGTTTCGGTTTTCGGAAGTCCGGATAAAGGGTAGTCTACCTGTATCTGTAAATTACCTGACGAACGCAAAACCCTTATCACCTCAGAATTGTGATGACCAAACCCTTTTGTCAATGAAAGTAGATGGATAGAGTTTTTAAAACTGGCAATACAGTTTTTTGGTTGATACTCAATTTTGAAATGAGAAGATTGATTCTGCAAGATTAAAAAAAATTAAAATGATCTCAGCATTCAGACTGAGCCTTTACAGCTGCCTGGTTTGTTCTTTTATGTGTTTGTTTTTAATTATTATGGCCCTGAAATTGCAATTTTCTCATCCCCTCCAACCTCTCTTACACTGTGCAGACACGCACCTGTGTTTTCACCAGCCGTAAAGTTTTCCAGCGTAATTGATGTGCAGTTAGTGGGCATCAGTTATGCTGGAAATTAGCCCAACTTTTCGCCAGCGATGAGGATTTGAAAGTCGCAGCGGATCATCTTTCTATTCGGAACTTGACCGATCGTAAGTTCGGGATTTTGCAGAAATCCTGTACTTGCGGTCAATTTCAAAGGCGGTATGACTTTGTACTTGTACTTGTACGCAGTCATACCAACTGCAAATTCAGGGCCCATTGTGAATTTTTAGAAGCATGATTTTTCATTTGGTGTTGATACAAAAGGTAGTATTTAGTTGATACTAAATCTATTATTTTGTGTTGCAGGAGAGATCGAGTTTATGTTGTTTATAGAACAACTTGTAGGAAAGTCAAAAACTGAAGGGAATGAATGTTTTTTGTTGTATCCCTCTTTGGTTAAAGAGATTGATATACAGGTAAATATACTGTAGCCTCAAATTATAAACCATTGTTAATTATACTTCTATAATGCTAAATGGAGGTCACATTTATTTGATGCTAGAACCTAATGTTATTACATATTGCACCCAGTGTAAATCAAACCCACCTACTGGCGCTGTTTGGGATGGATGCCGATCTAGTGTTGGTGGCAATGACTTGCATGTCAAGACAATTTTCACCCACCTCCTTTTCGCTTTTCATTACCTGCTCCTTCTCATACTGGCTGCTGTGCTGTGCACTTGCATGCAGAGGCGATTGTGTTGTTTACTTGGAACAAAAACCGTATTAATGGTTCCCTGTATCTTATCTTATATATATATAAAGCGGTCGATCTGTCTGTCTGTCATTCTGTCTGTCTGTATTGTATTGTATAAACTCGAAAGTTATAGAGTGTACCTACACGTGTGTTACATCGAAAGAAAGCTTACGATTCCAGAACCGTCATAAGCGTATTTACGTTTCGGCCAGACAAAAATTGCGCCCGCGGTATCCAAAAAACGTTCAACATTCCGCTCATTATCCGCTCATTAGCATCGAGTGACGTCGAGGTCGACCAATCGTACGGTCGAGCGACCCGACGGTCGACCAATCGCTGCGTGGTGGGGGCGGGTTCCTGGCGCGTGCGGGCGGGCCCTCCTACAGTCGAGTGACTGGACGATTGACCAATCCTACGCTTCGGTGACCTGACGGTCCACCAATCGGTGCGTGTGTGGGCGGGCCTTATCGTTCTGATCACGCGGTAGGTTGCGCGGCGGCGTCTATCTGGTCTTGAAGCCGGCTCGGGCGGGGGGCGGGGCTCGGGAAGGTGGAGCTCGAGAGGGCGCGCGCGCGCGGGTCTCCGGAGAGCAGGAGGGCGGGGCTCCGGAGGCCGGTGCTCGGGAGGGCGGGGCTCGGGCTGAGCCATGTCAGTGCGTGGGGCGGCACGGAGCTCCGCGGAGCCATCGGGTCTGCTAGCTCCCCCCCTCCCTTTCTCCCCCCACACCCACCCCTCCCCTCCCCTCTCCCCTTCCTTCCCCTCCCCTCTCCCCTTCCTTCCCCTCCCCCCATTCTCCCCCTCCCCCCCAGTCGCTCGCTCTCTCTCTTCCCCCCCAGTCGCTCGCTCTCTCTCTTCCCCCCCAGTCGCTCGCTCTCGCTCTCTCTCTTCCCCCCCAGTCGCTCGCTCTCGCTCTCTCTCTTCCCCCCCAGTCGCTCGCTCTCGCTCTCTCTCTTCCCCCCCCAGTCGCTCGCTCTCTCTCTTCCCCCCCCAGTCGCTTGCTCTCTCTCTTTCCCCCCCCCCCCCCCCCCAGTCGCTCGCTCTCTCTCTTCCCCCCCGGTCGCTCGCCCTCTCTCTTCCCCCCCCCGGTCGCTCGCCCTCTCTCTTCCCCCCCCGGTCGCTCGCCCTCTCTCTTCCCCCCCGGTCGCTCGCCCGCTCTCTTCCCCCCCCGGTCCCTCGCCCGCTCTCTTTTCCCCCCCCCCCCCCGGTCGCTCGCCCGCTCTCTCTCCCTCCCCCCCCCCCCCCCCCCCCGGTCGCTCGCCCGCTCTCTCTCCCTCTCCCCCCCCCCCCCCCCCCCCCCGGTCGCTCGCCCGCTCTCTTTCCCCCCCCCCCCGGTCGCTCGCCCGCTCTCTTCCCCCCCCCCCCCCCCCGGTCGCTCGCCCGCTCTCTTTCCCCCCCCCCCCGGTCGCTCGCCCGCTCTCTTTCCCCCCCCCCCCCCCGGTCGCTCGCCCACTCTCTACCCCCCCCCCCCCCCGGTCGCTCGCCCGCTCTCGTCCCCCCCCCGGTCGCTCGCCCGCTCTCTTCCCCCCCGGGTCGCTCGCCCGCTCTCTTTCCCCCCCCCCCCCCCCCGGTCGCTCGCTCTCTCTCTTCCAACAACAACATTCCCTCAAAAATCCCCTCGGCACCGCCGGGCACTTCAGCTAGTATTGGTATAAATGAGACGGCTCTACTAATCTGCCTACGCATAGTTGAGATTATGGTATTGGCATTCTGCATGAACAAGGTATTAACTTAAAACTGTGCATTGTTGTTAATTCTCCATCTGATGGCTGCCTGTGAAGATCATTCAAGTGTTCCTCCTTTAAGACGTTCCTTAAAACCTGCCTCTTTTGGTCACCTGTCCTAATATTTCTTGTGTCAAATTTTGTTTGATAATGCTCCTGTGAAGCGCCATGGGACATTTTACTACATTAAAGGTGCCCTATAAGTGCAAGTTGTTCTTCATTATTCTGACATTACTGTATTATTCACTGTATTGTGTAAATATTATCTTGCCATATCATTTGGTAGTTGTAAGATATCTATGGTTCTTTTTTAACTTGTAATTTTGTATTAATTATCACATTTATTGTACACTAAAAAATTAAGATTTACAAAATGTTTTATCACTTTAGATGCATTGTTATTTATTGTCACACTTAAATTATATCTTTTTTACAATTCAGTGGAATGACTAACTGTTGTGCTGCTTTCTGCAAAGGTGGTTATGCATCCTCCAATAATAGACTCCAATGTAGTAAAGACTGTGGATGATATTGACCAAATTCTGCCATTTTACAAATTGAGCTGTTTGGGGTAAGAAAATGATTCTTATTTATACAGTAATCTTCTTGTGTATATAAAACTACTGTGGAGCTTTAGGGCAATGGCTCTTGGAAATGAAAGTAATCTTTTTGCGTTGATGCCAACAGTTGAAAATTATTTTCAGTGTCCAAATTTGCTCACTGCTTTGGCGTTAAGTTGTAGAATTTATCTTCCAATGTTGCAACTTTATTTCTTTTTTTGAAAGAAATGTCTTCTGCAGTTTGTATAAGTGTAACCTTTCTAATATGTTGCCAGTTCTGTCATGTCTGTCACACTTAAACTTGCTATATGTTATACTTCAGAATGAATCCTCCCTGTTCTATCTCCAAAGTAGGTGGCACATATCTTCACAGTGCCACCCACCTAATGCCTGCAAAAATCAGGCCTCTCGCTTAACAGTTCCTCCTGCTGTATTTCCTGCTCCTAACCCCTACCCCCGGCCACCAACCAAGTGCCTTTTTCCCCCTTTACAACCCCACTTCCACAACCTCCTGCTGGAGACTGGCCCCAATAGTAAAAGCCTAGTCAGTGCTTTAAAGAACAACAAGCCAATTCCCAGGTCACAGCACTTTTCTGGGGTGAGACAGGGGTATTTTGGCACTAAGCTGTGTTTTAGTTATGAGCACTTTGTGTGCTTATACTCGAATTGCAGACATATAGTCAATACTATAATAATAAGTATAATTGCACTAACTCTTTCTATCTCAGTGGCAGGAAAGCATATGGTAAAACTTAAAGGGTTGGGACGGGGAAACTCCAGAATGGTTATAGTCTGGCTTCTTTTCCCCCCAAATTACTATCCGAACCCAGCTCCCTCAAACATTGCTACATCCCAGATCTTCCTCAATAATTCCAGGTCCAAAACTCCTCAATCCTCACAAACCCTAAAATCTCTCCCCATGCAATCATCACCCTTTTCAATGGTCTTGATATTTTTACACGCATGCACCACCTTCCCTGATGTACTAAAGCCAACACTGCTGCTTCCACACCAGCCCCCTCCCATTGCTCAGAGACCAGTGCTCCCAGACCCTGCCACCCTTTCCCAACATTTCCACACCCCAAAACCACCCTCTTACCACTTCCACACTCGCAATATACCACTTCCAGACCCTGGAAATATCTGCTGCTCCGAGGAGCAAAGTGTGCAGTACTTCCAGAACTCAATGTCCTTCTGCTCCTTCCACACCCACCAGCCTGCTCTCAGACCCCAGGATATCCCTCCAGTACTACTAACCCATGTTGCCCTTCACCTTTGCAATCTAGAAAAACTTGCCCAGCAATAGAAAATGCCTTATTGATCCAGGAGTCTGAATGTTTGTAAAGTAGCTTCTAATTAACTTTAGCAATCATACCTTTTTAAAAAGCCATCTTTAATCAGCATCCAATTGATTTCATGAATGTAGTGCCATGACCTTTATATAGCCATAAAAGGGCACACACCAGCACTATAGTAGCAGAATAATACAAATGGGATGATTTTCGTGTGCCTAAAAAGGGGAGAAAGCAGTACTGAAATTAGATGACTGGTCTAAGTGCCGAGCAAGCTGTCTGTCCCGTTTTTTGGGTGGACTTCCATTCTAGCAGTTGGAGCTCCTGTTGGAAACCGACGGGA
This sequence comes from Somniosus microcephalus, assembly GCF_052327205.1. Classification (NCBI taxonomy): domain Eukaryota; kingdom Metazoa; phylum Chordata; class Chondrichthyes; order Squaliformes; family Somniosidae; genus Somniosus; species Somniosus microcephalus. The sequence continues at coordinate 185,959,447 of NC_140991.1, forward strand.
GGCGCATAAATATTTGCAAATTGAGGTCAAAGGATACAGTTAAGCCTGCGGATGCCATCAAGCCCCCGACACCATTTTCATCTCTGCCTGCCTGACTACTGCCATTTCTTGCTCTCGCCCACCAACAAAGGGCAGTACAGGTAGGGCAGTGGCTATTTCCAGCGATAATTAAACAGATCCTGAGCTGTAGTCAGAAAGCTTTGGGAGATAGTTTTATGGTAGTTGCTTGTGAGTATTGCACCTTTTTTAAAGCTTTTAAGTTTAATGTATTTGCTGCTGTAGATTTTGCAAACATGTTGCTTGCTGCTCCAAGTGCTGTTTTTCATTCCCGACAGCAATTAAGCAGCTGCTGCAGGCCCTTCACAATCAATTTCCCTTCTCCAGATTTGTAACCTGCATATTTGGGAGCACACTTCACGTTGGCAGTTCGATGACCACATTATAATGAGAATATTTTATTGAACCTGTATCAGTTCTTATAACATTTTCTGGGCTTCTGTGGATACAGGGGCTGATTGGGAAAATGTGCTTCCACAGATTAGCTGCACAAACAGTATAACTAATGACTTTATCAATGATTCCATTCACTTACAGCACTGCATGCCAGTTTTAATCTTTTAAATATCCAGTAAATTGAAAGTGCTTTCATTACACTAGAAGCACAGCTTACTCAATCACATTTTGCATATATCACCTCAGTTGTATTAAATTATTTTTATTTATCTGCCCTCAAAAACTTCTTCAAGCTCATTTATATTATGACTATTTGCCTTCAAAATTATCTTCCAGTGACCTGAAGACCGCTAACACTGAAGGATTTTCTTTTTCTATCCCTCTGGGAAGCCTATGGGGGAAAATTGGGTTGCGCCCCCTTTGGGGTGCTAACTTCCAAGTCGCGCCCCGAAAAAATTAGCACCCCTGCACCTGAAATTCACCGGTTGCACCCAAAGAGGGAGGCGGGGCGCTACTGGAAGCGCCCCGCCTCCCTCTTGTGGCGCTGTGAGTGAATATCGCGACGCTACATGCCGCTGCACGGTACTGCAGGCCTTCCTCCCCTTATTAAAGGGGAGGGGCTTAACGCAGCATGACCCAGGGCCCAGCTGGGCCACCAGGGATCGGAGTGCCGGGATCGGAGTGCCGGGCTCACAGAGCGCAGCCAGCACTCCACCGGGGGGGAGGGGGTCGGGGGGCTGCAGAGGAGGCTGGGGACGACAGAGGGGGCAGGTGCTAGCACGCGGCCAGCAACAAAAATGGCCGCCCGGCACCTCCCCTTTAATTTGCGCCGCAGCTAGGCTCCCCTGACCCCGTCGGACATAGTGTCCGACGGTAAGTCGGGGCGCTACCAAAGATCGTGGCCGGGGCACGAGCAGGGCACTGTGCACGGCGATGATGTCATCGGCGGCGGCGCAGCGCCGCGGGGCGCTAACGGTTATCGCCGCCGCTAACCTCCCGCTGAATTTTGCGGGAGGCGTTGGTGGCGCCGCGCCCAGGCGCTAGTTGCTTTGCGGGGCACTAACGGGAGGTGCAAATCAACCGAATTTTTAGGCCTATGTGTTTTACTTCATTGCTCATCTGCAGTATGGAAGTCAAGCTTGATTTGAATATTTCAACAGTAGGAGGTCATTCATTTAACTCTCTTATTTTTATTGAATGACTGGCTGCGAGGAGCTGTCTGAGGAAGGCCAGCTCAGGGTTTTCCATCAGATGTGCTGCACTCCAGTACATATGCTCTAGTGGATCTGCGTTGCTTACATTGAAAAGATGTATTAATTTTTTTTCAATGTCATTTAAGGGTGAATTTTGTGTGGAGAATTTGATTTGGAATTGTCTTATTGGGTTGTTTTGTTTATGTTTGTCTGCAGTAGGTGCTTTTTTGTTTCCAGAACCTAGCTATGTAACTGCATTAAAACATGTTAAAATATAATGTATTGCAGAGGGGTTCGTGAGCTTGCCGTGTCAGCTTTTGAGCACATCTCTTTCAGCCTATTGGGTCGCCCACTTTCATGGGAAATTGCTTCTATTGCACAGGGTCTCAGAAGTGGAGCACTACTGCTAACAGGAATAAAGGTGACTAGCCTACATTTTTTAAATCCAGACTTCCTATTGAGAAACTGTCACACAAACTTAAAATGTTTCATTGGCAGCGTTATAATTACTACCCAGAATTTGCTGGAGCAGTGATCGCCGTGAATTAGATTTTTTTCTCCCCCCCCCCCCCCCTCACCCTTCAGGTCATATTATTTTTGCGCTTCAAATTGCTGGAAATGCGAATTGATAATAGCACCACAACGTCAATGGGACATCTGGGACCTCCTGAACGTTGGGTATAATGGTCTATCTTTTTAACACATGAAATTTAATGATAGAGAAAGGAACAGAGGGAATGACAGAAAAGGAAATAGGGTGAATTAGAGGCAAATTAGATACAGAAAGAGAAATAAAGGGAAAGAAAGATTGAATTAAGGGAGAGAGAAAAACAGACAAAGGAAAAGCAAGAACAAATGAAAAAATTAAAACTCAAAAAACCTCTAGGAACAATTTACAACCTGCAGGAGCGAGACTCCCACAGTTTCAACTGTTCCCTTTCTGGGCCTTCAAGGTAGAATTTCATGTCTGGACCATAAATCACGTAATTAACGGAGTCCTTATGACATGAAATACCAGCCCCAAATGTCTGTCGCAAGATTCATTCGTATTTATGCCTAAAATCCAGCAATTTCTTGACACTCCCGGGGAGGTTGACGGCGAGCTCCCGTTTTTACAAGGCTAACATCAGCGGCGCAAATCATCCTACAATTTGTGGCGATTTGCAACTCATGGCGTAGCTCTTCCTCGCCATAAATTGCTGTGATTTTTTTTTTTCCACACTATTAATGGCGGACACTGTAAGCTTGCCATTATTTTTTCAGCAATTTCTAGGCCAAAAACAATATTACAGAAGTTTACATTTCTAATTACACAAGTACCATGTATACATTTTTTGTTTTACTTTATAGTTCAATCAGCTACATACTGTGGAGATACTTGTTTCACTTCCGTTGAGCATTTTGCACTTTTAGAAACCCAAGCCTAGATTTTCCAGTGTTTAAAGCCCAGTTTTTCAGGTGGCATTCTGATGGGCGGAGACAGAGATCGTAACACTGGATCTCTTTTTTTCTTGGATGAATGTAATTACACCTGTATAAAACTGGTGTTTACCATTGCTCGGCACTACAGTAAAGGTGGAAGTCAATTCAGGAGCCCAGCAGTTATGACATTTACATAATGCTTATATCTCAGCTAATTTTGGAAATTTTTGGCTTTTTTCCTCAGTGACAACTATCTATCTTTGTGCCTTCTACTGTGTGGCTCTCATTTCTTCCCCTGCCCTAATTCCAAAGAGGCCACAATGGGTGTTCCATAGGCAATGCCCATGCACTGCTGTAGGAAGAGGAGGAGCAGTCTCTGAGGAAGGACAGGGTGTCAGGCAACAGGAGAAATACTGAACAGAGTCACTCCTCCCTTCCCATTCTAGTATAGGCAGATTAAGATGCTCCTACCCGTAGCAGTGCTTGTGAAGGCTGCATTTCACCAGGGAAGCCATCAATTCAGTTATGTACGTGCTGCAGCCTGACCTACAGCCTAGACACCATACTGTTGGTGGCTGTGAAAGGCACAGATGCTTGAACTTTTATGCTGCAGGGTCATTCCAGGTTGCCACTGGGGACATCAGTAACATTAGCCAATCAGCTGTGAGCAGATGCTTAAAACAAGCTCAGGTCAGCAATCGGGGTGGGGGAGCGAGGTCGGCAATCTGGAGTGGGGGAGGGGGCAAGGTCGGTAATCTGGAGTGGAGTGGGGGAGGGGGCAAGGTCGGTAATCTGGAGTGGGGGGGCAAGGTCGGTAATCTGGAGTGGAGTGGGGGGGCAAGGTTGGTAATCTGGAGTGGGGGAGGGGGCAAGGTCGGTAATCTGGAGTGGAGTGGGGGGCAAGGTCGGTAATCTGGAGTGGAGTGGGGGAGGGGGGCAAGGTCGGTAATCTGGAGTGGAGTGGGGGGGGCAAGGTCGGTAATCTGGAGTGGAGTGGGGGAGGGGGGCAAGGTCGGTAATCTGGAGTGGGGGAGGGGGCAAGGTCGGTAATCTGGAGTGGAGTGGGGGAGGGGGCAAGGTCGGTAATCTGGAGTGGAGTGGGGGGGGGCAAGGTCGGTAATCTGGAGTGGAGTGGGGGAGGGGGGCAAGGTCGGTAATCTGGAGTGGGGGAGGGGGCAAGGTTGGTAATCTGGAGTGGAGTGGGGGGGGCAAGGTTGGTAATCTGGAGTTGGGGGGGCAAGGTCGGTAATCTGGAGTGGGGGAGGGGGCAAGGTCGGTAATCTGGAGTGGAGTGGGGGGGGCAAGGTCGGTAATCTGGAGTGGAGTGGGGGAGGGGGGCAAGGTCGGTAATCTGGAGTGGGGGAGGGGGCAAGGTTGGTAATCTGGAGTGGAGTGGGGGGGGCAAGGTTGGTAATCTGGAGTTGGGGGGGGCAAGGTCGGTAATCTGGAGTGGGGGAGGGGGCAAGGTCGGTAATCTGGAGTGGAGTGGGGGGGGCAAGGTCGGTAATCTGGAGTGGAGTGGGGGAGGGGGGCAAGGTCGGTAATCTGGAGTGGGGGAGGGGGCAAGGTCGGTAATCTGGAGTGGAGTGGGGGAGGGGGGCAAGGTCGGTAATCTGGAGTGGGGGAGGGGGCAAGGTTGGTAATCTGGAGTGGAGTGGGGGGGCAAGGTTGGTAATCTGGAGTTGGGGGGGGCAAGGTCGGTAATCTGGAGTGGGGGAGGGGGCAAGGTCGGTAATCTGGAGTGGAGTGGGGGGGGCAAGGTCGGTAATCTGGAGTGGAGTGGGGGAGGGGGGCAAGGTCGGTAATCTGGAGTGGGGGAGGGGGCAAGGTCGGTAATCTGGAGTGGAGTGGGGGAGGGGGGCAAGGTCGGTAATCTGGAGTGGGGGAGGGGGCAAGGTTGGTAATCTGGAGTGGAGTGGGGGGGGCAAGGTTGGTAATCTGGAGTTGGGGGGGCAAGGTCGGTAATCTGGAGTGGAGTGGGGGAGGGGGCAAGGTCGGTAATCTGGAGTGGAGTGGGGGAGGGGGCAAGGTCGGTAATCTGGAGTGGGGTGGGGGAGGGCAAGGTCGGTAATCTGGAGTGGGGGGGGGGCAAGGTCGGTAACCTGGAGTGGAGTGGGGGAGGGGGCATGCTCGGTAAAAGTCTGAGGGATTCTCCAAGGCCAGACACTGCAGACACTTTTTTCTTACCTAGGTCTTCAGTGCAGGCAGCCTGAATGAATCCAGGAATTTCACTTTGGGATTTTCACTGGCTGTGCAAGACCTGAATATTGGGAGCTGGCGGTCCTATGACCACTAAAGCCATTACAAACATATCTTAAGTTTCACCTTGATCAGGCCTGGGGCCTTCCTGATCTATACGGCTCATCTACTCACTGGATAAACTTGCTGAGCTACTGGCAGATCTCCTTGATGAATAGTCGACAAACAGCATAAAGTGTCTTCAAAGAAAACATTATACGTGAAGGAGATGTCTCTACCTTTTGTGGTTAATAAGTAATTAAACAGCTTAGAGAAAGAATCTAGTTCGTAACTGCTTGTCATTTATAAAATTAATATGTGGAAAATTTAACTTTTTCAGGGCAGTGGGAAAACTACTTTAGCAAAGGCCATTTGCAGAGAAGCAGCAGATAAACTGGAAGCACATGTGGAAATTATTGAATGTAAAACCTTGCGAGGTAAGAATAAGTAAATTACAATTTCGGTGCACATGATGAGACTAATAGCAACTAACACGATTAAATGTTTGCAATTCAAAAGAAGAAAACAATCTTAATATACTATTCTAAAGATACTAAGGGCTAGATTTTCGTGGAGCCGTCAGGCGGGGTTTCAGGTGTTTGGGGGGGGGGGGGGATCCCGAATTTGGGGGTCCCGACACCATCCCACCCAAAACCCCGCCCCACGTAAGTTTCAGGGGCGGCGGGTACCCGCCGAAACCAGGCGGGAAGGGATTAGTGCCAATTAACTGCCTGTTAGCAGGTAGTTAACAGGCAGTTTTTAGCCTAATCCCTAATTTGAGGGGTTTCGTGTGGGTTTCCCGACGGCTCCAAAGCACGCCAGGTTAGAGCAGGCGGGCCGTCGGGTTGAAGGAGTTGGAGGGGTCGCGATGTCGATGCTCAGCTGAGTGATGGGTGCATGAGTGTAAAGGTAAGTGTGTTTGGTGTGTCTAAAGTGTGTAAAGAACTTTTACTTACCTGTACTTACCTTCACAGCCTTTCTTCCTGTAGCCGTCGGGAGCGCATCACTCAGCCGGTACTTAAAGCTGAACGGCTGCGATCTGTGAAAAGTGACAGCCTTCAGCTTTGAGTGCCGATAAGAGTTCTAACTGAGTCTGTGCAGAATGACTCATGGTAGAACTCAGACTGTCAGTGTTTGACAGCTTCAAACAGCTGTGAAACACTGATATTTCATCTGTCAAGAACTCTTGACAGATGAAATTTCAGTCTGTGACGTCACCTGTTGCCGGGTGGCCCTTAATTGGCCTGCTGAGCCCGATGGGCGGGCTTAACAAGGTCAATCAAGGGAAAATCGCGCGGATTGGCCGGACGTCGAAGTAGGCGGGTCAAAAACCCGAAAGGGGAAGTCCCGCCGCCTTCCCGACAGGTTCGGGAAAATCTACCCCTAAGTATGTTTCAAAATATTTCTGATTAAAATTGGAAAATAATAACCTTAAAGTTTAGCCATGAAGTCACTTTTTTTTTTAAACTAGGTCTTTCCGACAAATGACTAACAAATCCAGGAAGTTTTGTTTGAACTCTCCACATTGCTGTGGTTACAGGGTCTTTACATTTTATTGGCTGTCACTCAAATCAATCAATAGGGGCAACATAATTTCTGGAGGAATTGTGTTGATCAAAGTCATTGTAAGGGAGGGATATGTACCTTAATGAAATTTTACATGTGTTCGTCAATCTTCCAGTGGTCTTGCAAAAAGAGATATGACCAAGTCTAGAAAAATCAAAGCCTCCAATTCTGGCCTCTTGAACATCTCCAATTTTAATCACTCTACCATTGGTGGCTGTGCCTTCAGCTGCTTTGGCCTTAAGATCTGGAATTCCCTCCCTAAATCTCTCCTCCTCTCTACCTCCCTCTCCTCCTTTTAAGACACTCCTTAAAACCTACCACTTTCACCAAGCTTTTGGTCATCTGCCCTAATAGTGGCCTGTGTGGCTTGGTGTCGAATTTTGTTTGATAACGCTCCTGTGACACGCCTTAGGACGTTTTACTACGTTAAAGGCACTGTAGTAGTACTATTAAGAGGAGGGGCAGAGAGGAGGGAGCAACAAAGAACAATGAATGGGTGCATGACACTGGATCAAGGCCCATTTCTTCAGTATGGAGGAAAGGAGAGGAAGAAGACAGTGGGTGAGAGGGGAAGCTGCACTAGGCCCGGGCTGCATTTCATCTCCAGCAGTGTGGGGATAGGGGGGAATGTTACAGACAGTAAAAGAGTAGGTTTTAGGCTCTGGATAAAGCATGAGTTGTTTCTCAGTGGGTGGGGAGGAAGAATTAGGTGGAGAAAGTTACTGCTCAACGAGGGCAGGGGGCAGGAATAACCCAGATTTGTTATTAGCAGGGGTAGAGGGACAAACATATGAACATATAAAAATGACAGGCATAAAGTCCATCTGGTCCATCAAGTCTGCCCTATAAAGTCCTATTACCGGAAGCATTATGATTAGACACCCCCTACCCGCCACCAGCCATTTTAATTTCCTGGGAGATGCAAAAAAAAAAATGATATCCACCCCAGGCAGGAACTGGTCCAGTTCTCTTTTGAAGGTTTGCAGAGAGTCAGTACTCTCTGCACAAGCCAGCAACTTGTTCCATAGATCTGCTATCCTCATGGGAAAAGAAGAACCACCCAACATCTAACCTAGCCCTAGACATGCGTAAAGTGTCAACTGTGGCTTGGTTGGTAGCACCCTCGGCTGAGTCAGAAAGCTGTGGGTTCAAGTCCCACTCCAGAGACTTGAGCACAAAAATCTAGGCTTACACTCCAGTGCAGTACTGAAGGAGTGCTGCACTGTCGAAGGTCCCGTCATTCGGATGAGACGTTAAACCAAGGCCCTGTCTGCTCTCTCAGGTGAACGTAAAAGATCCCATGGCACAATTTTGAAGATGAGCAGGGAGTTATCCCCGGTGTCCTGGCCAATATTTGTCCCTCAACCAACATCACTAAAGCAGATTATGTGGTCATTATCACATTGCTGTTTGTAGGAGCTTGCTGTGCGCATATTGGCTGCACGTTTCCTACATTACAACTGCGACTACACTTCAAAAAAATAAGTACTTAATTGGCTATAGAGCACTTTGGGACGTCTGGTGGTATTGACATAAGCGCTATATAAATGCCTCTTTTTTATACACATGACTCCCTGGTCTTCCCCAATCTATCAATAGAAACACAATCTAGCCTTTTAAATATTTTATATGCCTCTTATCAAATAACCCTGACTTCGATGCATATCTAAAATGAATATGTCCAGCTTTTTAAGCCTATCTGCATGACTAAGGTTGTTTTGAGATGGAAATCATTCTTGTGGCCCTCCTTTAAATCTTCTCCAAAGCCTTTGTATCACCCACCATATTAGGGGACCAAAACTGGATACAGTATTCTAAATGTGGTTTAACCAAAGTCTTTTACAAGTTTCAGCTCAGTGGCAGGTGAGGATTTGTTCTTAACAGGGGAAAAGGGGAGGTGGAGTTTATGCTGAGTTAAGGAGAAAGTAGTTCTGAGAGTCTCCTCAAAATTTACGACTTGATCTCAGAATTATTATGCAAATCCTGCCTGTTAGAATCATCATCTTCAATCTGTCAACAGCCTGCTGTACATTGGGACTAAGACTAAGTTGTCAGTGCTTCAGGAACGGCACAATAAACAGGCCAGTACCAGAATCTCACCAGAGCACGGGGGGCACAGAATAAATTCAGGAAGAAACCAAGACTATACAGGATGCCCCACCTCAGCTAGGATAAATTGATATTGAATTATGTTTGATAGCAATGAATTAATTTAACTTATCAATTTCTTGCATTAAATGAGATGCTAAGGCTGCATGATTCTTACCAATCCAATCATAGCCAGAACACCTGGAGTTCCCCAAGAATCAATTCTTGGTCCCCTACTCTTCCTCATCTACATATTGCCCCTTGGCAACATCATCTGAAGACATCATGTCTGGTTCCACGTGTATGTTGATGACACCCTCCTCTGTCTCTGCTGTTAGACTGCTTGTCCGACATCCAATCTTGGATGAGCCACAATCTCCTCCAGTTAAACATTGAGACGATCAAAACCATTGTCTTCAGCTCCTGCTGCAAACTTCATACCTTTGTCACTGATTCCACCCCTCCTATTTGACCCTGAGCTGAACTTCCAACCAATATCCTTTCTATCACGAAGACCACCCACTTCTATTTCTATAACATCACCCGCCTCCATCCCTACCTCAGCCCATCTGCTGCTGAAACACTCATCCATGCCCTTGTCACCTCTAGACTCAACTATTCCAATGTTCTCCCGGCTAGCCTCCCATGCTCCACTCTTCATGAACTTCAGCTGATCGAACGTTTGCTGACTGTATCCTATCCCACACCAAGTCATACTCAGCCATCACTCCTGTCCTTGCTGACTGCTGGTTTCCGGTTACTCAACATTTCCGATCATCCATGTGTTTAAATCCTTTTATGGCCTTGCCCCTCTCTATACCTGTAACCTCTTGAACCTCTACAAACACCCCCACCCCTGAATCTCTGACTCTGCCCTCTAGTGTATCCCCCTCTCTTGCCCCACTATTGGTGGCCATGCCTTCAGCCATCAATGCTCAAAGTCTGGAATACACTTCTTAAACTCCTCGACCTCTCCACCTCCTCCTCTCTCCTCCTTTAAGACCTTCCTTAAGGCCCATCTGTGATTAAGCTTTTGGTCACCCCTCCAATAGCTCCTTTGGCTCGGTATCCATTTTTGTCTGATTGTGCCTCTGTGAATCACCTTGGAATCAGTGTCCCCTCCAATTTTTTTTCATGTGCATTCCCTTTAAATTTGCACGGTACCTTCCAGCGGCAACAGCTTGTGAGCGGCCTGCGTGGGACCTCCCGATTGATGCGCGCCTGTACACACTAGGGGGAACGTTGCTCGGGACGTCGTTCTTCTCTTAAAGGAGCTATATAAATGCAAGTTGTTGTTCTTTGTTCAATGTAGCAGAAATATTTTTTTTGTTTGCATGAGTGGCTCTTGATCAGTTCCATAGTCTCATGAATTGCAGGGTGAAACATCTGGAACAATGCCTTCTGTTCTTTTCCCTGGGACTTTATTTTCATTGGGATGGGCTCAAATAGTGAGAATGTATAGAAAATTTTCAAATGTCGCTTTTTTAAAAAAAGATTCTACAATATTAAGTAAGTTAAATTATATATGCTTACAGAAATTGAATGAAAGATTGTGTTTTAGACATGCATGTTGAAGGGAGAAGAGTTTGTGTGTAACTGTTATTAGAAACCTTGTTAATTTGTTTTTACATCTAGGTAAAAGGGCTGAAAATATCCGTAAGAAATGGGAAGAAGCTTTTACAGAGGCAGCATGGAGACAGCCTTCTATTGTTCTGTTGGATGACTTGGATCATATTACTGGTGCCGCCTCTACCCCAGAACATGAACACAGTGCTGAGGCTATTCTTAGCAAACAGCTTTCTCAAAGTAATTACTTCAATTTTGAAACTTTTATTGCCTATCAAGTAACAGGGCAGTAACATTAGAATGGGATCATTATTACTCCCAAGACTGAAAAACAATATACTCTTATGAATTGTTGAAAATAAATTGTACAATATATATATTTGATTACAAAAACATGATAAAATACTCCTGCTATCGCGAAGCAATTAATTTACTAGTCATTGGTAGCGGATTGCCTGATATGGGGATAGAACGTTGGAAACCCAACCACAGGGGTTTGAGTTTGGATACTCTGTATTTGACAGATAAATGCCTTACACATTACACAACTGAACAGCATCTTGAGCGACTTGGTTATTCTTATATTTAATAAAAATTATTGCTTAATATAATTAGAGAACTCCTAATGTGCCTGTGGTATGGTCAGGTTAATTTCTGGAGTACTTTCAGAATGTAAATGCTGGTTATTGCATGCCAACAGAATTTCATGGGAAACAAGTGAACACTTGTCAGCTATTTTGTGAGTACTCTACACACATTTTTGTAAATTACTTTTTTTATTCCTTCATGTTGTACGAGTATTTGCTGATTGAGAGGGTAACAGGTGACCTGTTCTTTGGCCACACCATTATTTATGCTATTCTTAAGCTAGCTGCTAGGAATAGCAAAAAATCTGTGCAAGCTGACTTGCTCTATAATTTGCCCTTCAGTTGAAAACAGGAACTCCAAGTCTGGAAATAGAAGCGGAAGCTAGAGAGTATTTTCTGTTGCTCCTCGCTCAAGTGCTTCATACTAGGTACTGAGATGTACGCTGCTGTGATTGCAGATAGTTGTTCACATCCTACCATGACATGGTGTAGTATTGTATTATACTAATGCTGTATTTATGTTGGAGGAAGGCTACCCCCTCCCTCTACTGTGAAATTGTTTTGCTTTGGGGGATAGCTTCTATAGCAGGTAAACAACTTTTAAAATAACTGCTTGTGCAAGTTTGCACAAGAGTAGTTGCTTTAGTGTCATAGCCAGCAATTATTTTGCTTTTGCCAGTACCTTGGTTGGTGCAGAAGGACTATTGCTGCTGCCTTTACATTTCTAATTTGCTGCTAAACTTGGAGGTGCTATCATTGATGAACTACAGATACTGTAAATGGGCTCTTATTTGCTGTACTGTGAGCTGACTGAGCAAATTTTATTTTTAATTCACTCCCACAACTTGTGTAGGTTTTTGACTGTTGTAAAGAGTCTTCAGAGATTGGGCAGGATTAGCAACTATGAAGGGAAAAAAAGAATTGGGCATAATATGAAAATCTATTTTAACTACTTTTGTGTAAATGTAAAATACCTTTTGAGTGGTATGAATTTAATTTAAATTTTAATTGTGATTGGGAATATGTTCCTTGGTTGCTGTGTAAAATGTGTAATACTGTCAAGGGTCTTGAATGTCTTAAATGGTTTCCATAGCTTGTCATTCGGAGTACAAAACTGCAAGACTACATGTTGCATTTGATATTGAATATTGGAAATGCAGTGAGTTTTGTTTTTATTTAATTGCATTGCTAACATGGAAATCTGTGCAATCCCTTTTTTCAGTTTTGAAGTATTTGATTGCTGAAGCTGTTTCACAAGGGACACTCATTGCATTGATAGCCACAAGCATTTCTGAGCATACTCTGCATCCCTCTCTGGGTTGTGCTGAAGGATCTCACATATTTCAGTGCGTTCAGGATATTTCACTTCCAAACCAGGTAAATCAACTTCCCAAATACTTCAAACTAAATCACACTGCATCATTATTTGGAATCATGGAATTGAAATGTTCTTTATAAATGTTCTGCTGTATCTTTTGAGGGCCATAGTGTGCATTGGCATCAGAGTTAAATTAATAACATGTTTTGAAAAATACTATAAATTAAAGGACAAACAGTTCTGATGCTTTGAACGTTTAGTATTGCGGGTTCCTATTTCAAGCTCTGAAAGTGAGCTACGTGATGTCTCAAACAGTAATGCAATTGTGTTCATTTAATACAGGGAAACTGTAGAATGTGCCCACGTCAACTGCACTGGTCTGTTTTGAAAGCAATAGAAACTTGGAAGAGAGGGAATATTTTCTGTCTCTATTCCTCTCCTAAGCTGCTAAATACTGATTTATTTTCTGCCTGTAATGTTTTTTGGGGAAATAGAAACCCTCTATATTGGCCACAAAGCAATGGATTCTGTTAAACTCAATGGAGCTGTTCCAAGACGAACCTAGGGTACCTTGTAAGCTGTCACTGGAGTAGCTCGGTGGGAAGTGGAGGCCAAAAATACTGCACAATAAACATCTTTAGTTTTGTCTTTTTAAAGAGATGGGATGTAATTGTTTCTATATATTAGAACTATACCTAATTTGTCTCCTAATTTGAACTATATTTGCTGTACAATATTTAAGTTCCTTTCATTTCTCTTTAAGGTAAGCACCGTATTTGTGTTTGAAATTAGTAAATATTTGGAGCTGCATGCATTACATAGATATCTCTTTGGTTACCAGGACCAGCGAGTACAACTCTTGACCTCTGTAATTCAAAATAAAACCATTATTGCATTGGAGACATTACAGACTATTGACCTTCAAAGACTGGCTAAAGCAACTGAAGGCTTTGTAGCAAGAGATCTCCTCATGTTGATGGAACGAGCTATGCACTCGCATGTATTAACTAGCAAAAACAACAAAGAACAAGGTATGCCTGTAAATTCGGACTTAAATAGCAATAGCATCATAAATTAGAATATAGTACCAGGCTCTACATTACTGTAATAATGTACAAAATTAACCTGATCCTCTTCTGGCTATCCTTTTTTATAGAGAAGAAATATTCCAGTGCTTGCACTATAATAGGTTCTAGTCCCTTTACCTTTTTTGTAATTTTCTATTTGTTATCTAGCAATTATAGCCATAAGCCATTGTATTTAAAATCATTGAATATTTATAACATATTCCAAAAATGATATCTGCCTGCTCTTCCTGTTTACAAAACCTTATTTCCTGTTGTGAAGTTTTTCCATTATCAATATCTATGTCCACATTTTTCTGAAAACTGCCCATGTATCGTTGTCACCCAGGAATCCTTCTGTTCTCTTTTCTATTTCTTTCTCTTTTCTCTCTCTCTCTTTTTTCTTTCTTTCTCTCTGTGTCTCTGTCTAATATAGGATCCTCATCCATGCATCACTGTTGCTTCTGAGCCCATCAAAAGCATCTGGACCCATACCTGTGAGCTAAAGTCCCCAAGTGACCATTAGTGACTTTATTGAAATGTTCCTGACCTAACCTTATGGCATTGAATAGCTGACCCATACAGAGCAGCAAGGTCCCTGGTTTGGTCCTCAGTCTATGCTGAGTTAACTGATCTCGGTTGGAGGGGCATTGCTATTGGCCTCAGCACCCCTGGGTTAGGGAAGGAAAAATTGGCTAGGTTTTCACACATTTGTTATGTAATGAACCCTGCTGGACATGTACACGTGTGCAGTTCAGGTGAGGATAGAACTAGGCTTGGATATGTGCCCTACGGTTGAAAAGCCCACCAACACTTCTACATGTAAAGTGGCCAATTGAATGAGTAATTTGCTAATTAAGTGTTTCGAAATTAAAATGAAGAACACACATTGTAACCAGCCTTTTTAAAAAAAAAAAAAATCAAATCCGTATCATTGCCACTGAAACTTCTCCCAATGATGCTACCACCGATGTTAGGTGATGGTGTTACATCGCATTAGCTACATACGGTATCTTAAGTCAACTTGGTTTGTATTTTAAGTTTAAATAACCTTTCTACTTTTCATATGTCACCATTCTCATAGCGTTCCTTTTTAAATCAGCTTAAAAATTGGTTATAGTCAAGAGACTAAAGTGTTGCATTTTGGTATGAAGAATGAGGATGGCAATATAAATTAAGTAGTACAATTTTAAAGGGGGGTGCAGTAACAGAGACACCTGGGGGGTGTAGGTACACAAATCTTTGAAGGTGGCAAGACAAGATGAGGAGGCAAAAAATCATACGGGATCCTTGGCTTTATAAGTGGAGGCATAGGCCCGGAAATTAACCCCGCCCCCCCCCGCCCCCGACAGGTGGGAGAGGGTTGGAGGGGGTGTTAATAATGTAAAAAATGGGAACAATCCCCAACCTGCCACATGCTCGTCCGTTGCTGATATTACAGCGGTAGGTTTTGAGCTGTGTGAGTGTCCCGCCAATGAGAGGCGGGATATTTCATTAACCTATTTAAATCAGGCTCCCACAATGCAAATGGGAACCTGATTTAAATTTTAACAGTTGCCGGCTGGGTTTCCCAGGTCCCGGGAAGCCCAGCAGTGAAAGGGAGGCGGGAGCTGTCGGCTCAAGAAGGTAAGTGTCTTTTACAGCACTCATTGTGGGTCAGGAGGAGCAGGTGTGCTCGCCGGCCCCTCAGGGAAGCCTTCGGCCTTCCCTCTGCTGATCGCGGGTTCTCTCTCCCCCTCCCACATTCAGCGATTTGATTTTTTTTTTCCCACCCTGAAAAGAGTAGGAGAATGAGACTAATTGGATAGCTCTTTGAATGAGCAGGCACGATGGGCCAAATGGCCTCCTATGCTGTCATTCGAGGATTCTAAGACGGAATGTTTTTGGGAATAAAGGTCAAATTTTGACAAGATGTTTTGGACTGGCATTCAGAAGCCCAAAACATTCGGCGTATCCAGCAACAACTTATTTACAGAGCGGGGGAATGAGTGCTGTTGAGATAAATTTATTTTGTGGAAACTCAAAGGGATAATATTTTATATTTAGTTTGAGGAAGTAGTAAATCATGTTTAACTCTGGAGAACTATAATTTGAACTCTGCATATTCTAAGAAAATAACCATGAAGAAAGCTAATACATCTCCAAAACCGGTGTAAAGGTAATTGTAAGCAGTTTGAATCCAATAGTGAATAAGTATCAGTAATCCATTGGAAAATTCATATCCTCTTTGCCAAATTGAAGGCAAACTATTACATGTCAAGCTTCTGAAATCTAAAAGCAAGTATTTTGTAATTTTTCTATTTGCAGAACTATATTTGACAACATCGGACTTCCAACATGCCCTCGAGGGATTTACACCTACTTCTTTAAGAAACGCTAACCTACACAAACCTAAAGATTTAGGCTGGGACAAAGTAGGAGGGCTACATGAAGTCAAGCAAATTCTTATGGATACTATCCAATTATCTGTCAAGGTATGAGATTAAACTGTTGTGCAGTGAAATAATTTTTATTTACGTTTGGAGGACTAAGGAGATTGCATGGGAAATATCATATTTGATGATGTGTATTATTTTCCAGAATAAAAAAAGCTGCCAATGTTTCCTGTGTAATTGGAGGTTGCCAATTGGAGGTTGCCAATGGATTGCAAAGTTTCCAAATGTTCCGATGAATTTCACAGAAAATTCAAAACCCAAGAACCCTGTTGCCTTAATTTTGTTTGAATCAGTTTCCAATTAATGTTGGATTCTAGACTTCAAAATCGAGAAAAAATCAACACCAGATATAAATAGAATATTTATTTATATCTGAAATGATGAGTAGTCTCAAGATTTCAAAACGCACTGTGCCTATAATTGGCACTGTGAAGGTACTGCCACATGACTAATTGAGAATAATGGGGCAACACCTAACATTGTGAACAGCTCACAAAGCACCCAAAGAGTTCACTCCCCATTGAGCAGTATTTCTTGGACCTTATGCTAAAATCAAAATCACACTCAAATCCTTGCCCCATGCACTGAATATTCATTCCTGAAGAACACAGGAAGCACGTTCACACCCCTCCTACAATGAACAATCATTACTGGATCTTCTATCAGATGCACATTTTACATCCATCCACTCCCCCTGCTGAGCAGACATTCTGGTTTTGGACCAAATGCCCAAATTAAACTCTGAGTATAAATACAGGGGCTGAACTCCATTCCATCTCATGTCCCTACTCTACTGAGCACAATATCTGCAGGTGTAAATCTGATGCTGCTCCTCCAACAACAACTTGCATTGATATTGCCCCTTCAATATAGAAAAACATCCCAATGTGCTTCACAGGGGCACAATCAAACAAAAAAAAACATCAAGCCAAAGAAGGAGCTATTACGAGGGTAACCAAAAGCTTGGTCAGTGAGATGGACTTTAAGTTGGGTCTTAAAGAAGGAGAGGGAGGTAGGGAGGGAATTCCGTAACTTAAGGTCTAGACGGGTGAAGGCATGGCTGCTAATGGAGCGAAGAGATTTTGGATGCGCAAGAGGCCAGAGTCGGAGGAACAGAGAGTTCCCGGAGGGTTGTGGAGTTACACAGATTGGGAGGGGTGAGGCCATGAAGGGATTTGAATAAGAGTATGAGAATTTATTTTGAGGTGTTGAGACCAGGCACCAATGCAGGTCAGCGAGCACAGGGGTGATGAATGAGCTAAAGTTTATGGAGGGTGGAAGATGGAAGGCCGACCTGGAGAGCATTGAAATAGTTGAGTCTGGCGATGACAAAGGCATGAATAAGGGTTTCAGCAAGTAGCACCAATGAGTTATGACACCATACTGCCCTAGAGAGATGAAAATTTGAGATGTATGTGTCAATATACTTTTTCCCCCTCTTCTGTATTTTTTCCTTACTGTTAATCAAAATTGAATGCTTTCAGTTAATTGTGAATATATTGGAAATTTAAAAATAAAATTGTATAGACTAGAAAAGTTTGTTCTGTGATGCTTCAGCTAAAGATAGAATAATTTCTTTTAACTTTTTTTTATCTGTTAACTTCATTACCAAATTTCCATTCAAATCTCATTGGAAATTATATTTTCTTAAACTGAATTGGATAATATAGGTCTTCCTAATATAAACACATTTTGAAAATAAAATATCCAGTTGACAAAAGAGTAACTAACTGACAGTAACACAAAATATACAGATAAAGGGGAAACGAAAGAAGATGGTAAATTCCATGTTTAGAGGGCAACAGCAACATTTATCTTTCATTTATATAGCACCTTTAACATAGTAAAACATCCTAAGGTGCTTCACAGGAGTGTTATGACGCACAAAAAAAATTGACACCAAGCCAAAAAAGGAGACATTATGACAAGTGACCCAAAGCTTGGTCAAAGAGTTAGGTTTTAAGATGCGTCTTAAAGCAAGAGAGGTACGGAGCCGGAGAGGTTTAGGGAGGGAATCCAGAGCTTTAGGGCTTGGGCAGCTGAAGGCACAGCTGCTAATGCTGGGGTGAAGAAAGTCAGGGATGCACAAGATGCCAGAATTGGAGGAAGCAGGAGTTCTCGGAGCATTGTAGGGATGGAGGAGGTTACAGAGATAGGGAGGGACAATGCCATGGAAAGATTTAAACACAAGGATAAGAATTTTAAATTTGAGGCATTGGTGGACTGGGAGCCAGTGTAGGTCAGCGAGTACAGGGGTGATGGCTGAAGGCAGAAGGAAAATTCTATGAAAGATTAGCAGTGTACAAAACTGCACATTAAACCATCCATTTGGAAATGCATCTCAAGACTATGAATAATGCAGTATGAATTAGGTAGCCTGCATCACAAGGGCATTCGTGTTAAGGAATCTTGCAGTCAAGCATTAAAAGATAAATTAGCAAGAATGCAAGGTTATTTTTCCCTAAAGCAGTGAGTAAATCAAATCTATGAAACAAATATATAATTTACTTTTGAAGATTATGGAGTCTTGTGGAATGACTTGCGTTACTTTATCCTTTCAGTACCCACAGCTGTTTGCAAAACTACCAATACGACAGCGATCTGGAATCCTGTTGTATGGGGCGCCAGGAACAGGAAAGACATTAGCAGCAGGTGTCGTCACCAGAGAAAGCGGAATGAACTTTATTAGTATTAAGGTATGATAACTGTTACTACTCTCCAGTGATTTTATACCAAGGACGTGGAAATATTGGCCTAGATTTTCAGTGTGCCGTGAGGCGGGCTTTTAGGCAGGCGGGGGGCAAAAATCCCGAATTCGGGGGTCCTGACACCATCCCGCCCAAAACCCGCCTCCACATAAGTTTCAGAGGAGGCGGGTACCCGCCCCACACTGGGACCCGCCGACCCGAGGCGGGAAGGGATTAGTGCCAATTAACTGCCTGTAACAGGTAGTTAACGGGCAGTTTTTAGCCTAATCCCTATTTTGAGGGGTGTCGTGTGGGATTCCCGACGGCGCCAAACCACGCCAGGTTAGAGCAGGCGGGCCGTCGGGTTGAAGGACTTGGAGGGGTCGCGATGTCGGTGTTCAGGTGAGTGATGGGTGCATGAGTGCAAAGGTAAGTGTGTTTGGTGTGTCTAAAGAAGTTTAAATTACCTGTACTTACCTTAACAGCCTTTCTTCCTCTAGGTTTCGGGAGTCCATCACTCAGCCGGCACTGAAAGCAAAATGGCTGTGAGCTGTCAAAAGTGACAGCCTTCAGCTTTGAGTGCCGGTGTGAGTTCTAACTGAGTCTGTGTAGAAGGACTCAGGTTAGAAGTCAGACTGTCAGTGTTTGACAGCTTCAAACAGCTGTGAAACACTGATATTTCATCTGTCAAGACCTCTTGACAGATGAAATTTCAGTCTGTGACGTCACCTGTTGCCGAATGGCCCTTAATTGGCCTGCTCAGCCCGCTGGGCGGGCTCAACAAGGTCAATCAAGGGAAAATCGCGTGGATTGGCCGGACGTCGATGTAGGCGGGACTAAACACCAAAAGTTGTAGTCCTGCCTCCCCGACAGCTTAATGAAAATCGACCCCATTGTGTCCATTTGTACAAAGTTTCTGATTCTTAATGCCACTAATATTGTGATCATTTTGAAAGGACATATACTACGTGAGACCTTTTCAGTGCTCTAGTCGTGGGTGATGTTTCCACTCTAACAACGGATTTCTATTAAACTAGGCCTGCCTTTAGCATTTTTTTATTTCTTTGAATTCTCACTTAATTTCTGCACTAAAGTGACAAATATCCAAGATTTCACTATAATCAAAGAATGAGGAATACCTGCAGTTGATGAGCTAAAATTGTTGTCTACACCATCCTTTGCTAAGACGTTGATTAAGAAATCTTAAGTCCCCCAACACCTTAAATTCAATATTCTTCTATTTGTGTTTAAATCCCTCAATGGCTTTGCTCCTTCCCATTTCTATAACCTCCTCCAGCACTCATCTCTCCGCCACTTGAACTCTCTGTTCCACTGATTCCAACCTCTTGTGTATTCTCCCTTCCTTCACCCCAACATTGGCATCCATGCCTTCAGCTGCCATGGGCATGCACTCTGGAATTTCCTCTCTTAAACCCTTCCATCTCTCTACCTCTCTTTCTGTCTCCTCCTTTAAGACTGTCCTTAAAACCTACTTCCACGACTAAACTTTTGGTCAACCCGCCTAGTCTTTTCTTTCCTTAAGTCTCTGTGAAGTGCCTTGGAACAGATTTCTATTTTATTGAAGGCACTATATAAATACAAGTTGTAGTAGGTCACCAGGGAGAACTCTCCTGCTCTTCTTCGAATAATGTCATGGAATCTTTTATGTCTACCTGAGGGGGCAGACAGGGCCTCTGTTTAACGTCTCATCCAAAAGATGACCCCTCCGATAGTGCAGTGCTCCCTCAGTACAGCACTGAAGTGTCAGGCTAGATTATGTGCTCAATTCTTTGGAATGGGACTTGAACCCACAACCCTTTGACTCGGAGGTGAGAGTGCTACCACTAAGCCAAGGCTGGCACTTGGCTAGATGTGTGAAGAACAGCCCAGATTATTTTTTTTCCCTGTTCTGTTATTCCCATTGTGCATGTGGAGATCTTCTCCCCTTTTCTCAAGGTGCAGTAGTTGTCATTAGTAACCCAGCATGACCCTGTGTCCTACCACTTTGTGCTATAATATAATAGGCATCAAGCACGCTGCTGCAGTGCTGCCCTAAGATTTAGAAATTCTTGATATTGTTTCATTTAGTTCTTGTTCTCTGGCATATCATCATGTGAAAATGCCAGATAGAGACTAAGTGCTTTTCCACACACACACATGGAGAAAATGTCACTTGGGGTCACTCTCTTTTAAAACTCTGAGCAGAAGCTTCTGAGCAGAATTAGAGCGTTGGGGAACGATTCACTTCCTTAGCTCAGTTGCTGAACTGTATGACATTGGGGATCTAAACAATATAAAACAACTAATTGAACTAAAATAATTTCACTGATTTCAAACCCCTTTTCCACAGGGTCCTGAACTGCTGAGCAAATATATTGGTGCAAGCGAACAGGCAATTCGAGATGTTTTCAGCAGGTATGTTATATCTGATCATATATGTTGATTTACTGCAGTTTGGTGATTTCCAGAGAAGTGACAGATCAGTATTTTCCCTTCATAAAATTATAGCCTTCAGTGTTCATTTAATACATCTCTGGCACAATGGCTGCATCAACAGAGAAAGGGAGAGAAAATTGGCTGTATAATCCATGACTCCTGGAATTGCCTTTTTAATCCAGAGAAATCTCTGTGCATGCAGAGAGCAAAATCTTTGCCCGAGAGGTTGCAGGCGGGAGGATTCAGGAAAGAGTAAAATTAAAAGCAGCGAGAGAAATGTCAAGGCTCTAGAGCAGATTAGAGTTTTGGGTAAAAATAAGCAGAGTGGGTCACGAAGGGACAGAGAGAGTAACAAAGGTAATAAGGCATCAGTGACTAAGGTGACATCAGGGAAAAAGAGAAATAAGTTAAAGGCACTATATCTGAATGCGCGAAGCATTCACAACAAAATAGATGAATTAATAGCACAGATAGAAATTAATAGGTTTGATCTAATGGCCATAACGGAGACGTGGTTGCAAAGTGGCCAAGGTTGGGAACTAAATATTCCAGGATACATAACTTTTAGAAGGGATAGACAAAATGGAAAAGAAGGAAGGGTAGCCCTGATAATAAACGATGGGATAAAGACAGTAGAGAGAAAGGATCTTGACTCCGAAAATCAAGAAGTAGAATCAGTTTGGGTGGAGCGAAGAAACATCAAGGGGCAGAAAACATTGGTGGGAGTTATTTATAGGCCCCCAAACAGTAGTTGTAATGTAGGGCAGTGTATAAATCAGGAAATTAGAGGCGCAAGTAACGAGGGTAATACAGTGATTATGGGGGACTTTAATCTACATATAGACTGGGCAAACCAAATTTGCAGTAATAGTGTGGAGGATGAATTCATGGAATGTATGCAAGATAGTTTTCTAGATCAGTATGTTGAGGAACCAACTCGGGAACAGGCTATTTTAGATCTAGTGTTGTGCAACGAGAAAGGGTTAATTAATAACCTTGTAGTAAAGGGGCCTTTAGGGAAGAGCGACCATAATATGATAGAATTTTATATTGAGTTTGAAAGTTAAATCCGAAACACAGCAAACTACGTAGGTATGAGGGGCGAGTTCGCTAAGGTAGATTGGGAAACTACATTAAAAGGTATGACAGTGGACGAGCAATGGCTAGCATTTAAAGAATTAATACATAATTTACAACAAATATACATTCCATAAAGGCACAAAAACCCCACAGGAAAAGTGGTCTAACCGTGGCTAACAAGAGAAGTTAAAGATAGTATTAGATCAAAGGAAGAGGCTTATGATGCTGTCAAAAAGAGTAGTAAGCCTGTGTATTTGGAGGATTTTAGAATTCAGCAAAGGAGGACCAAGAAATTGATAAAGAAAGGGAAAATAGAATATGAGCGTAAATTAGCGAGGGACATAAAAACAGACTGTAAAAGCTTCTATAGGTATGTAAGAAGGAAAAGATTAGTGAAAGTAAATGTGGGTCCCTTGCTGAGAGAGGAGGAAATTATATAATGGGGAATAAGGAAATGGCAGAGAAATTAAACAAATACTTCACGGAAGAAGACGCAAAAAACTTCCCGGAAATAGTGGAGAACCAAGGGTCTAGCGAGAATGAGGAACTGAAAGAAATTAGTATTGGTAAAAAAGTAGTACTGGAGAAATTAATGGGACTGAAAGCCAATAAATCCCCTGGACCTGATGGCCTACACCCTCGGGTTTTGAAAGAGGTGGCTATAGAGATATGGATGCATTGGTTGTCATTTTCCAAAATTCCATAGATTCTAGAACAGTTCCCGCGGATTGGAAGGTAGCAAATGCAACCCCACTATTTAAGAAAGGAGGGAGAGATAAAACGGGGAACTACAGACCAGTTAGCCTGACATCAGTAGTAGGGAAAATGCTAGAATCTGTTATTAAGGTCGTGGTAACAGGGCACTTATAATAGGACTGGGCAGAGTCAACACAGATTTATGAAAGGGAAATCGTGTTTGAAAAATCTGTTAGAATTTTTTGAGGTTGTAACTAGCAGAATAGATAAGGGGGAACCAGTGGATGTGGTGTATTTGGATTTTCATAAGATTTTCATTTGGATAAGGTGCCACACAGGAGGTTATTAAACAAAATTAGGGCTCATGGGATTAGGGGTAATATACTAGCATGGATTGAGGATTGGTTAACGGACGGAAAACAGAGAGTAGGGATAAAAGGGTCATTTTCGGGTTGGCAGGCTGTAACTAGTGGGATACCGCAAGGATCAGTGCTTGGGCCTCAGCTATTCACAATCAACATCAATGATTTGGATGAGGGGACCAAATGTAATATATCCAAGTTTGCTGATGATACAAAGCTGGGTGGGAATGTAAGTTGTGAGGAGGATGCGAGGATACTTCAAGGGGATATAGACAGGCTAAGTGAGTGGGCAAGAACATGGCAAATGGAATATAATATGGAGAAATGTGAAGTTAGCCACTTTGGTAGGAAAAATAGAAAAGCAGAGTATTTTTTAATTGGTGAGAGATTGGGAAATGTTGGTGTTCAGAGGGACCTGGGTGTCCTTGTACATGAATCACTGAAAGTTAACATGCAGGTACAGCAAGCAATTAGGAAAGCAAATGGTATGTTGGCCTTTATTACAAGAGGATTTGAGTAGAAGAGTAAAGACGTCTTACTGCAATTATATAGGGCCCTGGTGAGACCACACCTGGAGTATTGTGTACAGTTTTGGTCTCTTTACCCAAGGAAGGGTATACTTGCCATAGAGGGCGTGCAACGAAGGTTCACCAGACTGATTCCTGGGATGGGGGGATTGTCCTATGAGGAGAGATTGAGTAGACTAGGCCTATATTCTCTAAAGTTTAGAAGAATTGAGAGGTGATATCATTGAAACATACAAAATTCTTACAGGGCTCGACAGGGTAGATGCAGGGAGGATGTTTCCCCTGGCTGGGGAGTCTAGAACCAGGGGTTACAGAAACCGAATAAGGGGTTGGCCATTTAGGACTGAGATGAGAAATTTTTTCACTCAAAGGGTGGTGAATCTTTGGAATTCTCTACCCCAGAGGGCTGTGGAGGCTCAGTCAATGAGTATATTCAAGATAGAGATCGATAGATTTTTGAATTTTAAGGGAATCAAGGGATATGGGGATAATGCAGGAAATGGAAATGAGGTAGAAGATCAGCCATGATCTTATTGAATGGCAGAGCAGGCTCGAAGGGCCAAATGACCTACTCCTGCTCTTATTTCTTATGTTCTTATGAAAGATGGATTTCGCTGTCATACCAACTCAGCAGTAGGAAACAGAACTGGAGCCTGAGGTACCAGGAGGGCTGGGGGAGTGGGGCCAGGGAACTGAGGGGCCTAGGTCCAGAGAAAGTTAAGGACTGGAAATCTGGAAAAATAGGCACAGTTTTGGTGTAGTGCACTGAAGGAGCATTACTAAGCATGTAACTTAGCTGGATGCTCATATTGGATACAAAATTTTAAAAATCTATTTGCCAACACTGCACTTACCACACTTCTATGAGTGTTAAATTCCTACAAGTATAGATTAAATATGTCAGTTATTTTAAGCAATTTTAGAAAATTTGAATTCTAAAGAATAACACAATTCTTCCTGTATTATGCATTTTGATCTCTAGGGCACAGGCAGCCAAACCTTGCATTCTTTTCTTTGATGAGTTTGATTCCATTGCACCTCGCCGTGGTCATGACAACACCGGGGTAACTGACAGAGTTGTTAATCAACTGCTCACACAACTGGATGGGGTAGAAGGTTTACAAGGTATTGCAAATTATGGGGTGATTTGATAGAGATGCTCAAAATTATGATGGGATGGGACTGGACAAATAGAAATAGACTGTTTCCAGTGGTTGAGGGATCTAGAATGAGGGGAATAGATCAGATTAAATGCAAGAGATTTGGGATAGAGTGTAGGAAAAAAAAAAAAATTTTCCCCCACACAGGGTGGTTGTGAGGCTGTGGAATGCACATCAGAGTTGGTGATTGAAGTAGATTGTTGTCCGCTGTCGCTCAGTGATAGCATTCTCTCCTCAGAGTCAGAAGGTTGTGGGTTCAAGCCCTACTCCAGCGACTTGAACACAAAATCTAGGTGTACACTCCAATGCAGTACACTCCAGTACAGTACTGAGGCTACACTGATCAAGATGCCGTCTTTCGGATGAGACATTAAACCAAAGGCCCGTCTGCCCCCTCGGGTGGATGTAAGAGAGTCCTGGCCAATATTTATCCCTCAACCAACATCACTAAAAACAAATTATCTGGTCATTATCACATTATTACCTTCCATTGTGTGCAAATTGGATGCCGCGTTTCCTATATTACAACAGTGACTACACTTCAAAAGTACTTAATTAGCTGTAAAGTGCTTTGGGACGTTCTGAGGTTGTGAAAGACGCTATATAAATGCAAGTTCTTTATTTGCAATTTGAGGGCTTCTCGATGTAGTTCAGTGGATATTGCTCTTAGTCTAAAAATAAATCATACTGGTCTGTTGATCTAAATTCAAATCAAACCCAAAGACCAATACTAGTAAGTGGATTAATTCCAGTGACAGATATTGCTTGAATGCAACTTCTTCACTATTTCATTGAGCGAATGGTGGTGTACTATTTAGGAACTCTCAAATTGGGATAGTTTTTTTTTTTTTTTTTTAAGTGGGTGGCTTTTTAAAAAAGTATTAAACATTCACGGTGCTTAACTCCACGAGTTTTTTTCTTTGATCAGGCCAAAGTAGAAGTTATCTAATAATTATCTAACAATGTTGTCTACAGGGGTTTATGTGTTGGCTGCTACAAGTCGCCCAGACTTGATTGATCCTGCTCTGTTGAGGCCAGGTCGTCTAGATAAGTCTGTGTATTGCCCTCCTCCAGATCAGGTATTGAAACTGTACCGTTTTAAGGCCATAGTTAGTAAGTGAAATTAGCTTATACAGATAAAATATTTTAGGCTTAAATAATTAAAGCATAATTCTTTTAACACTTGGTGAAAAATGGGCTATTTGTAGAATAAGACTTGATTATTATAAGGTATAAAGCTATCCAGTGTTTCAAATCGCTGGGTAAATTAATTTTTTGCTGTAGTTGTGTATTGGTGGATCACAAAAGTGCTTCCATGTTAATCGGGCATACTGAATATAATGCACACATTCAGTAAGTAGACTATATTATAAACAAAACAGTGTATTAAATCCAGATTTTAAAAAAAATAATCTTTAATATAATGCTGTTAGTAAAGAAAGTTAGCTGTGCTTTTTAGTTATTGAGTGAAATAATAATGGTTTTAATTGGCTCTAATAACTAATTTATTAAAGGACCTTTTTGATTACTGCTAGTATTTAGTGTCGAGGTATCTGGATATGGATGTGATTTTTTTTTTTTTAATGTTTTCTTTCTTATACAGCCCAGCACAGTTAGATAATATTTTAAAGATGGTAACTTGTCGCAAAATTATATAATGCTCTCGGAAGCTATCAGTGTAAAATAAACAAATTAATAACCTGTAAATTCTCAAGTACCATGACTAACAAAAACTATTTCAGCTTTGTGCCCTGATCTGCAAAATTAATGCTATTTAGCAAGATACAAATCGTGGCCTAGAAATTAAAGTGTGACATGACTGTTGCCAGTGTCACCGTGGCCAGGGGTTAACGGCTGCCAAAAATGGTGGTGCCGGTAGGAGAGAAAAATTTGCGCTGGGGACTAAAGAATATTAGCCCAGCGCTAAACTGACCGTGTAACGTCCTCCTGGTGGCGTTAGTCCCAACATCAGTCCCGAATGTGGCATCCAGAAGTGGCGTTGCATCTTCCAACTGCCTCTGGAAGCGAGGCTATGATTTCACTAGGCATTATGGGATATTAAAAGGGCAATGCATTGTCATTTGCTTAAAAAGGCAACGCCTACTGAACTGATACAAAAAAATTAAAATGAAGTTTTAAAAAAATGTACTTTGCAGCCCTTACAGCTCTATTGCCTTTAAAAAAAAGTTAACATTTGAAAAAACATTCCCAAATGTGAGTCTTCAGCTCTTAAAGCTGAATTCCCTTCCGTACTCAAAAAATGGGAAAAGTGCTTCAGTATTAAAACATGGCTTAGCAAGCCAGGGAAGGGGCACCCAGGGTCTCGCACGCAGCACTCCAGCTTTGTGCAGGGGGGCAACACTGCAAGAGAGGTCCTCTACCCACAGGGGCCAAGAGGCCCTCCAGAAAGAACAATGTGGGGCCAGATCACAAGGCTGTCACTGCCAGCAGTGTCACCCCCACCACCTAGCTCCAGTGCCCAAGGAAACTTTGACCTCAGAATACTGGTCAAGATCAGTGAATACATCTTCAAAAGCTGTCTCCTACCAACTGGATCATTGGCCTCACACAGTTCTCAATGCATGACTCTCTTTTCCGCCCCCCCCCCCCCCCCAAACACTCACCTACCAACAATCACGAGGCACACCTCCAATTCCTAGCTCTTGCTGACTCCATTTTGTGCAGAGATTTAGTTGTCCGCAGTTTGCAGGTCATTTCTGCAACCTCGGAGGCCACTCTCACCACTTTGCTACTCACTATCACTGCATTGAGGGATTGGCCCTCTGATCTCCACTTTACCTGCTATCTATTACATCAGCAAGGGTGTCGCTTAGTGTCTCTCACTTTGGACCTCCGCATCAGACCAAGATGAGCCTCACCACCAACAATAGCAGCAGCAGCAACCACAACAGCAGCCTTCTCCTCAATGACCTGATGCTCCACAGGAGAGAGGGGATCAGCACAGGGCTGCAGCACACCAGAGGCGATACCCCCAACACAGGGTATACAGGCAGATGATGAGCTTCCTGGACATGACTGAGCAGCAGTGCTTCAGGAGATTCAGGCTATCGCGCCAAGTCGTCAGACAATTGTAACTTGCTGGAACAAGACCTGATGCCCAGAAGACCTGGCGGACACACTTTATCAGTGGCTGTCAAAGTCACTACCACTCTCAACTTCTTCGCCTCAGGCTCCTTCCAGAGATCTGCAGCAGACATTTGCGGGATCTCGCAGTTGGCCACCCACAGATGCATCACCCAGGTGGCCGATGCCATGTTTGATAAGTCAGCCAATTATGTCAATTTTACCACTGATGAAGCCAGTGTTACTGAGCGGGCTCTCAACTTTTCGGCTCTGGCTGGCTTCCCACAGGTGCAGGGTGTCATTGACTGTAACATGTGGCAATGAAGGCACCCACACATCACCCAGGAGTGTTTGTGAACCACAAGGGCTTCCACTCCCTCAATGTGCAACTCATCTGCAGCCATAAAAAGATCATGCATGTGTGCACCAGATTCCCTGGCAGCTGTCATGACTCTTTTGTGCTGTGCCAATCCACCCTCCCTCAGCTCTTCGCACCTCCAAACAGACCAACCAGCTGGCTGCTTGGAGACGAGGGCTATCCACTGAAGATGTGGTTCATGACATCCTTGAGGGCACTAAGTACTGAGGCCCAGGAGCGTTCGAATGAGAGCCACATGTCCATCAGATGTGTCATAGAACAAGCAATAGGCATGCTGAAGATGTGCTTCAGATGCCTTGACCGATCTGGAGGAGCCCTTCAGTACGCACCAGCCAGGGTCTCCAGAATCATTGTTGTTTGCTGTGCGCTGCACAACATAGCGCAGCAGCGAGGATTGGAGGTGCAAGGCGCAGAGTGCACAACCTCTTCAGAGGAGGAAGAGCCTGAAGTGGGGAATGCACCAACAGCGCCGCACATTGCTGCCCAGGAGACCAGGTTTACTTATCTTGCTCCAATGAACCCATATGGCTGCCACATGCTGTACTAAGTTTCTTCCCCCCCCCCCCCTCCACCCCCCCACCCCACCCCCACCCCCACCCCCCCCACCCCACCACCACCCCCCCCACAACACCATAAAGCATCCCTACAATGACCAAGCCATTCCTCTCACCCAGTGCTCAAGGTTAAGTAATGTCTCACCAGTCACTCCGTGACAAAGCTACTTTCAAGGTAGCAGGCAAAAATGGACAAGACTGGAAAGTGGTGCAAAGAAATACATTTATCTGCATCATACAAATAATTGAAACTTAACACTAACATTTGTTCATACACCCATATGCATACCCTTGTGCATCTACTTTTGTGTCTTTTTCCTTTTCCGAGTGCTTCTACAAGGTGCAACCCCTGTGGCTTCAGCAGGAGTAGAGGCAGGCTGCTCACGTCCCTGCTGCGACTGGTTAGACACTTTTGGTGGACGTCCTCTGGGTTTTGGAGCCTGTGATGGCCACGCCAAAGTCTGCTCCTCCTCCAACTGTGCAGGGGCAGACTCCGCCATCGGGATCCGAGGCAGCATGTGGGACTCTGACTGAAGGGGAGGCAATGGGGGAGAAGTGGGAGCACTTTGAGAAGAGCCCCTAATTCCATGTCTGCTCTCACCATCATCTCTTTCATGGGCCACCCGCACTTCCCTGCTAGTAAGGAGCTGGAGAGCACCTTGCTGCACATCAGTGGAGCGAGGTACGCCCAAGTCCAAGTTTATATCCCTCCTTGAGATGAGGTTGATGAGCGTCTGCCATCTGTTGTCCACAGCAAGCATGTGCTCATGTGACTGGCGCATTTGCTGCTCCATGCAGGTGGCCATCCTTTCCCTGGAACAGCACATCGTTGACATCATCCTGCGATATGGTGGTGCTCATGTTGGAGATGGACTCCTCCATTCTCTGCACATTTGCAGACATCACGGCTGCAAAAGCTGCCAGAGCCTCATGCAGTTGTTGCTGCCCCTCCGAGATCACCCTCTTTCTCGATGGCTCCTGAGGCTCAATGTCTGCATGTAGCTCAGCAGAGCTTGGAGCATCCTGTGCCCTCCGGCGAGGAGTCTCCACTGCTGTCCCGGTCAACGCCATCTGCTCTTGCTCACTTGTGCAGTGAGACACACCGGGTGACAACACTACTCTGTCTCACACAGGACCAACTAAGGTGTGCATATCTGTGCTGATGCTGGGTGCGCTTGGGTCTGCTGACGCTAAGGCTGGAGCTTCCTCTGAGGAGTTGTCTTCCTCCTCTGGCTGGACAGTGGGGGGCGGGCACATAATGGACCTGTGGGAGAGTAAAGAGATGATTTAGAAGTGTTATATTAAGAATGGTTTATGTTACCATTATGCTAATGATGAAAATTCACTGGCTGCTGACATTAACCACCATCTGAGTGACTACTATATGCCATGTGGCTGTATGAGATGTAATTCTGTCACCAGGTTGCTGGGATGACCACTCTCTTCGTCTCCCACCACCAGCAGCTCTGCAATTCGGGAGATCTCCAGGGCCCCCTCCTCTGCTGGAGTCAACTGTGTGAATACTGGAGGGGCACCTCTGGTTCTCTGTCTCTCCCTATTGTTCTTGGCTCTCTTCTCCTGCATTGAGGGAAAGAAGAGAAGTTTGAGTGAGAGTAATGGAATGAGTGTAAGGAATGGATGGGTTACATCTGTAGAGGGTGACTGAGGGAGTAGCGTGACATTGCCAAAATGGCCTCCTCCTGTAGTGTTACTTGCAATGATTGCATTAGGATGAGGGTGAGTGTCCGGGGTGTTTAGTCAGATGGGGATGCGAGTAGGTACATAGACAGGGATGGGTGGACCTGGAAGGTTTGTTGGTGTGAGGAATGATGTGCAGGAGTAGGCTTGGGAAGGTAGAGTGATGGCGATGTGGTGACAGGCACATCAGGATGAAGCTGAATGTGGCATTGCACTCACCTTTCCTGACCTCATGAGATCATTGAATCTCTTGCGGCACTGGATCCACGTCCTCCTGACAACATCCCTGCTGCTGACCTCCTCGGCGATCTGCAACCATGCTGTTTTGGATTCTTTGGGTGGTCTTTTACACCTATCAGCAGGGAAGAGGACCTCCCTGTGGGCTCTCGCTGCCTGCACCAGAACATGGAGGGATGCATCACTAAACCTCGGTGCCGCCCTGTGCTTTTGTCTATCCATAATTGACACTCTTTTCACCTTGGTAATAGTTCCCACAGCTTTGCAAATCACCTTCCACACTCATCAACCTTCAAATGAGAAGTCTGCAAGGCTGCTTTAAATATCAGTGCTGGAAACGAGTCATCGATTTAATTGGGCCAGGAACCACGCATGAGTCTTTCAATTGGGGCCATTAAATTAAAATCACTCTGAACAACACGTTGCTCAGAAAATCGCCTTCCCGACCCACTACGCGCCCCACACACACACAACCCATCTCCAAGGTAAAGATTCCAGCCCAAATGTCTTGCTGTACTTGTCATCAGGTTAATGCTCATAGTATCTGCTTCAGTAATATGTTCTAATACACAGTACATTTTGTAGCTGAAGTTTTGAATTTGCTCACATTACAAAATAAAATTCATGTTACACGTTCTTTCTCTCCCACTTCAGGTGGCACGCTATGAGATTTTGAAAGCCTTGAGCCAGTCTTTACCCTTAGCAGATGATGTTGACTTCCAGCAAATAGCAACCATGACTGAATACTTTACCGGAGCTGACCTAAAGGCTTTACTCTGCAATGCCCAGCTGGATGCAGTTCACAGCATTCTGTCATCCAGTATACTCCGGGTAGGTGCATCAAGTACAGGAACATTTAACCAAAGATGCTACATTCTCATTTTTTCCCCTTTGTCTCTAGGTGCATTTAAACTGCAAGTTTAACATTGGTGTGAACTGGAGTCTGCGGCACACAGACAATAAATTTGCTGTGTAAATTTGGAGTCAGGACCCAAACTCACCCTGGAAAGAGGTGGAATGGGACTGCTTTGATATGGTATTCACACACTGCTTCAATTTGACAATGCATGGATTGTAACTCCGATGCGATGTCCAATCTGATTTACAAAGTGCTCTGGGTCGTTTGGACCTCCTAGATACTTTTTAAATGTACCTTGCTTCAATTTAAGTGTTTGAGAAATTCTCCTGTTCCCACTCTTTGCACAAGTTGAAACACTCTGGGGCCGATTTTCCTGGAGCCGTCAGGCGGGCTCTCAGGCGTGTGTGGGGGGGGGGGGGGGGAAATCGCAAAAATAGGTGGTCGCGACCCCCCCCCCCCCACCTGATTCCCTGCTGCGTCCAATTTTCACCCAGGCGTTTCTGTCCTGCCCGCAGCAGGCGGGAGTGGTCTTCAGGCACCTTAATCACCAATAATTGGCATCTCTAATGCCATTTTAAGGGGCCCTTGCTATTTTCAGCCTTTTCCCACGTTAAACACGCCTGGTGAGAACCCCGCTGATGAAACCTGGCGTGAACAATATTGGATTGCTGACTATCAGCTGCAGGTCAATCAGGAAAGAGGAGATTTAATCAGACATCATTTGTAGGTTGCATGACCTTGTTGTTTCAGGCTTGGGGCAACTTGTTCCAGGCTTGGGGCAACTTGTTCCAGGCTTAGGCACAGCTGTGGAAGGTCGGAGCCTCACACACTTCTCCAGTGTGAGCTCCTGGGAAGCCCCTCTCGCCACCCTCACTCAGCGCTTCCTCAACTAAGGCACCTACCAGAAGCATGGGAGGCCTTTTTTTCCTTCCCCTCTTGGCATTAGAGGACCTCCAGCCCCATTCGCGAAATGACACGCGCCACAACTGCAGAAGTTGCCATCAGAAATTTTATTTACAATAACCAGCTGATGGCATTTTTCAAAAACACAACATTTCACCCAAGTGACTACCCTTATGACTATTCGTGCTTTATTTTCCTCTTGCGCGTGGTTCCCCTGTGGCTTCAGCAGATGTGGAAGCCCCTTGCTCACTTTCCTGCTGCTCCTGTCTCGATACCTTTGGCGGGTGTCCTCTGGGATGGCGAGCCTGTGAGAGCTCGCCAGCAGTCTGCTGCTCCTGCGGCTGTGCAGGGGTTGAGACCTCTATCTCCGTTGGGTGTGGACTCCGGCGGGGCTCTGACCGAGGGCTCTGCAGTGGCATAGAAGTGTGAGCGCTTGGAGAGGAGCCCCCACTTCCTTGAGGTCTGCCCCCAACCTCCCTCTCATGGGTCAGGTCCCCCTCAGTGCCTGCAAGTGGCTTGAGAGCAGCTTGCTGCACATCAGGGGGGCCATGGGGACCCATTTCTACAATGGCAGTCCTACTCACAGGGCTTGCCATGAAGGTCTGGTTTCTCTGTTCAATAGCTGACCAACGCTCCTCCAGAGATGTCAGTCTATTCTGAACACTCGCCATGTTTTCAACACTCTGGCGACTTAGCTCCTCCATGGCCGTAGCCATCCTTTCCACGGAGGTTGCCATCCTTTCCGTGGTGATGCGTTCATGCGCCAATGACTCCACAAAGGCTCTGCTCATGTTCACTATGGACTCCTCCATTCGCTCCACACTCGCAGCGACCCTGGAGACAAAACCTGCCAGAGACTCCTGCATCTGTGCATGGAGATCCATCACCTCTTCTCTTGCGGATGGACCCCAGAGGCAGAGGGTCGACATGCAGCTGAGCTGAGCTGGCAGAGTCCTACGCCCTCCGACGAGGACTCTCCACTGCTGTCCTTGTCTCCACCATCTGCTGATGCTCACTTGTGAGCTGTGATACACTAGGTGACAACACTACTCTATCTCGCGAAGGTCCCACCGAGGTGTGAGTGTCTGCGCTGGTGCTGGGTGTGCTGAATTCTGCTGACGCTGCGCCCTCAGAGGTTGGAGCTTCCTCTGAGGAGTCTGGCTGCTCAGCCTCTTCCTCCTCCGCAGTGGGAACGGGGGCTCTGGATGGTCCTGTGGGGGAGTAAAGGAAAGAGTTAGAGATGTGATGCCAAGGTTACATGCACATTGGATTTTGCAGATGCTCATAAGTCCAAATGATGTAGCTTCAGAATCATAACAGCAACTCATGCTATGTCAGTGAGAGAGATGGAAAACTATTCTGTCACCAGCTTGTGGGACTGCCCCAGTCTCTCCTTCCCCAGCTTCTGCAGCCACATCAGCCCCGACAATTTCCAGCACTCCTTCCTCCCAGGGGGTCAGGTGGGCTATTGAGGGTGGGCCTCCTCCAGTCCTGGCTCGCTCTCTGTTGTTGTGAGCTCTCTTTTCCTGCAATGAGGGAGACAAGTGGAGTTTGAGTGAGAATGAAGGAGTGAGTGTAGAGATTGCATAGTATAGATACTTAGAGGGAGACAAAGATGGTGTGAGGCTGCAAGACCAAGGGCCCTCCCTGTGTGTTGTCAGTTGTGTTTAAAGCATCAGAGTGAGAGGGAGTGTGAGGGCTGCATGGTGGAATAGTTATGTGAATGTGAGCATAGAGAGGGAATGGGTAAGAGTGCATGGATGTGACTGTGAAGTGGGATGTGGAGGAAGAGAGTGCTAAAGCTGAGTGCTGGTGGGGAAAGACAATGGGGATCAGTTTGAGGGTGATGGAAACTTCATACTTACTTTTCCTGTACGGTGAATGTCATGGAATCGTTTCCGACACTGTATCCAGGTTCTTCTGGTGACTCCCAGCGAGTTGACATCTGCTGTCGCCTGCATCCATGCAGCCTTGGTCTCAGTGGGAGGCCTCTTCCTCCCTGACCTAGGGAAGAGGACCTCCCTGTGGGCCCTCACCCCATCCAATAATGCCTGCAGTGAAGCCTTGTCAAATTTGGAGGCCGCTCGCGGTCTGGCACTGGCCACAGCTGCTGCAGGCTCCTCTGCCATCCTGTATGGTTCGTTTGGAAGCCTGCAGAGGAAGCAATGCTTGCTGTGGACCTTAAAAGCACCACGAATGATGACATCATACTGTGCGACTTTCTGACTGGAAATAGTCAATTAGCAAGGGTTCCCACATGCTGGAAATGAATTGGCCAATTGAGGGAAAATTGCATCAATCTGGCAGACCCATTTACATTTGTGTGGGAACCCTGACATTCGGGGAACCCGACAATTCCCCACACCTGCAGGAAAATCGGCCCCTCTCTCTCTCTGTCCACTCCATCACAACCATTCATATTTTTAAGCACTCTATGAGGTCACCCCTCAGCCTTCTCTTTCCAAGAGAAAAGAGACCCAGCCTGTTTATCCTTTCCTGATGGGTATAACCTTGCAGTTCTGGTATCATCCTTATAAATTGTCTGCAAATTTAGAAATTTGTGTTTTTGATTCCAAGTTCTAAATCGTTAATATAAATTGTGTATAACTGAGGTCCCAGCACTGAACCTTGTGGGACCCCACTTCCCACCTTCTACCATTCTGAATAGCTACCCTTTACCCTACTCCTCTGCTTTCTGTCTTGCAACCAGCTAGCTATCCATTCTGCTACTTGTCCCCTGACTCCGCATTCTCTGACCTTATTCATTAGTCTATTATGTGGTACCTTATCGAAGGCCTTTTGGAAATCTAGATATATTTTACATCTGCATTGCCCTTGACTACTCTCTCTCTTACCTCTTCAAAAAATTCAATGAGGTTGGTCAAGCAAGACTTTTCCCTTTTGAAATCCATGCTGACTTTATTATTATATTTTTCGTTCTATTTTCTCCTTTAGTAGGGATTCCATTATTTTTCCTACCACCAATGTTAAGCTGACTG
Organism: Somniosus microcephalus; assembly: GCF_052327205.1. NCBI lineage: Eukaryota > Metazoa > Chordata > Chondrichthyes > Squaliformes > Somniosidae > Somniosus > Somniosus microcephalus. Next base: position 185,995,038 of record NC_140991.1, read on the forward strand.
GTATATAGTTCCCTAGACATGTAATATCTCTGTTCTTAAATAAATATAGCTATAACGTTAGCTATCCACCAGTCCACTGGCACTACACCTTTTTCTAACGAATTATTAAGTATGTGTATTGTACCTCTGCTTTCTCTTCCTTGAATTCCTTAAAAATGTGCAGATGAAATCTGTCTGACCAGGGGTGTTATCCTCTTTGAATTTAATTAGTTTATTTAATAATTCTCTTTATTTTAAATGGGGTGATATCATTTCTAATCTCAACTTCCAATGTCATGTCCACCTGATCCGTTTCCCTGGTAAATACTGAAGCAAAATAATTATGTAATATTTCTGCTATTGCACTATCGCTGATTTCATGCACCTCCTAGTGATTTGTTTCAGATTTGCATTGATGGAGACCTGGGATCAGATTGCCTGCTTGGCCTTGGCCAGTGGTGGCATGGGAATGCTGAAGAAAGGGAAATGGAAAAATTACCTTGAAAAAGAAGTCAAACTGTCAAACAAAAAAGTCCACCAAAATATCAATCCTCCAACAGTACCAGTGTGCAGTGTAGATTATTATGAACCACATTGTCATTGGTTGACTATCATTGTAACTACTGTTAATGTCCTTCACACAAGGCATGGACTTGAACCCTGGTGTTGAGTTTTGGACTGTCTATAATTGCTTGCTCTTTGACTTGTGTACTGTAGCTGCGTCACAGCTTGCACATTGTGGATGCAGTTGCCTAATTCGAAGATTATCTCATCTGCCTTTTGATGGCATTTTCTTCAGCAAGGGTCCCACTGCTCTCCTCCAGGCACTCATGCCCGAAGCCATTGGCACTTTCTGGAGGTTACTTAACCGCTGCCCGGTACTCAACATTGACCAGTCACAGGTAGTACTGTCATTACGGTAGCAGGTTTTAACACCTGACCTGACTGGAATTATTAACATTCAATAGAAATATTTTATTATAACAACATTCAAATACTGCAAATTAGGACAGGGGCTATTGGGAAGGATGGAGAGTGAGGCATATAGTCAATAAATTACATTTAAAGTATGAGGAAGTCTATATGAAAGATTATCCCATTTTCTCCTCATTTGTTTATCCTCCAAATTCCATGAGATTTTGATTAGTAATGTTAGAATGGAAATGGGCTTTCTTTGATTTGATATTAAAAGGTTTGTGTTAAAATTTGGAAGCGGAGGGAAGATCCTATGACTTTGCAAGACTTCATTGAGTACAAAACTGCTGGAGGGTCACTGTTCCAGTCACTTTCTGTTGCCAGAAAAATGCGATCCCAGTTTCATCATGATCTTCCTCATTTGTAGTTTCTTTTCCTCAGATATGTGTAAAATTACTCAGTCAGCATTTCTTTGACTGCAAGAATATTTTTTTTCATATGTTGCTCATTTTTCCAGTTTGTTTTGCTGCAGTAATGTTAACAGTGCCATCATGTGAGATGGGCCAATATATGGTGCACTAACTAAATACAATTCTGATGATTTGCTCTAGGATGCAGGGTCAGGCTCTGATAGCGATATGAGCTTATCTTCCATGATCTTCTTGAATCACAGCAGTGGTTCTGATGAGTCTGTAGGGGATGTAGAAGGAGGGTTGGAACATTCTCCAGTTTACCTGGATACCAGTGAAATAATACCCGACGATCCATGCCCTAACATCTGGCGCCTTTACTTTGGTAGCTCTTATGAATCAGAATTGGGAAATGGAACCTCTTCAGAACAGGTCAGAGGTTTTTTTTTAAAAATTGGTGTAATTAATAGATTTTACCCACTTTCATAACTGTTACTATTTTCTGAACAAAGAGTTGTGTTTAAACTAATTTTGCTTTCCTAACACACCCCATGGATGCTACTCATCTGCACATGTCATGTTCCTCCTTGGAAATAGCAGCTGTGGAAAGTCTACATTATTTACTGAAGTAAACTGGTCTATTCTGACCACTACGCTATAGATACTCTTAAGTCTTTAGCACGTATCAATTTTATATAATGTCGTTAATTTTGCCTTCCCAGTTGACGGACAATTGATGAACCGAGCCAGGAAGAAAATATTGGGGTGGGGGGGAATATTCTAGAACTGGCATACATGTAGGTATGGTGTAGGGAATTGTAGGTATTTACAGTACTTGCCTTAGTTAAAGCTATATCTGTGTCAGATACTGAGATTGTCAGTAGGGGAAAAAATGGTATATCCATTATTACAGCAGAATTGTGTTTAGAATTCCTGATCAGCTACATTTTTCAATTGTTCAACTTCTGTATACAAATGAATATTTCTTTATCAAACATAACCACTCTGTTGAATCTCTAAGTGTTTGCTGCAGTACAGGAGCAATCTTGGCTTGTTTTAAAACTGGGTAATATCATAGAAAATTCTATTTCTTTTTCTTAAAACTGTCCATTCTTTACCAGAACTCTCAGTGTTTGTCAGGACCAAACTCAATGACCCATGATCACACTATTACATCTGTAAGGGACACCATATCTTCTCACCCCCCTGCATATATGTTGTCATTACAAGAAGGATACCAAGAACTTACTCAGGAGCAAGTGGAACATCTACGGTTTGAGCTAAACGTTATTAAAGCAAATACAAGGAACAAGAACATGGTAATATTAGCTTCTTTATCAATACAGAAAGATTGCTGTTTCATGTGGTTTGAAATAGGTATATAAATACAGGTTCTAAGTTATCACATACATGGTTATTGCTCCTGTCTTTTTTGTTTTGCATTGCAGTTAATAAGGATAAAGGAGGGTCTTTTACAGTCAAGGGGTTTTCTGTATAGCAAGTTAATTTATTAGCTTTTCTTGTGGCACATCTTAGCCTATTGACTACAGGTTGGAGACCTACTCTCAAGTCTCTGCCAATGCGACTCTATTGGGGCTGCCAAGAGGTGCATGAGAGTGATTTAATAGTCCTCTAATTTTTAAATTCTGTTTCTGTGGGGCAGCAGCCTCTCCTTTGAACACATGACTCAGACCAGAAAACTGAAAATGTGGGAACATCATGGATGCAGACCCATGTCTTTCCACTGCATGGTGAGACCGTACTGCTCCATCAGTCATGCAGTTTTCTACTTCAGTGTCATTAAAAAACATAGAAGGATATTCTGAAATGTCTTTTGATGATGTTACTCTGTCCTAAGGGGTAATATTTCAATAGGGAAATCGTCACTGTTTGTGCCGTTGTATACCTTTTAGATAAAATAAGATGGAACTTGCTCATACTGTGTTTTCCCTTTGTTTTTAAGATTGGGATTTGAAACCTAAATTGTTGAACCAGCAAGCACTTCTGCACAAGTGGCTTGATATTTTCATTTACATTAAAATATCACTTCCACATGACACTAAAATTATCACCACATTTGTATAATAAAGAACCATTCAATTGTGCAGATTTCATAGACTTACTGGTCAGAAACAGGCCATTTGGCCCATCAAGTCTGTTCCAGTGTTTTGTCCACATGAGCCACCTACTCCAATCTCCCTATCCTTTAATGTTCCTCTTTTTCAAGCAACTATATAATTCACTTTTAAAAGAATGTATGGACTTTGCTTCAACCATGTGTTTGTGGCACAGAATTCCACATTCTAACCACCCTATGTAAAGATTTTTTTCTAACCCCCCCTTTAATTCTTTTATCTTAAATTTATGCCTTCTCGTTGCTATCTCGCCAACCAGTAGAAGCCAGTTGTCATTATATACCCAATCATAATCTTTCATTAATCTTGGAGACCTATTCAATCACCCTTTCAACCTTCTCAGCTCTGGAAAAGTCCTAACTTCTCAAGTATCTCTTTGTGACTGTTACCCTCACTCCTAACAGACCATAATGAACAAGCATAAGTGATCAGAGATCATTTGTATACAGTACACCCTATGCATACAATTTAATTTACTTTCCACATGAGCAATGTTACTAAAGATAGTATGACTAGTTTTTATCAATTATATCATTCTCTAAAATTAGAAAATATTCCTCCAACAACTTTTTTCAAGTAGGGCATCATTTTTCTTATAAAAACATTCTGTTTCACTCACTATACAGTATTTCTGTCTGGTTGCTTTTGGATGCTGTATAAATAAAAACAGTATTCTTCCTTTGTAACATTCTATATTTGACACTAGGGTAAGGCTAGATAACGCAGCAGAAAACACCACAGGAATGGTATCCCTTTAAATGTATTTAATCCAGCTACTGCTTGTCATATAAAGCTCTCCTTGGCATTATTCATTCTTTTATCTAGTTCTAAATGTCACTTTGTGCTCACATCAGTTCAAGCCTCTTGCCATATTTTCTTGGTTTTCTATTTTTATGCCTGAAACAGTAATAGAAACTAATCGATCTCCTATGGTGTTGCATATGGGGAGTCCAGACCAAGAGTAACCTCTAGGTGCTTAAAGAGCAGGAGATATTTGGACAAGGGCATGCTAACATATTTCAGTCCCCATTTTAAAGACTGTCCTTATTTTTATGTAATATTTGATATCTTAATATATTTAATTTTGCATCTGTCAGCAATTCTAGTTATTCTTTTAATTATAAATATGAACATTGGCAATTTTCATTATAAAGTTGTGTAAATTTACAGCCTAAATCTCCCCCTCCCCATTGGTCCTCTGATTTTTTTAAATTCTATTTCTGTGGGGCAGTTGCCTCACATTGAACACTGATACTGAAATAAAATGATCTAATGGGGTAAGTTCAACGTTTCTACTGTTGCAGCTTATTTAGGCAATCAGCCCAGCAACCTGGTCATCCAAGGCAGAACCATAAATCAAAAAGGTTATCACCTATATAACTGTTGCAGCACTTCAAAACAAATTAATTGTGTGAAGTGCTTTTGAGAGATTTTCACTTGATAAGATACTAGAAAAATACAAATTTCTTTTATTAGTTGCCTGAGCTTATCCCTGTGTGTGGGAGATTTTGTTCAGCGACTGAACACCCTACAATATAGTAGATACCTGTATAAGATAAATCAAATTTAACACCAACTCAATCCTCTGCATCTTTCCTGCATATCAAATACTACGGCAGAGAGAAGCAGGGTTATTGTTTAATGAGGAAGCTATCTGGAATGTTAACACTTTCTGTAAATGGGAATATAATATTTAAGTACCATAACTGATGCATACTTAGTGTTCCTCCCTGACTTGCAACAATATTTTATTGTAAAATATAAATTTGGCTTATTTCTTCCATGGAACATTGTAATCATCTAATTTAGAACCTAGCTGGAGTGTCATCAGCATTATTTTATAACCAAATTGCCCCTACAGTAAATAAATTATTTCCTTAATAAAATGTTATTTTTTTATACAGCTTTATATCATAAAAATGTTCATGCTAATAAGTTATGTTTCTAATGTTATGAATTTACAAAGACCATTCATTATAGAATTACTGTACAAGTTTAAACAAAGTATGTATCAGCTGTGCATATTAAATACCAGCATTTATCAGATTCTGTTCTCATGAATCTTTCTTTCCAGGAGGGTACTTCCCACAATCAATCAGGACCCATGAACTCTTCACAATTTATTTGCCAATCCCACCTACTGACAGCACTTACAAATACAAGACCCTCTATCAGTCAGCAAGAATGGCGTAACTTCATAGAACTGTGAGTAGAAATTCTTGCTAAATTAAAACTGAAAATATAAATCATCTTTAATCTTCTACAAAAGTTCCACCGTACCACCAAATACATGGAATGATATGGTCGTCTATTTACTCTGTACTTGCCGAAAATTCAAATGAGAGCTTGCGCAACATTCCGTCAGAATAGGTGGGGAAACCAGAAATTAAGTGTCGGTCTTTGTTGATGCATTTCAAACCCCACAATTTCTAATATTAAGAGTGAGCACCTAAAAACCTGTATGATTTTAAAATGCAGCACTATTGAATGATTCTGAACAAATTTGGCCTATCATAAACAATCCAGAGAAAGCATAATTATTTACATTGTGTATATAGGATTACCAATTTTTTTACTAGTCTTTGAGGAACCCCTCACCAATTTTAGTTTGCACCTTTTTCTGCTGAGTTAAAATGTGTAAATGTTTTGAAGAGGTACCTTTCAAACAAGTACTTTGTCCAAGTTTACAAGCTTTCCTGAATTCAGCAGACTGTCAAAAGCAATACACCTTCAATAACATTTTGATCATTTCTTTGTTTTAGAATCTTGCAGCTTAGCATAAAAATTCTGCAAATTAAAAATGGTGAGGATTACTTGAACACGGGCACAAAATGGGTAATTGTTAAGTGAGATTGGAGATTGATTAAAATATACATTAGTGTAACTTAATGAAGGCTTCAACTTTATTTTACTGCTGCCCTATCACCCTAGCATCTTATTTTCTAAAGTTATGGAACTTGTTCACTTTGAATATTCTAGTTTTATGCATAAATCACCAGTATGGTTTTCATCATGGCTGTTCCACTGGTGATCTTGTTGCCTATATTACACTGAATACTTTCAGTCGTCGCCTTTGACAAGGTTTGACCCAACAACTTGTAAAAAAAAAGTTACCAAATGAGGCCTCTTACCAATTTGCTGTCACTCATCAATACTATTCATGGCTATCTAGTTCCTTCTCAAATCTCCCCATTGTTGTAGTTGATGGCTTTGCCAGATAGCTTATTCTGACTCTCTGTTTCCCATTAACTCGGAGACTTTCCAGGGCTCTATACATTTCCTGTTCATTCTGTTCCTTCATAATCAATTGCTTCCTCCACTCAATTCATCAACTTGTATAATTTTCCAAAATTCTGTACAAAGGAAAATTTGGCCAGAGGGCTGGAGGGTCACAATTGTGTCTCCCCTCCAAAAAGGGATACCCAAATAAGACAGAAAATTATCGGCCAATTGGCCCTATTCCAGTTGTTGGTAAACTACTAGGAGTGAGTTTTTATCTTCAGTGCCTGGACGGTAATCTGGTGGATCAGACTGCCCGCCTGTTGGAGAACACACCTAATTTCATTCCGTTGAAATCAGTAAGATCTAGTTCCTTTTCTCTCCAGTTTTGAAGAAGGGTCAAACCCGAAACGTCAACTCAAATTTCTCTCCACGGATGTTGCCTGACCTGCTGAGTTTTTCCAGCATTTTCTGTTGTTATTTAAGATGAAAATTGGGTTCTGCAGATGAAGATGAATATTTACTCTCGAGTCTATAAAATGGGATAAATACTAAACCGTAATCTGAACCAGTCAGCACAGATTTCTAAAAGGCATTAACATAAGAACATAAGAAATAGGAGCAGGAGTAGGCCAATCGGCCCCTCGAGCCTGCTCCGCCATTCAATAAGATCATGGCTGATCTGATCCTAACCGCCAATCCACTATCACAGAACCATCTCCTGAATCTAACAGAATTAGACACACGAAATAGGAGCAGGATCAGGTTACACGGCCCCTGGGCCCGCTCCGCTACCCACAGGGCCATGACCGATCCGAACCTAGACTCATGTCCAAATTCCTGCCCGCTCCCCGTAACCCTTAATTCCCTTTACTTCTAGGAAACTGTCTATTTCTGTTTTAAATTTATGTAATGATGTAGCTTCTACAGCTTTTGGGGCAGCATATTCCATGGACCTACCACCCTCTGAGTGAAGTAGTTCCTCCTCATCTCAGTTTTGAAAGAGCAGCCCCTTATTCTAAGACTATGCCCCCTAGTTCTAGTTTCACCCATCATCGGGAACATCTTCCCCGCATCCACCCGATCCAACCCCTTCACAATCTTATATGTTTCAATAAGATCGCCTCTCATTCTTCTGAACTCCAATGAGTAGAGTCCCAATCTACTCAACCTCTCCTCATATGTCCATCCCCTCATCCCTGGGATTAACCGAGTGAACCTTCTTTGTACTGACTCGAGAGCAAGTATGTCCTTTCTTAAGTATGGACACCAAAACTGTATGCAGTATTCCAGGTGCGGTCTCACCAATACCTTGTACAACTGAAGCAATACCTCCCTATTTTTATATTCTATCCCCCTAGCAATGAAAGCCAACATTCCATTGGCGTTCTTAATCACTTGCTGCACCTGCATACTAACCTTTTGAGTTTCGTGCACCAGGACCCCCAGATCCCTTTGTACTTCAGTACTTTCCAGTTTCTTGTCATTAAGATAATAAATTGCTCTACGATTTTTCCTGCCAAAGTGCATAACCTCACACTTTCCAGTATTGTATTCCATCTGCCAAATCTCTGCCCACTTACTTAGCCTGTCTATGTCCCCTTGCAGGTTTTTTATGTCCTCCTCACTCACTACTTTCCCTCCCATCTTAGTATCATCTGCAAACTTTGATATGTTACACTCGGTCCCCTCCTCCAAATCATTAATATAGATTGTAAAGAGTTGGGGACCCAGCACTGACCCCTGCGGAACACCACTAGTTACTGATTGCCAGTCTGAGAATGAACCATTTATTCCAACTCTCTGCCTTCTGTTAGATAGCCAATCCTCTATCCATGCCAGAATATTACCCCCAATCCCGTGATTTTTTATCTTAAGCAATAATCTTTTGTGTGGCACCTTGTCAAATGCCTTTTGGAAGTCTAAATACACTACGTCCACTGGTTCCCCTTTATCCACCCTATATGTTACTTCTTCAAAGAACTCCAGCAAATTTGTCAAACATGACTTCCCCTTCATAAAACCATGCTGACTTTGTCCTATTAAATTATGATTATCCAAATGTCCTGTTACTGTCTCCTTAATAATGGACTCCAAAATTTTACCTACCACAGATGTTAGGCTAATAGGTCTATAGTTTCCAGCCTTTTGTCGACTGCCCTTTTTAAATAAGGGTGTTACATTAGCAGTTTTCCAGTCTGCCGGGACCTTTGCCGAGTCCAGGGAGTTTTGGAAAATTATTACCAATGCATCCACAATCCCTACTGCCACTTCCCTCAAGACCCTAGGATGTAAGCCATCAGGTCCAGGTGATTTATCCGCCTTGAGTCCCATTATTTTACCGAGTACCACTTCCTTAGTGATTTTGATCGTGTTTAGCTCCTCCCCCCCCCCTTTAGCCCCCTGTTTGTCCAGTGTTGGGATATTCTTAGTGTCTTCTACTGTAAAGACTGATGTAAAATATTCAGTGTTTTTGCCATCTCCATATTTCCCACCATTAATTTCCCGGTCTCATCCTCTAAGGGACCAACATTTACTTTAGCCACCCTTTTTCTTTTTATATAACTATGAAAACTCTTACTATCTGTTTTTATATTTTTTGCTAATTTACTTTCATAATCTATCTTCCCTTTCTTAATCAATCTTTTTGTTATTTTTTGCTGTCTTTTAAAGTTTTCCCAATCCTCTATCCTCCCACTAGATTTGGCTACCTCATATGCCCTTGTTTTTAGTCGAATACTATCCTTAATTTCTTTACTTAGCCACGGATGGCTGTCTTTTCTTTTACACCCTTTTCTTCTCAGTGGAATATATTTTTTTGAAAGTTGTAAAATAACTCCTTAAATGTACACCACTGATCATGTATCGTCTTACCCTTTAATCTATTTTCCCAATCCACTCTACTCAATTCCGCTCTCATACCTTCATAGTCTCCTTTATTCAAGCTTTGCACGCTTGTTTGAGATCCAACCTTCTCACCCTCTAATTGAATTTGGAATTCAACCATGTTATGGTCACTCATTCCAAGGGGATCCTTTACTAGGACATTTTTAATTAATCCTGTCTCGTTACACAGGACCAGATCTAAGGTTGCTTGCCCCCTGGTCGGTTCAGTTACATACTGCTCAAGAAACCCATCCCTAATACACTCAATGAACTCATCCTCAAGGCAGCCCTGCCCAATTTGATTTGTCCAATTAATATGATAGTTAAAATCCCCCATAATTATAGATGTTCCCTTATTACAAGCCTCAACTATTTCCTGATTGATACCCCGTCCAACAGAATTGCCACTGTTCGGAGGCCTATAGACTACGCCCACTAGTGTTTTTTCCCCCTTATTATTCCTTACCTCCACCCAAACTGTTTCATTATCCTGATCTTTTGACCCAATATGATTTCTCTGTATTACAGTGATTCCTTCCTTTATTAACATAGCCACCCCACCTCCCCTTCCTTCCTGCCTGTCCTTCCTGATCGTTAAATAACCTGGTATGTTTAATTCCCAGGCATTGCCACCCTGCAGCCATGTTTCTGTAATGGCCACAAGATCATACCCATATGTAGTTATTTGTGCCATTAACTCGTCTATTTTGTTACAAATGCTACGTGCATTCAGATAGAGAACTTTCAAATATGTTTTGTGACACTTAGTTCCTGCTTTTGCCCTTGTCTACTAACCTTGTCAAGTTCTTTGTAGAAATAAGGAATAAAGGAAATGCAGTGGATATGGTTTTTATGGATTTTCAAGAAGCATTTGATGAGGTGACAGAGAATTCAACATTCTAACTGCTCCAAATTCATTATTTATTTCACCACAACCCTCCAGAATCTCATCGTCACCCCTTAATCTTTACAGCTATGCAGCTGTACACAATACTTTGTTATAAGGTGGTTATGGAAAGGTACAGTATAGGATTTTACTAAGATTGAAATGGGGCATTTTTTTAACTAGAGCTGAAAAGGTTAAAGGGTAACCTAATAAATTACAAAACCCTTCATGATTTTGAAACACTAAGATAAATAGTGAGTTTTATTTCCCCACTGGTCAACTACACTGTAATGAGAAAGCACACATTTAAGATGATCAGAAATATTTGGGGAGGTTAGAAAAAAAATTCTTGAGGGTAGTTAAAATGTGGAATTCTCTGCCACAAACTGTTATTGAAGCAGAATCCATAAATTATATTAAAATGGAATTAAATAGCTTCTTGGAAAAAGAGGACTATTAAATGTATGAGGAGTGAGCAGGAGTGTGGGATTAGACTAAGTGTCTCATTGCGAAAAATAACAGCACAGGCTGAATGTTTACATGCTGTAACATCCATCAGAGCTTTTGTAGTGTAATGGATGAATCACATGCCGTTCAAAGATGGGTAGACTTTCGCCTGAGCATAAAGGATTACCTGGGCAGACTTTTGACAGGGAGGATGGCACACCTGTAATGGAGCCTGTCCAATTTTTTATCCATTTAAATTAATGGAAAATCATTGGACTCCTTTCCAGGCGTGTGATCCTCCATAAACATAAAGATGAAAATCAACCCCAGTTTCTTCAGCATTCTTGCAAGTCTAACTAACTGCTATCCCTCATATTTTTGATGACTCCATTGTATCTCTGATATCAAGTGGAACTCCCATAGCTCATGCATTGCCAAAACTGCCTTTTAGTAATACAAAAGCAAAATACTGCGGATGCTGGAAATTTGAAATAAAAACAGAAAATGCTGGAATCTGCAATGCCTTTTAGTAATCTGGTTTCTCTTTCCTGCTAAATAATACTTTTCTTCTCCTCACCAATTTTAGTCTCTAAAGGCCAAATCTATCAAAGACTTGGTTATATAGACAGTCAAGATGATATGCAGTCTGAGACGGTCACCGAGTTGTTGAACATAGGTTTGCAGCCATGCTTCCCTTGTGTTTAATTCCTGATCTGAGAGTTGGAAGAAGGGGCCAAGCAAAGAAGAAATCTAACCCTCACCTGACCACATTTGTGCAAACCTGTGGCTAGTTGTAGAACAGCATTACTAGAGGCCTTTAAACAGATCGCCAGTCTCCCCTCTGCGCCACTGATTGGAAGACCAGGGAAAGTTTTTTAATTTTAAAAAAGGTGGTTTCCGCTAATATAAATATTAATGGTTCAGTTTTGGTTTTTGTCTTTTAAGGTATGATGGCTTTCGGAAATCTAGAGACAGCAAGGGGCAGAGTGGAGTCATTGTTAAGGCTGGACAGAGAGTTACTTTGGCATAAAAAATATATTTTTTAATTAAATCCTAAACTCGTATGTAAAATAAATCAAATCTGTTGCACTACTAGTACAATCTCAGACTTTTTACTTCATCAAGAATATATAGTTATCTGAAGTGGACTAGAAACTGAAGTTAATTTTAAAGAATGTATTTTACAAGGTGAAGTATGTCAATTATGCTTGAAACTGTGATTGACTAACTCCATTATGTTCCTATCATAGCTGCTATAATTAAAAAGACACATGTACTTTTTATAGAGTAATATGTGCAACACTATTTATTGAGCTTGTAATACAAACTGATTACTTTTGCAAAAAAATTGTAATTAAATGCTTTATGTTTATTGTGTTTTTGCCAATTAATTTGACACTTTGGTTGTCAAACAAATTTCACCATTGAGTAAAACGCCAGTTTGAGTTCAGTATGCAGACAACGCTTGCGTCTGCGCACACTCTGAGGTCGAACAACAAACCATTGTTAACACCTTCACCAAAGCATACGAGAGCATGGGCCTTACACTAAACATCCGTAAGACAAAGGTCCTCTACCAACCTGCCCCCGCCACACAGTACTGCCCCCCGATTATCAAAATCCATGGCAAGGCCTTGGATAACGTGGACCACTTTCCATACCTCGAGAGCCTACTGTCAACAAGGGCAGACGTCGATGACGAAGTCCAACACCTCCTTCAGTGTGCCAGTGCAGCCTTCGGTCGCCTGAGGGAGAGAGTGTTTGAAGACCAGGACCTCAAACCTGGCACCAAGTTCATGGTCTACAGAGCAGTAGTAATACCCGCTCTCCTGTATGCCTCAGAGACATCAACCATATACAGCAGGCACCTTAAAGCACTGGAGAGGTACCACCAACGCTACCTCCAAGATCCTGCAAATTCATTGGCAGGATAGGCGCACCAATGTCCGTGTTCTCGCTCAAGCCAACATCCCCAGCATCGAAGCTTTGACCACGCTCGATCAGCTCCGATGGACGGGTCACATTGTCCGCATGCCTGATACGAGACTCCCAAAACAAGCGCTCTACTCGGAGCTCCGACACGGCAAGAGAGCCCCAGGTGGGCAGAGGAACCACTTCAAGGACACCCTCAAAGCCTCTTTGGAAAAAGTGCAACATCCCCACCAACACCTGGGAATCTCTAGCCCAAGACCGCATAAAGTGGAGGAGAAGCATCCGGGAAGGCGACGAATACCTCGAGTCTCTTCGCCGGGAGCAAGCGGAAGCCCAGCGCAAGCAGCGCACGTCAACCCAAGCACCCCACCCATCTGCCCCTTCAGCCACTGTCTGCCTCACCTGTGACAGAGACTGTAGGTCCCGCATTGGACTCATTAGTCACCTGAGAACTCATTTTTAATGTGGAAGCAAGTCATCCTTGGTTCTGAGGGACTGCCTCAGAAGAAGAAGTTGTTTGAGTTTATAATCTTATACACAGCAGACTGCAGAGCTACATTGACAGAAGTCAGAGAGTAGGTTAATAGTCTGCCAGCTGCACAAGAGGCAACATGTATAAGTAAACAGAAAAGTGCTTCCCTATTCAAAACACTTGGAAAATTTTAACATTTACTTAACTTTAGAATACTGGTCATTCTTTCTCCTTTTGTAAGCTGTTTAGTTATGAATCCAAGAGTCAGGACCATAATTCCAAAAAAAAAAATCTTTATTCACACTTGAGTCTAATATGAAGACAAGCTGTGAACAATGTTGCTTTGTGGCACGGTCAGTCCCAAGTACAGAATTCTGTCAGTGTGAGAAATGTTTTGCTGGAAAGTAACAGCGCTAAGGAATCTAGAAATGCCCTATACTACTATGATGTGCCTCCAAGTTACCATGGTACATATCTTCAGAGAAAACATGACTGATCAGAAAATGTGTAAGCTTGACCCAAGATATCACTGACAAAGATATAACTGCATCTATTTTTTTCTAATTTTATAAATATTGCAGTGAAGCTAAACTAAGCCCAAGTGGAAATTTTAAAGCAAGTGCACCTGAGAAGATTTTTCATATTTCAGATGTGTATCATTATTTTATTCATTTGTCCTCTACAGATTGCCATCTGTGTTTTTACTGTTAGCAGCCCTGGTCTGTCACTATATACAATGCCTCATTTCCTGCTATTCTCTCCCATTCACTTCTCAATATTCAATATAGCTTCAACACTGTTATCTGGACATAGATTGCCAATAAGTCTGTTGCAATGACAATTGGTTAGAATTTATTTACAGCAACATTCTGGAACAACACTTGCAGAAGCAGTAAGAGTATGGTAGAAATAGGTTTTAGCAGTATTTATTTAGTGTAACAAAGTAGCAGTACAACTTTAAGTTTTTTTATGACTTGAACTGCATATTCGTATCCATGGAGTTTGAAGTGCTGATTTTCCACTTGGAGCCTATTACAAGTTTTGAGTCTGCCACAATTGCTTGGGTATGGCAGTGCTGGTCACTCCCATAAGGAGGCCAAGTATCTTGCATTCAGGGGTGTGCCAGTACCTAATTATATGATACTATAACCCAGCAGGGTAACAATAGTGCTCTGAACTGGACCTAGTGGCCTGGAGTTTCCTGGCGGAGCAGGCTCGAGGGGCCGAATGGCCTACTCCTGCTCCTATCTTCTAGGTTTCCTCTAGGTTGCGTTGGTTTTTTCAGCCAAACCAGCACAAAAGATCAAGGAATTACAAGTGCAAATCGAGTTTCCACACTCTTCTGAGCTAGTTTAAAAAGCATTGCATCTTCGAGAAGGCTCTTAAAATTAAGCTTTTTTTAAAAAGGCGCAAGGACACTAATAGGCACCTAAGAAACTGACTACTATACACCAATAAATCGTTCTGCTTTTAATTTAAAAAGTAATTGTCAGTGATTTGAAATCAGGTTACATGTAGGTGGTGGACTAGACACTTGTATTAAAAATGCTTGTTTTGTGATAAACCTATTTTGAGCTATATCAAAACTGCACCAGGTTACCACTCTTTAAATAAATCAAGGTAAATATATCGAGGAATATTTTTTACATTCTAAAACACTACCCGATTGTGCTGGTTCATGGAAGATTTTGCATTCAGCAATATGCAAATGAGTGAGCAGAAACAAGCCAGAAAAAAACACTTTGGAAAATTAGCCAGTTGAGATTAAAGCAGAAACTCTGCCCCAATATCTTTCTTTGAGGGCAGTCCGAGAAAGATTTGGTGCGCCGAGGTCAGCTATAAATTGCTTTATTTTACTGACAGTAAATGCATGCACAGAGTAACGGATGTACTCAAATCTCAACTTGATTAAACTAACTTAAGAAATTCTCAAACAAGAAAAATAAAAATGTACAGGAAACTTTGTGCTATCCGGCACCCATGGGACCGAGCTACTGCTGTTTTTTTAAAAGCTCCGGATAGACCAGCGTCAATGTTATCAGATAGGAGCTTTTCATCGCAGTATCTGACCACAAACACTGTTGCTCAGCAACAGCTTGTAAACACTCGGCCAGTGGCTTGGAAGCATCTCTGAAGCTGTTGCTAAGATACAGAGACGCTTTCTAGAGCCTGCCGTGTCTGACCACAAACACTGTTGCTCAGCAACAGCTTGTAAACACTCGGCCCAGTAGCTTGGAAGCGTCTCTGAAGCTGTTGCTAAGCGACAAAGACGCTTTCCAGAGCCTGCCTGTGAAAAGAATGCTAGGAGAAAAAAAAACCTAACCAAAACGGCTGCTGATTTCTGCCGTTGGATCAAAGTTGCCAGACATTCAACCTCCGGATAGCTCAAAGTTTCCTGTACCACAAAGAAAAGACTTGCATTTATATAGTGCCTGATGATCTCTGGACATTCCAAAGCACTTCACAGCCAATGTGGTAATTTAAGTGTAGTTACTGTTGTACTGTAGGGAACGTGGCAGCCATTTTGTGCACAATGCCCAAATAATTTGTTTTACTGATGTTGGTTGAGGGATAAATGTCATCCAGGACACCGGGAGAACTCACCTGCACTTCTGCGAATAGTGCCGTGGGATTGCTTCTGTCCACCCAAGAGGGTAGATGGGGACTCGGTTTAACCTCACATCCAACAGTGCAGCATTCCCTCAGTACTGCACACAAATCTCGGCATAGATTATGTGCTCAAGTTTCTGGAATGGGATTTGAACCAAACAACCATCTGACCCTATTAACAGATTAACTTCTAGTCAGCCTTCTGGTTCTCTGTTTAAAGTGCATATGTTTCCCCATGGTAAGCCAGGCTTCCTCCTCAGACCAAGATGGCTCACTTGACTCTTCATGTGTTCTATATTCCTTTCCTTTGTGTACCATGGGGAAGGGCTATCCCTCTGTCTCCTTCCCCAATCAGCGATTCACCAGCAGGCTACCTCGTGCCTGTCCTTAGGATGCTGTGTTCAAAGAAAATGTGCTATTCTCAAAATGAATAAGGGGCATCCTGGCTTAACAGGCCTGGAATGATACAATTGATCTTTGTTGTATCAATTGGCAATAAACTGTGAGCTGCAATATTCCACAAAGTAGCTTATCTGGCTTTAATACACATCAATATCTGCAGCCTGTGACTTCATATAAAAAAAATGCATAAATGCACTTTCTTTTAAAAGCACAACATGTCTACTTCATTCACAAATCCTTTACAGCAGGACATCACCAACCACCCCACCCCCAAGACAGGAATCTTTCAGCATGCTTGTTGTGCATCATATTTTCGTTCTGCTAAAATTCTTGGATTTTGCACTGTTATCATCGATCACAGTTCAAGAGTGTAAGAACATAAGAAATAAGAGCAGGAGTAGGCCATATGACCCCTCGAGCCTGCTCCGCCATTCAATAAGATCATGGCTGATCATCAACCTCCACTCCACTTTCCCGCCTGCTCTCCATATCCCTCGATTCCCCTAGAGTCCAAATATCTCAGCCTTGAATATACTCAAAGACTCAGCAGTCACAGCTCTCTGGGGCAGAGAATTCCAAAGATTCACAACCCTTTGAATGAAGAAATTCCTCCTCATCTCGGTCTTAAATGGCCTACCCCTTATCCTGAGACTATGGCCTCTAGTTCTAGACACTCCAGCCAGGGGAAACAACCTCTCAGCATCTACCCTGTCAATCCCCTTCAGAATCTTATATGTTTCAATGAGATCACCTCTCATTCTTCTAAACTCCAGAGAGTATGGGCCCATTCTACTTGATCTCTCCTCATAGGACAGCCCTCTCATCCCAGGAATCAATCTAGTGAACCTTCGTTGCACTGCCTCCAAGGCAAATATATCCTTCCTTAGATAAGGAGACCAAAACTGTGCACAGTACTCCAGGTGTGGTCTCACCAAGGCCCTGTACAATTGTAGCAAGACTTCCTTACTCTTATACGCCAACCCCCTTGCAATAAAGGCCAATATGCCATTTGCCTTCCTTATTGCTTGCTGTACCTGCATGCTAGCTTTCTGTGTTTCTTGCACGAGGACACCCAAATCTCTCTGAACACCAACATTTGAAAGTTTCTCACCATTTAAAAAATATTGTTTTTCTATTCCTACCAAAATGAATAACCTCAGATTTCCCTACATTATACTCCATCTGCCAGCTTACTGCCCACTCACTTAGTCTATCTATATCCCTTTACAGACCCTTTATGTTCTCACAGCTTACTGTCCCACCTAGCTTTATCATCAACAAACTTGGATACATTACACTCGGTCACTTCATCTAGGTCATTAATATAGATTGTAAATAACTGAGGCCCTGACACTGAACCTTGCGGCACCCCACTAGTTACAGCCTGCCAACCTGAAAAAGATCCGTTTATCCCTACTCTCTGTTTTCTGTCCATTAACCAATCCTCTATCCGTGTTACTATATTACCCATAACCCCATGAACCCTAATCTGTGTAATAACCTTTTATGTGGCACCTTATTGAATGCCTTTTGGAAATCCAAATATACTACATCCACTGGTTCCCCTTTATCTACCCTGCGAGTTACATCCTCAAAAAACTCTAAATTTGTCAAACATGATTTCCCTTTCATAAAACCATGTTGACTCTGCCTAATCAGGTTATGATTTTCTAAGTACCCTGATACCACTTCCTCAATAATGGATTCCAGCATTTTCCCGACAACCGATGTCAGGCTAACTGGCCTGTAATTACCTGTTTTTTTTTCTCCCTCCTTTCTTGAATAGCAGTGTTACATTTGCGACCTTCCAATCTGCTGGGACCATTCTAGAATCTAGGGAATTTTGGAAGATCACAACCAATGTATCCACTACCTCTTCATCCACCTCTTTTAGAACCCTAGGATGTAGGCCGTCAGGTCCAGGGGATTTGTTGGCTTTTAGTCCCATTAGTTTCTCGAGTTCTTTTTCTCTTAAGTTCCTCACCCTCATTAGACCCTTGGTTCCCCACCATTTTTGGTATGCTTTTTGTGTCTTCTACTGTGAAGACAGATACAAAATATTTGTTTAACATTTCTGCCATTTCTGTAGTGTCCGAGGATCAATAATACTCGGACTGCAGGAGAACAATAAAACAGGTATTTACTGAACAGAGAGTAATTCAAGACTGAAATACAGAAGCCTGCTATGGCTTAATATACAGGGGTGGTCACTGCCGGTACTGCAGTATAGAATCAGTTCTCTTAAAAGGCACATACACAACAATTCCTCCCCTCTTAGATAAACAGTACATAACATTAATTTAACAACTAAATAATAACTAATTACAATTACAATTTTCTCTGTACTATATACATCAACTGAAATAATCATTTATAAGTTCAGTCTTTGAGGAGGCTTCCTGATCCTGACTGGATAGTGCCTTTCTCGAGTATCCTGTTCTTGTGGCGGAGTTGATTCTGGCTCATTGTCATTGGTTGGTTCGTCAGCTTCCAATACCACTGCTTCTGAGGTAGACGCAATCTGTACTTCGGGTTGATTACCAGGTGCACCTGCTCGTGGTATGGCTTTGGCTTGTTCCTGTGACTCTAGAATCTGGTCAGCATGCCGTCTCACGATGCTCTCTCCAACATCCACTGTGTACATTAGTGGTCCCTGCTGTGTGCATATCATGCCTGGCTGCCATTTTTCTGTCCGGTAGTCACGGGCCAAGACTGGTTGCCCTATCTTGAAGCTCCTGGTTGGCTTCTCATTTATGTGCTGGAATTGCTTATCCTCAACATCTCGTCTTATGTTTGGTTTGAGCAAATCCAGGCGACATCTTAGCCTTCGGTTGAAGAACATTATGGCTGGAGTTTGGTTGGTGACTGCATGTGTCGCATTCCGGTAAGCAAACAAGAAATTATCCACCTTGTGTTGTAGTGGTATGTCGTCATTATGCATTGCCTTTATTGCCTTTTTAAAGGTCTGAACAAACCTTTCAGCCAATCCATTTGTGGCTGGATGATATGGGGCAGATGTGTAATGCTTCACCCCATTATTCCTCAGAAACCTCCGGAAATCCTCTGACACAAACTGTGCCCCATTGTCGGAGCAAATCTGTTCTGGCAAGCCATTCCTGGCGAAGATGGTCCGTAGGACTGCAGTAGTTTTCTCCGTGGTGGTGGAGGACATTTTTATGACCTCTGGCCATTTCGAATGGGCGTCCACAGCGATTAGAAACATTGAGTCCATAAATGGACCAGCAAAACCAATGTGTACCCGTTGCCATGGAGATGAGGGCCACTCCCATGGATGTAGCAGGGCCTGTGGTGGAGCATTTTGGACCTTCTGGCATCCTGTGCATCTCTTGGTCATATCCTCGATTTCTTTATCGATTCCCGGCCACCACACAAACGCCCTGGCTAGGCTCTTCATTTTTACCCCTCCCAGATGACCCTCATGAAGCTCATTGAGCACTCTATCCTTCAATTTGGGTGGAATTACCACTCGGGATCCACACATCAAGGTCCCCCGGCACACTGACAGCTGTTCTCTCCTTGGCGAGAATGCTGGCAACAGTGAGTCGCCATGTGCTGGCCATCCCTTCACCGTCAAATCATAGACCCGAGAGAGTGTCGGGTCATTTTGGGTTTACTTCTCTATACTTGAGTTTGTAACAGGTAGACATTCGACTATGGTTGCATGGAATATCTCAACAAGGTCCACTGCAGGTGCTTCCTCTACCATAGGCAACGGTAGGTGCGACAGCCCATCAGCGTTTCCATGCTGTTTCGTACCCTTGTACTCTATGTCGTACTGATGTGCCCCTAGAAAAAGTGACCATCTTTGCAGCCGTTGCGCCGTCATCACCGGAACGCCCTTCTTTGGGTTAAAAATGGAGACCAGGGGCTGATGATCAGTCAGTAGGGTGAATTTCTGCCCGTGCAGATAGTGATTGAACTTCTTCACCCCCCACACCAGGCTGAGGGTCTCCCTGTCAATCTGGGCGTAGTTACGCTTGGCTGAGGTTAACGGGCGCGACGCAAAGGCTGTTGGCCTCTCTGAACCATAAGGGAATTTGTGTGACAGCACCGCTCCGATGTCGTAGGGAGACGCATCACATGCTAACCGAATCAGTAGTGTTGGATTGTAGTGGGTCAATACTTCTTTTGAAGTGATTAGGCATTTACATTTCTGAAAGGCACGCTTACACTCATCACTCCATTTCCATGTTACTCCAGTTTGCAGTAGGGCGTTCAGTGGGTGCAGAATTGTAGCTAAATTCGGCAAGAACTTATGGTAGTAGTTCACCAACCCGAGGAACGACCACAGTTGCGACACATTTTCCGGTGCTGGAGCCTTGACTACAGCCTCAATCTTGTCCGGCGACTTATGCAACCCTTCCGCATCAATCATGTGGCCACAATACGAGATTTGTCTCCTGAAGAACTCGCATTTGGGGCGGTTGGCTCGTAGCCCATATTCCTGTAATCTCATGAGCACCTGCTCCAGGTTGGCAAGGTGTTCACTGTCATTTTTGCCTGTAACCAAGATGTCGTCCAAATAACACTGGGTCCCCGGGATCCCTTGCAGGACTTGTTGCATCGCCCTCTGCCAAATAGCCGGGGCTGATGCTACCCCGAATACCAGTCGATTGTACTGGTAAAGGCCTTTGTGAGTGTTTATCGTGAGGTATTTCCTAGATGCCTCTTCCACCTCCATTTGTGGATATGCTTGGGCCAGATCAATCTTTGTAAAGCGTTTCCCTCCAGATAGTGAGGCGAAAATATCTTCTATCCGTGGAAGTGGATATTGTACTGTGTGCAGGACTGGGTTCACAGTTACCTTGAAGTCCCCACAGATGCGAACCCTCTTCGGTTCCCCAGGCGTGCTGCTCAATGATTTCTTCATGACAGGAACGATGGGTGTGGCCCACTCGCTCCAGTCCACTTTGGACAGCACACCCGAATGCTCTAGACTCTCCAGCTCTGCTTCAACGGCTGGGCAGATCGCGTACGGTACCGGTCTGGCCTTAAAAAATTTTGGGTTTGCGTTATCTTCGATTTTTATCGTTGCCGTTACTCCTTTTAGAGTCCCAAGTCCTTGTTGGAACACCTCTTTTGCGTCAGTTAGAATATTTGACAGTCATCCAGGTGTGACGTCATCATCCTTTTTATCAGTCACAGTTAGCACCTGAATGGAATGCCAATCCAATTGTATTTTTCGGATCCATTCACGTCCCAATAATGGTGGTCCTCCATCTGGTAGTATATATAGATACAGTTTCTGTGTTTCCTTGCCGTTGTATTCAACTGGCACCCTTATTTTTCCTCTGGGGTAGACTTTTTGCCCCGTGTATGTCTTCAATACAATGGACGTGTCCTTCAAGGGTATGTGTGAGAATAGCCGCTCATAGGATCAGCCCTAACTGTTATGAATCGACGATCCTGTGTCCAATTCCATCTTTACTGGGGACCCTGCTATCATGAGGGTGACCCAAATGGTTCGGTGATCCTCCTTTGCGATCACGTTGTGTAACTTTAGACAACTTAGTCTCCTGCTCCCGGAGTCCTTATCACTCTCCTGATCTTCCGAACTATTGTCTGTCAATTTCTTTACTTTCTTGTACTTTTCCTTCGTAGTTCTTGTAGTGTTGGTTTTCTTTCCCAACCTGCAGACTCTTGCTATGTGTCCCATTTTCCCACATTGCCTGCATACTTTGTCCTTAACCCAGCAGTCCTTCTGACCATGGGTTGTTCTGCTGCAGCGATAGCACTTTTCTGCTCCATACGCCATTTCGTTAGCGCTGTATTCCTGTGGTTTCTGTTGTATTTCCGCAGCTCCCCGTGCTGCTGCTTTGTAGGATACTGCCACGCTGAAAGCCTGTTCTAGCGTCAGGTCCTTTTCCGAAAGTAGTCGTTTCTGGGTTCCTTCACTCTGGAGCCCGCAGACAAACTTATCCCGCAAGGTGTCTGCCAGTCCTGCTCCGAACTGGCAGTGCTTCGATAACTTGCGTAGTTCCGTAAGATAGTCAGCATTGTTCTCATCTTTGTGCTGGTTTCTTTTATGGAACTTGAATCTTTCTGCTATCAGCAGCGGTTTAGGTGTTCCTGTAAGATATTAACAATCTCTTCAAAACTTTTCTCCATTGGTTTAGCTGGGGTAATTAAATTCCGCAATAGGCTGTACGTTCTTGCGCCCATCAAATTTAATAATACCGACACCTTCTTTCCATTGGCCACCTCATTGGCATTGCAGTACACTTCAATTCTTTCCACATACGTGGTCGAGTCTTCTACCTCGTTGTCGAATCTTCTACCTCGTTGTCGAAAGCAGTGATACTGCCACTCTTCGGCATCTTGGGTGATTTAAAATGGCGCCTCCCGCGCTTTTCCTTCTTCCCCTTGCTGCCACGCTGCTCCTAACGTTCTACAGGGTGATGGCGGTGACCCGCGGCTTCGGCGCGTCTCACTTTTCCTTCCCCGCGTTCTATCCTCTCCACGCTGCCCTGTTCTTGAGCACCGACCATGCCCTGTGTGCTCCACCCTCTCTCTCTCTTCCTCCCGACAACGCTGCACGGCCCCTTTGCAGAGCTGCTTGATCGAGCCCGCCGCAGTCCGGAAGGGTCAGCGCACTACTTGCTACCAGCACGACTTGCTGGAACACCTCGATTGGGGAGCCAGGCCCAGCTCTCCACAGCCTCCCCTGCAACTCTCCGATGGATCCCTGGGCGGTCGACGCCCGCCGTTCTGACTTCGACCTCCAAGAAGCTTCTCTTCAGGGAAAAGATCCCCGTGAGGTGATGCAGTATTGCAGGTGAGTTCAAACCTGCCCGTCGCCAGTGTAGTGTCCGAGGATCAATAATACTCAGACTGCAAGAGAACAATAAAACAGGTATTTACTGGAGAGAGTAATTCAAGACTGAAATACAGAAGCCTGCTTTGGCTTTATATACAGGGGTGGTCACTGCCGGTACTGCAGTATAGAATCAGTTCTTCTCTTAAAGGCACATACACAACAATTTCCTTATTCCCCATAATAATTTCTCCTGTCTCGGCCTCTAAGGGACCAACGTTTACTTTTGCTATTCTCTTCCTTTTCACATACTTGTAGAAGCTCTTACGATCTGCTTTTTTATTTCTTGCTAGTTTTCTCTCATTCTATTTTTTCCCTTTTTTATAATTTTTTTGGTCAACCTTTGCTGGTTTCTGATACTCTCCCAATCCTCAGGCTTACTATTATTCTTTGCAACATTATAAGCTTCTTCTTTCAATCTATTGCTATCTTTAACTTCTTTAGTTAGCCATGGTTGAATCACTTTTCTCATGGAGTTTTTGTTTCTCAATGGAATGTATTTTGAGAATTATGAAATATTTCTTTAAATGCTACCCACTGCTTATCTACCGCAATACCTTTTAATCTATTTTTCCAATCTCCCTTATCCAACTCGCCCCCTCATACCTATGTCATTGCCTTTATTTAAGTTTAAGACTCTAGTTTTGGACTTAGGCAAGTCACTCTCAAAATTAACGTGAAATTCTATCATATTATGATCACTCTGCCCCAGAGGATCCTTTACTATGAGATTGCTAATTAACCCTGTCTCATTACACAGTACAAGATCTAAGATAGACTGTTCCCTGGTTTGTTCCATTACATATTGTTCTAGGAAACTGTCCCAAATGCACTCCATGAACTCGTCCTCCAGACTACCTTTGCCAATTTGATTTGTCCAGTCTATATGAAGATTAAAGTCCCCTAAGATTATTACATTACCTTTGTTGCAAGCTCCTACTATTTCTTGATTAATATTCTGCCCAATGCTCCAGCTACTGTTAAGGGGGCTTATATACTACTACCAGTGTTTTCTGCTTCTTGATATTCCTTGGCCTAGAAATTCAGTGCCCTTAGCGCCGATTTTGCGGCGCTAGAGGGCCTAGCGCTGCAATTGGCGCCGGTTCCTAAATTGCCTGGGGCCCTTCCGCCGCGGTAGACCGGTAGCGCTGCGCCGGCACCGATGATGTCATCGGTGTGCGCAGCGTCCCGGTTGCCGTGGTAACCCGGCCCCAAGCCGAAATTCAGTTGCGCCCGCCTCGCCCGTGGCAGGCGCAACTAAGACTCTGGCAACAGAGTCTTCCCCCAGTTTGCGCCGGCGCATAAAGGTGGAGCGGCGGCCGGCCGCGTTCCCGGCGGCCGCCTGCCCGCACCTCCCTTCCCGGACTCCTGCATTCCCCCCCCGCGGCCCTGATCAGTGTCTGATGCGAGCCCGGCACTTCCCTGAGGTGCCGGGCTCAGATGTCGGGGCAATCCGCCGGACAGTTGTCGGCTGCAGGCAGCTCCTCCTTAACAGGAGGAGAAGACCTGCAGTTCCCCCGCCTGCCGCACCGCATCGGGTGCCGCAGCGGGGGATTAGCGCCGGGAAACCCAAGTTCACGCCCGTTTTGAGGCGCTAAAGGAGGGTTTTAGCGCCCGCCGCCGTCTGGGCCCAGCGCACCCGAATTTTCATCGGGCGCTGCCGCATTACCGCTGGCGCAAACTTTCTGGCGCTACAGCCCTGGCAAGACCAGAACCCAATTTCTAGGCCCTTATGTCCAACCATGCTGAATCTACTTCCTGATCTTCTGAGCCAAGATCCTTTCTCGCTACTGTCCTTATGTCATCCTTTATTATCAGAGCTACTCCCCTCCTTTTCTATTCTGCCTGTCTTTTCAAAATATCAAGTACCCTGGACCTTGGAAGTGTAGCTCTGGTGCAGATGCATTAAAATAGTGGTGGGACTGTAGACTGGCATAGAATAAATGCATTGTGACAGTTTCCATAGTACCTGTCATCTATCAGCATGATGTACTTCTAATAGTCACATACAACCTGGACATTGAAAATAAACCCTTCCTATTCATAAGTGCCATTTCATTGATGAAAGGATTCTATATAGTCACATGGGTTCTACTGATGAGACCCTGCACTCTTGGGAATAAAGTGAAGAGCTCGCTCTTGATAATACAGCTGTGACCTGAGACTGGTGAAGTAGTTGTTTGGTATGACGGGAACAGCTTATAATAGGATGTCTAGTTTGGCTATCCATTCGACGGCCTCCTGAGATGCTGAGTGGGGAAATGAGGTGCCTCCCGCGATGCCGAGTGGAGAAATGAAGTGCCTCCCGCAACAGATCGTAGTGGGCAGGTTGCTGTGATGTGTTCCATGGGCTGGGACTCATGGCCACGGTCGCACTTCAGGCCACCCCTCATCTTCCACTTGTGGAGCAGGTGGCCACATTGTCTCTGCCCTGTGCAGATTTGGTTGAGTGCTGTCCACTGTCTTCAAGGGAGGTCAAAGCTCAACCTCTGCAGTTGGGTCAGTGATGAGGTGTTGGTTCTTTATGTTGCATGCCTTTTATGATTCCGTTCATCTGGATAGTGAGGTCGATACCCGCTGAATGAATATTAGCTGCAGTTTCTCAGAATGGCCAGTACGAATTTAAGAGCTTTTGTGGTGGGTTTTTCCAAGTCTTTGTGAATGGGAAGGTTGATGTTACTCATGATTTTTTCCATCTCATGGAGCATTGTGGCAAATGGCAGGCGGGGCAATGTGGGACAGCATAGGGAGCCATTCAACTGGAATGGACTTGAGCGTCCCTGACACTGTCCTCATGGCAGTGTTTAGTTTTTTTTTATTCGTTCATTGGATGTGGGCATCACTGGCAAGGCCAGCATTTATTGGCCATCCCTAGTTGCCCTTGAAGGTGGCAGTGAGCTGCTTTCTTGAACCACTGCAGTCTGTATGGTGAAGGTACTCCCACAGTACTGTTGAGGGAGTTCCAGAATTTTGACCCAGTGACAATGAAGGATCGGCGATATATTTCCAAGTCAGGCTGGTGTGTGACTTGGAGGGTAACTTGGAGCTGGAGGTGTTGTAATGCGCCTGCTGCCCTTGTCCTTCTAGGTGATAGAGGTCGCGGATTTGGGAGTTGCTGCAGTGCATCTCGTAGGTGGTATACACTGCAGCCATGGTGCGCCGCTGGTGGAGGGAGTGAATGTTTAAGGTGGTCGACAGAGTGCCAATGAAGCGGGCTGTTTTGTCCTGGATGGTGTCGAGCTTCTTGAGTGTTGTTGGAGCTGCACTCATCCAGGCAAGTGAAGAGTATTCCATCACACTCCTTACTTGTGCCTTGTAGATAATGGAAAGACTTTGGGGAGGGCGGAGGTGAGAAACTCACCACAGAATACCCAGCCACTGACATGCTTTTGTTGCCACAATATTTATGTGGCTGGTCCAGTTGAGTTTCTGGTCAATGGTGACCCCCCAGGATGTTGATGGTGGGAGATTCTGTGATGGTAATGCTGTTGAATGTCATGGGGCAGTGGTTAGACTCTCGCTTGTTAGAGATAGTCATTGCCTGGCACTTAAGTGGCAAGTAGCATTCATGCCATACATCAGCCTAAGCCTGAATGTCGTTCAGGTCTTGTTGCATGCGAGCATCGACTGCTTCATTAACTGAGGAGTTGCGAATGGAATTGAACACGTCCACGATCTTTCTGTGGCAGCTGCAGGACCATGAAGCAGAGCTGTATTCTGCAGCAGAGTAGACTAGGGCCATTAGTTAACTAATTCATTGCTTCCACTAGCAAATTGATACAGAAAAGCATTGGATGTCATCCAAGGCAGCTTTATAGGAGTTGCTAACATACAAGGCAATAGTGGTTTTCACCAGCTGTCCCAGTCATGAATGGGGCTTGGAGCTCTAACCACAGGAAACAGCACATTTCCAAGATTAGTTCCCTGCCACATCCAAGTATCCTGTACACCCACCTCCTTGGGTGGGACTGGGTCTGCTGAAATCAACTCTGACATGGGTTAACTGGTCTCCTCATAGCTTCCACACTCATTCTCTATTACCCCAAGGGCAGGATAAATTCCCAAAGGACTACCCATCCTATGTTATGCTTGGTAGGCATAGATGTAAAAATCAGCAGTAAACTAGCAACTACTGAAAATTATAGAAAGGTAGCAATAACTTTCAAAATTCATACAAAATAGTATTTGTGTGTGACTTGCAAAAGCAAGTGACATAGTTTCAACAACTTTCTGCAGCAGACCTTTAGCTCTTCGACTTGTTCTCCCCTCCCACATCGAGTATTGCACCATGGCTAAAGGGCAGGCACTATGACTGGTACCGCTATTGGTACAACAGTACCAACAACCACCAAACAGATGGTCCCAGATTTATGAGCTGGATTTTCAAAACTAGTTTTTAAAAATCTTCAGCAGGAGCTGACAAGTAACCCTGGAAATTATCACTACTGGAGGGGGTAGAAGTGCAGCAAAGTGGGATTTCTGCTTGCCACTTTGACCAGCAATTGACCTCTCCCCACATTCCTGGGTTGGGGTCTTTTGAATATTCAGATTAACGGCAAAACCTGTGGCAACACAACCAAGACACCCAACCTGGTGAAAAGGCAAAAGTCAAGAACAGCACTGTAGTGAAGTGGACTACATTTTTTAAATTTCTCTTAAAGAGCACAGGGCTGTCATAGAAACATAGAAGATAGGAGCAGGAGTAGGCCATTCGGCCCCTCGAGCCTGCTCCGCCATTCAATGAGATCATGGCTGATCATCCAAATTCAGTACCCTGTCCCTGCCTTATCCCCATATCCCTTGATCCCTTTAGCCTCAAGAAATATATCCAACTCTTTCTTGAATATATTTAATGAACTGGCCTCCACCGCCCTCTGTGGCAGAGAATTCCACAAGTTCACCACGCTCTGGGTGAAGAAATTCCTCCTCATTTCAGTCCTAAATGGCTTACCCTTATCCTTAGACTATGACCCCTGGTTCTGTACTCCCCGGCCATCCGAAACATCCTTTGGTTCTGTACTCCCCGGCCATCCGAAACATCCTTCCTGCATCTAGTCTGTCCAGACCTGACAGAATTTTATAGGTTTCGATGAGATCCCCTCTCAATCTTCTAAACTCCAGTGAGTATAAGCCCAATTGACACAATCTCTCCTCATACGTCATTCCTGCCATCCCAGGTATCAGCCTGGTGAATCTTCGCTGCACTCCCTCCATGGCAAGAACGTCTTTCCTCAGGTAAGGTGACCAAAAATGCACACAATACTCGAGGTGCGGTCTCACCAAGGCCCTGTACAACTGTAGCAAGACATCCTTGTTCCTGTACTCGAACCCTCTTGCTACGAAGGCCAACATACCATTTGCCTTCTTAACCGCCTGCTGCACCTGCATGCTTACCTTCAGCGACTGGTGCACAATAACACCCAGGTCTCTTTGCACTTCCCCTTCTCCCAATCTATTGCCATTCAAATAATAATCTGCCTTCCTGTTTTTGCCACCAAAGTGGATAACCTCACATTTATCCACATTATAGTGCATTTGCCATGTTTCTGCCCAATCACCCAACCTGTCCAAATTGTACTGGAGTTTCACGACATCCTCCTCACAGCTTACCCTCCCACCCAGCTTTGTGTTGTCTGCAAATTTGGAGATACTACATCCAATTCCCTCGTCCAGATCATTAATATATATTGTGAACAGCTGGGGTCCTAGGACCGATCCTTGCGGTACCCCACTAGTCACTGCCTGCCACTCGGAAAATGACCCGTTTATTCCAACTCTTTGCTTTCTGTCCGCCAACCAGTTCTCTATCCACGTCAATACCTTGCCCCCAATCCCATGTGCCTTAATTTTGCACGCTAATCTCTTATGCGGGACCTTATTGAAAGCCTTCTGAAAGTCCAAATACACCACATCCACTGGTTCTCCCTTATCTATTTTACCAGTTACATCCTCAAAAAATTCCAGTAGTCAAGCATGATTTACCTTTTGTAAATCCATGTTGACTTTGTCTGATCCTGTCACTGCTTTCCAAGTGCTCTGCTATTACATCTTTCATAATAGACTCTAGCATTTTCCCCACTACCGATGTCAGGCTTACCGGTCTATAATTCCCCGCTTTTTCTCTGCCACCTTTTTTGAATAGTGGGGCAACATTAGCTGCCCTCCAATCCATGGGTACTGTTCCAGAGTCTATCGAGTTCTGGAAGATGATCAGCAGTGCATCTACCATCTCTAGGGCCACTTCCTTAAGTACCCTGGGATGTAGACCATCAAGCCCTGGGGATTTATCGGCCTTCAGTCCCATCAATTTTCCTAACACCATTTCCCTACAAATACTGATTTCTTTCAGTTCCTCCCTTTCATCAGACCCTATGTTCCCTGACATCTCTGGGAGGTTATTTGTGTCCTCCTTTGTGAAGACAGAACCAAAGTATGTATTTAGTTGGTCTGCCATTTCCTTGTTTCCCATTATAAATTCCCCTGATTCTGACTAAGGGACCGACACTTGACTTCACCAATCTTTTTCTCTTCACATATCTATAAAAGCTTTTACAGTCAGTTTTTATGTTCCCTGAAAGCTTACTCTCATATTCTATTTTCCCTTTCTTAATTAATCCCTTTGTCCTCCTTTGTTGACTCCTAAACTGCTCCCAATCCTCAGGATTATTGCCTTTTCTAGCCAATTTATATGTCCTCTCCTTGGATCTTATGCTATCCCTAATTTCCCTTGTTAGCCACAGTTGAGTCACCTTTTTTGTTTTATTTTTATGCCAAACTGGGATGAACAATTTCTGTAGCTCATCCATTCGGTCTTTGAATGTATGCCATTGCCTATCCACCGTCAACCCTTTTGAGTTCCATTCCCCAATCAATCCTACCCAACTCGCTCCTCAGACCATCGTAGTTTCCTTTATTTAAATTGAGGACCCTTGTCTCTGAGTCATCTACTTCATTCTCCATCTTAATGAAGAATTCGATCATATTATGATCGCTCCGACCC
This sequence comes from Somniosus microcephalus, assembly GCF_052327205.1. NCBI lineage: Eukaryota > Metazoa > Chordata > Chondrichthyes > Squaliformes > Somniosidae > Somniosus > Somniosus microcephalus. The sequence goes on from NC_140991.1 coordinate 186,025,166, forward strand.
AAGGGGCCTCGTACAACAAGATTGCTAATTAATCCTTTCTCGTTACATAATACCCAGTCTAAGATGGCCTGATCTCTGGTTGGTTCCTCGACATATTGGTCCAGGAAACCATCCCGTAAACACTCCAGGAATTCCTCCTCCACAATATTGTTACTAATTTGGTTGGCCCAATCTATATGTAGATTAAAGTCACCCATGATGACTGCTGTGCCCTTATTGCACACTTCTTTAATTTCCCTTTTAATGCCATCCCCAACTTCCGCCTTACTGTTTTGGAGGTCTATATACCACTCCCACTAATGTTTTTTTCCCCCTTAGTATTTCTCAATTCTACCCATACAGAATCCACATCATCAGAGCTAATATCCTTCATTACAATTGTATTAATCCCTTCTTTAACCAGTAATGCTACCCCACCTCCCTTTCCTTTTTGCCTATCTTTCCTGAATATCGAATACCCCTGGATGTTGAGTTCCCAGTCTTGGCCATCCTTGAGCCACGTTTCCATAATCCCAACCAAATCATATTCGTTTACCTCTATTTGCGCAGCCAATTCATCCACCTTATTACAAATGCTCCTCGCATTCAGACACAAAGCCTTCAGGCTTGTTTTTTTAATGCTCTTAGACCTATTATTTACTGTGGCCACGTTTGATTTAAACCATTGATTTCTCTGACTGCCACTTTTGTTTTTCTCCTTCCTATCTTTTTTGCTTTTATCCTTGTTTCCCTTTCCTCTATCTCCCTGCTCAGGTTCCCAATCCCCTTCCATTTTAGTTTAACCCCCCCCCCCCCCCGAACCGTGCTAGCAAACCTCCCCGCAAGGATATTTGTCCCGCTCTGTTTCAGGTGCAACCCATCCGACTTGTACAAGTCCCACCTTCCCCAGAAGCAGGCCCAGTGATCCAGGAAACTAAAGCCCTCCCTCCTGCACCAACTCTTTAGCCACGCATTCATCTGCTCTATCCTCCTATTCCTATACTCACTAGCATGTGGCACTGGGGAGTAATCCAGAGATTACAACCTTTGAGGTTCTACTCTTTAATCTGCTACCTAGCTCCCTAAATTCTTGCTGCAGGACCTCATCCCTCTTCCTACCTATGTCGTTGGTCCCAATGTGAACCACGACCTCTGCCTGTTCACCCTCCACATTCAGAATGCCCTGCAGCCGTTCAGTGACATCCTTGACCCTGGCACCAGGGAGGCAACAAACCATCCTGGAGTCACGTCTACGGCCACAGAAACGCCTATCTGTTACCCTTACGATAGAATCCCCTACCAGTATTGCTCTCCCACTCTTTTTCCTCCTTTCCTGAGCAGCAGAAGCACCCCTGGTGCCAGGAAGTTGGCTGCTGCTGCCTTCCTCTGGTGAGTCATCCCCCTCAACAGTATCCAAATTGGTATACCTGTGAATTCCCACATAGAGCAAGAGGAGCATAACACGGGGCTGGGCTCTCCTGGCATGACTTACCCCTTTAATTAATTTAAATTAATTCAATACCACCAGTTAAAGATATACTCTAGGGCGCTTATTTGCGTGCAGTCCAGATGATTTTCAACTGGTGCTACTTAACCATTTTTAGTCTAAACACTTCCCATTTCTTGGCTATAACGAATTTCTAGTGCCAAGAATTTAAAAAAACAAAAGTGATCAGCTTTACATCCACACTCCTCATTAAAATGATTGCAGTCATGATTCTCGTCTAAAAACCCAAGCTCATTGGTGTTACACTGAAAAGATGGCCCAATACCAGGGGCAGTCTAAATGCAAGTAATAATTGCCACAGCCTTTCTTCACTACTTAAAGTGGAGGTTCACTGATGCTGCAGCACCTCATTCTCAGCATTGTTGGGTGCACAGCTGCCTCAACAACCATAAGGACAAGGAGAAGTAGCACTTAATTACAAATCCTGATGGCAGATCACTGCCCCAGGGAGAAAGCGCGGAGGTTTTCCAATGAAGCTTTGGAGGCATCAGTGGAGAGAAGGCGGGCGGTCCTGTACCCACCAACTGGCAGGAGGCCCACGCCACAAGTCTACCGGACTATGTGGAGGGAGGTAGCACATCACATTACGGGCAGCACTGTGCTCCCCAGGACCCATACCCAGTGCAGGAAGAAGTTTAATGACCACACCTGGGTGGTCAGGGTAAGTGAAGGCTTCAACAAATGTTACATACCACCATCTGTACCACAAGCTTCACACACTACTCAATGCACCACACGCCCAGCACTCGCCCACCAACAATCTCTACCTAGCAACACTCACACCTTGCACACAAGGCACAAGGGTCATTAGTTATTAGAATTCATGTGATATGTTTATAGATAAATTTATTAATTGTGTTTGGAATAGTTTGTGGTCTCTCTCATTTCACCTTTGCGCCCAGGATGCTGCTGTGACATGGCGTGAGACAGGGATTGCTGGGGATGTGGTGAGTTATAGGGTTCCGGGGTTTCATTAACCGATTAATCGGATTCTGATGAGCTGGTCACAGACAGCCCGTCTGGCAGGCTGATTGTCTCGCTGCCTCCGCCATAGCTCCTGGAGGGTGAGGTCCACTGCCAATACAGCCCCCATGACTTTTAGCAAGTGTTGTAGGTTGAAGCTTTTCAGAAATAATTATGGAGTTTTGTACTTGCCACAGCACTCGGAATCCAAAAGAACCTTGAAATTAATAAAGAAAACTCTTCCAGTAGCAGGAAGTAGCACACAGCCACTCAAACTTCAAAAACCTGTCTGGTCCGAGTAATTGGTGAGGATCCCTTTAAATAGTGTTGCTGGAGCTGGCTTCCTGCTGCTGCATGCCACCTGAAGCAGTCATTGTTTACTTCAGCTGCTAAGTTCATTAGCTGTAACAAGTTGGGAGAGTGGGCATCAAGCGAGCGTTGCACATTCACTGACGTCACGATCTCCGTGATGGTAAGGTCCCCGGGGATCACGTTCAGTGGCAGCACTACCGACAACACCGATATGGTGTGCGTTGCTAGAACCGGCATCAGGTGGTGTTAAAGCTCTTAATGGTGTTTTAGCGCTATCTTGTGGCGCTAATTACATGAATTTCTCCCCCTTAAGGTCCAGAAAAGGATTATTCCAGCTTTAAGTAGGCATAGGGCCTAGCTGAAGCAAGATGGGAAGAATTCCCAAAGTAATCACCGCCAGCTATGCTCCCAAGCTGCTATCACAAAGTTTAAACACCCACCTAGGAACAGGAGTATGCCATTCAACCCCTTGAGCCTGTTCCACCATTCAATTAGATCATGGCTGATCTGTATCTTAACACCCTCTACTCACCTTTGATCCATACTCCTTAATGCTCTTGTATAACAAAAATCTATCAATCACACTTTTGAAATTTTCAATTGACCTAGTCTCAACAGCTTTTTGGGCTAGAGTTCCACATTTCCACTACCCTTTATGTGATGAAGTGCTTCCTGACATCACCCTGAACAGCCTAGCTCTAATTTTAAGATTATGCCTCCTTGTTCTGGATTTCCCCACCAGAGGAAATAGTTTCTCTCTCTCTACTCCTTTAATCATCTTAAACACCTCAATTACATCACCCCTTAATCTTCTATACAGGGGAATAAAAGCCTAGTTTATGCAACTGGTCTTCATAATTTAACCTAGGTGTGGCAGAACCACCAGAGGATTACGGACAATAGTATATAATTCCTTTTACAGCAATGTAGTGCAGCTGGGGGCTGCACCTTTAATGTATCTGTTAACTTTACTAGGGCTTCTTTCCTGTACTCCGCGTGATGTCGTCCGTCACGTGATCTCTCAACGGCGGGAAGAACGTGATGACGTCAGAGCTCGGAACCTACAAGCAGTTTCCAGAGAGGCTTTCAAGCAGACTAGACCTATTTGCATTGTATCCTACAGTTTCCTGTACAGCTTTGTTTCTTCTTGAAATTTTATTGTTTTTGATTTTCTGAGTCGATCTCAATTCTTCGGCTAGGAACCCCAGTTCTTACACAGGTATCATTCTGATGAATCACCACCTCAAAGCCGAACATATCGTTCCTGAGGTGTGGTGGCCAGAACTGAATGCAGCACTCCAAATTAGGTCTAACTTATATATAATAAAACTAGCTGGAGTGCCCGGCGGTGCCGAGGGCATGTTGTTGTTGGAAGAGAGAGAGCGCGACTGGGGGGGGGAAGAGAGAGACGGTGGGAGGGGGAGAAGAGAGAGACGGGGGGGGAAGAGAGAGACGGGGGGGGGAAAAGAGAGAGACGGGGGGGAAAGAGAGAGACGGGGGGAAAGAGAGAGACGGGGGAGAAGAGAGAGACGGGGGAGAAGAGAGAGACGGGGGGGGAAGGAAGAGAGACGGGGGGGGGAAGAGAGAGACGGGGGAGAAGAGAGACGGGGGGGGAAGAGAGAGACGGGGGGGGAAGAGAGAGACGGGGGGGGGAAAGAGAGAGACGGGGGGGGGGAAGAGAGAGACGGGGGGGGGAAGAGAGAGACGGGGGGGGGGAAGAGAGAGACGGGGGGGGGGAAGAGAGAGACGGGGGGGGGAAGAGAGAGACGGGGGGGGAAGAGAGACGGGGGAGAAGAGAGACGGGGGGGGAAGAGAGACGGGGGGGGGAAGAGAGACGGGGGACGGGGGGGAAGAGAGAGACGGGGGGGGAAAGAGAGAGACGGGGAAGGAGAGAAGAGAGACGGGGGAAGAGAGACGGGGGGGGGGAAGAGAGAGAGAGACGGGGGGGGGAAGAGAGAGAGAGACGGGGGGGAGAGAGAGACGGGGGAGGGGAAAGAGAGAGACGGGGGGGGAGGAGAGAGACGGGGGGGGGGGGGGGAAGAGAGAAGAGAGACCGGGGGGGGGGGAAAGAGAGTGATTGGGGGGGGGGGGGGAAAGAGAGAGAAGGGGGGGGGGAAGAGAGAGAAGGGGGGGGAAGAGAGAGAAGGGGGTGGAGGGGGAGCCAGCAGACCCTCTTCCCCTCTGCCGGCACGGAGCTCCGTGCCGCCCCACGCACTGACATGGCCCAGCCGAGCGCAGCGCCCCAGTCAGCCCGAACCCTGGCTTCAAGAATGCCGATCGCGGCTGGGCCTGCGCTGGAGCCAAGCCCCAGGAACGGGCGTGAGCCGGCTTAAGGCTGCGAGAGCGGGCCCGGTTGCCGGGGTAACCGTTCCCGCTCTCCCGAGCACCAGCCCCCCGCCCTAGCCGCGGTTGGGGGGGTGGTGGGGGAGGAGAGAGAGCCACCGCTCCTCCCGTCGATGTGTTGCGGGCTGACCCCGACCCCTGCGGTGACCGCAACTCACCTCCCGCCCCGCCAGCATTTACCAAAATGGCGACAATGGTTACGCTCGGCCCAGTCCCGCGCCGCCAGCCTTTACAAATATGGCGGCGATCACGGGGCGGGCCCTGTGGGAGGGGCGGGTACCTAGCTCAGGCGTGGCTGGGGAACAGAGGCCCAGGCTTCCAGGCCTGCAAAAACGGTGAAAGGTCGGAAAATTATAGAGGTTAGAGAAAAGATTTACAAATTAATTAACTTTTTTTTAAAAAAGCAATTTGTTTTAAAAGCAACTTTTTTTTTGCTGGAAATCTAGATTTAAAAAGAAACACGCAGAAAGTGGGGGGAAAAAAAATAAACTTACAAATCAAGATGGCTGACACCTCAGTTCAGAATGATAAGGCCCGCCCACACACGCACCGATTGGTCAACCGTCAGGATACTGAACTGTAGGATTGGTCAATCGTCATGTCACTCAACTCTAGCATGGCCCGCCCGCACACGCAATGCTAATGAGCGGAATTTTGAACGTTTTTTGGATACCGTCGGCACAATTTTTGTCCGACCAAAAGTAAATACACCTATGAGAGTCCCCTAATAAGCTTTCTTTTGATATAACATATGTGTAGGTATGCTGTATAACTTTTGATTGTATAGCCAGACAGACACAGGTATATATATATATCTATCTCTATATCTATATTATCTATCTATATATATATATTTATTTATATATATATATAAACGGATACTTCTGTGTCTATCTATCTGTCCTTCTGTCTGTCCTCACGTGTGCGTCGGTCCGGCTATGCGCTCGAAAGTTACAGAGCGTACCTACGCGTGCGTTACGTCGAAAGAAAGCTGACCTTTCCGAAACGGTGGTAAGCGTATTTAAGTTTCGGCCGGACGAAAATCGCGCCCGCGGTATCCGAAAAACGTTCAAAATTCCGCTCATTAGCATCTCATTATGTTCCCCGCTCGGCGCAGGGGGGGCTCTCGGGAGTGCTGATCTCGGGCGTGCTGAGGCTCTCGGGAGTGCTGATCTCGGGCGGGGCTTGGAGAGCGGGAAGGGTTACCCCGGCAACCGGGCCCGCCGGCCGTCTCTCTCAGCCACAATCGGCGCTCTTCAAGCCAGCTCGGAAGGGCGGGGCCATGTCAGTGCGTGGGGCGGCACGGAGCTCCGTGGAGCCATCGCCGGCGCTGGGCTCGGGTGCTTTGTGGCCTGCAGCCGCGGACCTCGAGCTGACCGGGGCGCTGGACTCGGCTGGGTGTTTGCCTTGGCCAACGGCATCAGGGTGACGGCCGAGGGAACGCGTTCATCCAGGTGCCGAGGCCCGGGCCCTGGGGCGGAAAGAGGGATTGGAGCGGGGGATGAGGGCTTGGGCAGGGGAGAGGGAGGTGTGAGAGGGAGGGAGGGTGGGTGGGGGGAGGAGAGAGAGAGAGAGGGAGGGTGGGGGGAGGAGAGAGAGGGAGGGTGGGGGGAGGAGAGAGGGAGGGTGGGGGGGGGGGAGAGAGGGAGGGTGGGGGGGGAGAGAGGGAGGGTGGGGGGGGAGAGAGGGAGGGTGGGGGGAGGAGAGAGAGGGAGGGTGGGGGGAGGAGAGGGGGTGGGGAGGGAGGGCAGGGCGAGTAAAGCAGGGAGACGGGGAGGGAGGGAAAGAGTGGTCGACCAATCGGTGCGTGTGTGGGCGGACCTTATCGTTCTGAACCGAGGTGAGTCGCCGCCATCTTGATTCCAAACTTTTCCTTTCTTTTTCCCGCTTTCTGCGTCTTTCAAAAAAACTTTGCTTTTAAAACACATATTGTTTTTTAAAAAATGTTAATTACTTTCTAATCTTTTATCTAATCTCATTAATTTTCCTACCTTTCCCCGTTTTTCCAGGTAGGCCTCGAAGCCTCGGCCTCTCCTCCGCACCCACACCCGAGCTAGGCACCTCCCGGCCCCAGTCAACAAGCGGCCCCCGATCGCCGCCATCTTAGTAAAGGCTGGTGCGGCGGTGGCGGCACGGAGCTCCGCGGAGCAGGTGTGCGGCGGCGTCTAACTCGCCCCCCCCCCCGCCCAGTCTGTCTCTCTCTCTCTCTTCCCCGCGCCTCCCGAATGCGCGGGGGAAGAGGCCCGGCGCACGCCGCTTTCGGAGACTTCAACTCCGTGACAGGTAAGGAGGGTCTTTCGTTCACGTTGGGCGGCGGGCGGGTTCCTCGGGTGCTGATCCCTGGCAGTGGGGGGCCGGAGCCCGGCTCTTACCTTGCCCCGGAGAGCGGGCGGACGGCGGGGCCTGGAGTAGTAAATCGGGCACCACGGCAGAAGAAAAACTGAGAGCAACAGAGGGGAACAGACGTGAGAGAGACAGAGAAATAGGGAGGAGAGGGAGAGGGGGGAGAGGGAAGAGACGGTGGGGGGGGAGGGGTAGTAAAGCAGGGGAGAGACAGGAGGAGAGAGAGAGCGCGCGAGGAGAGGGGGAGGGGAGAGTAAAGCAGGGAGAGACGGGGGAGGGAAAGAGTGAGGGGGTGGGTCAGGGAGGGAGAGCTTACCTTCTTCCTTCCTTCGCAGGGGTCCATTGGGCCAAGTTCCTCCCCCCCCCCAGTCACTCTCTCTCTTCCCCCCCCCGTCGCTCTCTCTTCCGCCCCCAGTCGCTCTCTCTCTTCCCCCCCACAGTCGCTCTCTCTTCCCCCCCAATCGCGCTCTCTTCCCCCCCGTCGCTCTCTCTTTCCCCCGTCGCTCTCTTCCCCCCCCGTCGCTCTCTCTTTCCGCCCCCCGTCGCTCTTTCCCCCCCGTCGCCTCTTCTCTTCCCCCCCCGTCGCTCTCTTCCCCCGTCGCGCTCTCTTCCCCCCCCAATCGCCGCTCTCTTCCCCCCAGTCACGCTCTCTTCCCCCCGTCGCTCTCTTCTCTCTTCCCCCCCGTCGCTCTCTCTCTTCCCCGTCGCTCTCTCTTCCCCCCCCCCGTCGCTCTCTCTCTCTTCCCCCCCAGTCGCTCTCTCTCTCTCTCTCTTCAACAACAGCCCTCGAAAAAGCCTCGGCACCGCAGGCACTCCAGCTAGTCTATATATATAAACGAGTCGATCTCTCTGTCTGTCCTTCTGTCCTCGGGTGTGCGTCTGTCCGGCTATGCGCTCGAAAGTTATAGAGCGTACCTACGCGCGCGTTACCTCCGAAGAAAGCTTACGGTTCCGGACGGTCGTAAGCGTATTTACTTTTCGGCCGGACGAAAATTGTTCGCGCCTTATGCAAAAAACCTTCAAAATTAAACTCTATCTGCTACTTAGCATTGATTGACTGACGTCAAGGTTCGACCAATCCTGTGCCGTCATGATTGACCAATCCTACAGTACAGTCCCCTGATGTTGGCCAATCGGTGTGTGTGTGTGGGCGGGGACTAATCGTTTTTCATCTCAGGGATGTGGCAGCCATTACTTCAGCTTCCAGCTCAAACTACTCTGCTCATCCAGCTTTGAAAAGGTTTAGTATCTCTTTTAAAAATAACATAAGATTTACCAAAAACGTTTTGTAAGTACTTCACTTTCATCTTTCAAGGTATTAAAAAAAAGGTAGAAAAGTTGCCCGGCAGCAGATTGAGAGAGGGACACAGACAGGGCCCAACAGCCTGGGACTCAATTTAAAATGTTGCCCGGCAGCAGATTCACAGAGGGACACAGAGAGGCCCCAAAGCCTGGCACTCGATTTAAACCGCCCGGCCCAAAACAGGCCCTGGCAAAGGCCGGGCTCCCCCAGCTAGTATATATATATATATACCTTCCACCCCAAAGGCCAACATTCAATTAACCTTTAAAATTACTTTTTGTACCTGCCCACTAGCTTTGTGATTTCTGTACTTGAACCCCTACATTTCACTACTCCTCCACAGTTCCTAGTGTAAATGGCAAGAAACAATACTCTGATCTATTTTTCTTACGTCTAAAGTGGGTGACTTCACACTTCCCCACCTGAACTCAATGTGTCAGTTTTGCCCACTCACTATCAATGTCCTTTTGCAGCTTTCTGCTCTCATCTACACTATTTATTGTGCTACCGAGAAACCTCCACTAGAAACCAATTTACTGGGCAAGTTGCAAGCACGAGAACCCCAGCCGATCCAAGTTCTGACCCAAAATGCACCCCCCAGCAAGACTAGTTTTCCCTCCCAACTAGCATTTCTAGCCTGCGGCATCCAAAACTGTCCTCGATCACCACATTCTCTCCCCTCATTCCAGCTTTCCTGCACAATAACGGTTAAGTATTCTACAGCACCAGTTGGAGCGGAGGTGCAGATCAGCCATGATCTAATTGAATGACGGAACAGGCTTGAGGAGCTGAATGTTCTACTCCTGTTCCTACCTATGTTACACCAGCAGCCCACCATACATCACCAAGTGTCCATTATTCTTCTTACCCTCAACTACTCAAACTAGGATCACAACAAGCTTCAGAAAACATTCTGCAGCAATTACCCTTAATTAACTAAGATGGGGCACATTGTATATGATCTCTGGCCTTTTCTCATTCCATGCTGTTTTTCCAAGGAAGAAACCAGCTACAATATTTTCAATTATAAACAAGTGGTTTAAGGCAGTCACTGATTGGATTAACACTTTATGAAGTGTTTCTGCACATCAATAGGAACTTTGTGATTCAATCTGCACACATAGAAAGAACTTGTATGTATAAAGTGCCTTTCATGATTTCAGGGTGTTCCAAAATGATTCACAGTACTGCTGCAGCCAGTGAAGTGACGGAGTGCAGCTGCAGCCAGAAGTCAGCCCTGCAACAGCTATTTACTATTAAAGACTTTCCAAACACAGCCAAAGCAGCCACACAACAGGTCCAGCAGCCAAAAACGACTATCCAGAGACTTACCTTAATGGAGGCGGGGTGTCTTTCAAATATTGCTGCTTCAGCCTGTTTCTTCCGTATTCGCGGCAGGATTTTCTGGGCGTGCTTAAGAATGATCGACACAAATGCTCCCAGGCACCAAATTGTCCCAGCACAAGTACAAGACCCTTAATTAACCCAGCGTTCATTTCAGGCGGTCGCCAGGGACACCCAAGGAGCCTTTTCTTCTCATGGGAATATGTCTAGTCTGTATCTCATCATCTGCTGCTTAAAAGTTTCCCATTGTTTTTGCACTGTCTTATCTGCAATTTTTATCTGGACTAGTTCCCTTTCTCACTGAAAATGGCTTTTTTTCAGTCTCGTACTTTGATCTTTGAGTATTCCCTATTTTAATTTTTTTTTTATATATTGAAGCTAATTTTGTATGGTAATTTTTCACTGATGTTCCCCTACTCTTAGATTGCCTACTTGCCCCACTTCATTTCCTTCGACAAGATCCAGCTTTCCCTCTTTGCAGTCTCGGGCCTTAATATTGACTAAAATAACTTTAGACCTTAACCATAGCTTCCACTTTCTCTTTGGCAGCAAGTGCTGGGGATGTGGGATGGGTGCACCAGTATTTCAGGAAAACGAACAACCCCCCACCACCACATCAGAAGAATGTGCCACAGCCCTAGTGTCAACCTGCTTTTTTCTTCACCCACGCTCCTGAGCTGTTGGAACTTGCTCCAGTTTTTCCTGCTACCATTTCTACCTGCCCCATTCCCCACCTCCTTCAGTAATTTACACATTGTCTGATAAATGTTTTTGATTTCTCCCATTATGCCTCCTATTGTCTCATGCTAATATCACTTCTGCATTCCTCAGCACTTTACAAGTCATTCTATTTCTTCTCCTGTGTGTGTGTTTCTTTCCCATGTTCCTGCAGAGGATATTTAAGTCAACCAGATTGGTATGGGACTGGAGACACAAATAGGCCAGAGCTGGCAAGGACAGCAGGTTTCCTTCCCTAAAGGATATTAATGAACCAGTTGAGTTAATGACAAATTGACAGCTTCATGGTCATTTTAACTGATACCAACTTTTTTCAGATTTTTAATCTTTTTTTATTAAACTGAATTCAAATTCTCAACTGCCATGGTGGGATTTTAGCTCATTCTTTGGATTACTAGTCCAGTAACAACCACTACTCGGCTGTACCCTATTTCACTGTTCGACGATCCAATATTTTCCCCAGCATAATCATTCTTTTGATTCCTTAACTGAAGCCAAATATGAGATTTTGCACCATCCCCTCTGTGCGGTACAAAATCTTAGATCGGCACTGCCATCCCTCCTCAAAACTTTGTAGCCTGGATTGTTCAGCTCCCAGTCCTAGCCACATCTCTTAATGCTATGTCATTATGCCCCCTTTCATTTCTGCTCTCTTGGTTACTCTGCCCTTCCAAATCCCTACTCCAACCCTTCATTACTCTTCGACCTTCCTACTCTCCTGCCGCCATCCCAGGCTTGACTCCCTCTTAGCTAAGCCTACAGCTGCCATCGTTCCATCTGTGCTTCTCTTGGCATCCTCCGAAGGGCACATCAAGGCACTCGTCACTGCCTCCTCACGAGCAGCAACCCCAACTGTCCTATCCTATGCTCTCGCCAACCTTCCTGTCCAGCACGCCAATCTCCTCCCTGTCCAACTCATCCTCCACCCCCCCCCCCCCCCCAGTGCTGACCTTGTGGACGCTGCCAGCGGATCAGACATCACCAACCCTCGCCGCATCTCCCTCCAGAATGTCCATTCACTTGTGAACAAGGCCCTTGCCATCCATGAGCTCATCGTGGATGATTGCACCAACATCATGGTCTTGACAGAAACCTGGCTGAAGGGTGATGACACCTTACCACCAGGCTGTATCTTCCACCACTTGCCCCATCCAGACCGTCATGGTGACAGTGTGGCTCTCATCACCAAACCACAGCTTGATCTGGTCCCCCTACATCTCTGGCACTTTCTCCTCCTTTGAGCATCTTACCTTGTTCCACCCCATTTAAAATTCTCATTCTTTACCACCCACTCAAGTACCATCATTCTCACCGAGATAGCTTCACTGCTTTCCTCCCTCAGCCTCTGCACTGAACGACTTCTCATCCTCGGTGATTTCAACTGCCATCTCAATTCATCATGCTCTCTCTCCGCTGAGTTCACTGCCCTCCTATCCTCCCTTATTCTCTCCCTCCATGTAAACTCCCCAACCCATATTCACGACCACCCCCTTGACCTTGCCACCTCACGTGGCCTCACTACTCCCATCGTGTCAATCACAGATAAGGCCATCACTGACCACTTCCTTGTATCACTCTCCATCTACATCCCCCTTCTCTCTCCCCTCCAACCCTACTTGCTTCTGTGTCCACCGCTGGAAAAAACTCTCCCAACTCACTTAAACTGCATTTCCAAAATCCCAACTGTTCAGCCTTTGGCCCTCCATTCATGACATTTCTGCAGCTACCAATCTGCTCAACCACACCCTCACTACCACCTTTGATGCCCTAGTCCCTATTAAAACCATTACTCTCTCTCACCCTGGCCGCTCCCCTGGTACGGCCCTCATCCCCTCTCCCTTAAGTCCAAGGGACACAGACTTGAATGGATATGGCAGACAACTGGTTTAGCCATTCACCGCCAGATCTGGCTGGAGCACAAAGCATTATCAGGTCCTGCTCTCATCTGTCAAACCTGCTCACTATTCCAGGATCAATCTGGAATGCCAAGATAAACCCCAACTTCTTGACTCTACTGCAAAAGTCTTCTTAAACCCCTCTCCCTTGTCTCCTCCACCCTCACCTCCAACAAGTGCAAGGAGCTGATGGAGTTTTGTCTCTAAGATTGAGACCATCCGTTCAGTTGCCTCTGCTACTTCCCTTCCTTCCCCCTGGCCTACCGGGCCAAACTTCCTCCAAGGTTCCCTCCTGCCCTAGCCTGGAGAACTTGCATCTTTCTCCAGTTTCTCCCCAATCTCCCCTCATGCCCTTGCCACAGTCATCTTGTCGATGAGACCCACTTCCTGCTCCCTCGACCCTATTCCCACTAAACTGCTGACCACCCAACTTTCTTTCTGACTCCCATGTTAGCCAATATTGCTAACAGTTCTCTCTCATGTACTGTCCCCCTCTCCTTCAAAACTGTCATTACCCATCTCCTGAAAAAAACCCTTGACCCCTCCGTTCTTGCAAACTACCGTCTCAACTCCAACCTCCCTTTCCTCTCAAGTCCTCAAACGTATTGTTGCCTCCCAAATCCGTGCCCATCTTTCCCGGAACGCCATGTTTGAATCCCTCCAACCAGGTTTCCACCCTGCCACAGTACTGAAATGACTCGCATCAAAGTCACAAATGACATCCTTCGTGACTGTGGCAAAAGTAAACTATCTCTCCTCGTACTTCTCAACCTGCTTGCAGCCTTTGACATGGTTGACCACTCCATCCTCCTGCAACGCCTCTCCACCGTCGTCCAACTGGGTGGGACTGCACTAGCCTGGTTCCATTCTTATCTATCTAATCATAACCAGAGAATCACCTGCAATGTCTTCTCTTCCCGCTCCCGCATCGTTACCTCTGGTGTCCCCCAAGGATCTATCCTTGACCCCCTCCTATTTCTCATCTACATGTTGCCCCTTGGCGACATCATCCGAAACACAGCATCAGTTTCCACATGTACGCTGCCAACACCCAGCTCTACCTCACCGCCACGTCTCTCAACCCCTCCACTGTCTCCAAAATGTCAGACTGCTTGTCCGACCTCCAGTACTGGATGAGCAGAAATTTCCTCCAACTAAACATTGGGAAGACCGAAGCCATTGTCTTCGGTCCCAGCCACAAACTCCATTCCTCTCCCAAGCATCGTAATCTTGCTGTCATGTTTGACCCTGAAATGAGCTTCTGACCACATATCCACATCATAACTAAGACTGCCTATTTCCACCTCCGTTACATTGCCCGTCTCTGCCGCTGCTGAAACCCTCATCCATGCCTGTGTTACCTCTAGACTTGACTATTCAAACGCACTCCTGGCTGGCCTCCCATGTTTTACCCCACGTAAATTTGAGGTCATCCAAAACTCGGCTTCCCGTGTCTTATCTCGCACCAAATCCCGTTCACCCATCACCCCTGTGCTCGCTGACCTACATTTGCTCCTGGTTAAGCAACACCTCAATTTAAAAATTCTCATCCTCGTTTTCAAATCCCCCCCATGCCCTCGCCCCTTCCCATCTCTAAACTCCTCCACCCCCACAACCACCACCGCCCCCACACCCCCAGATAACTGCGCTCCTCTAATTCTGGCCTCGAGCATCCCTGATTTTAATCGCTCAACCATTGGTGGGCATGCTGTCAGCTGCCTAGGCCCTAAACTCTGGAATTCCCCCTCCAAACCTCTCTACCTTTCTTTCCTCTTTTAAGATGCTCCTTAAAACCTACCTCATCTGCTTTTATTACTCTTTATTCAACTCGGTGTCAAATTTTGTTTTATAACACTCCTGTGAAGCATCTTGGGATGTATTACTACGTTAAGGGCACTATATAAATACAAGATGTTGTTATTATCCACCCATCAAAATTGGTACGTCTAACTCAAATTTTATTCACAATACCTTTACATACAGTATATACAAACCTGCCTCTGTCTATTTGGCAGTTTTACTCATTTTGATCCTCCTTCTGACTTGTTCTTTATAAATGTATTGGTTTTTTTTTATCTTCCCTACATGCCTTACTTAGCCTTTTTGCTTTCCTTTCTGCTCCCCTGCCATATCAATTTAAATCTTCATTCACAGAAGTGGTTACACTCCCAGTGAGGACAAAGGTCTCAGCCTTGCTCCGATTAAACTTGTCCATCCTGTACACGACAATGCTGCCCCAGAACTGGTCCCAATGTCCCAGGAATATGAATCCTTCTCTCCTACATCAACTCCCGATCTTTAAACTATCTTTTAATTGCCAGAACGCCTTTGCAGGTCCCCAATTCTATTTTTGCCTATATCATTTGTTCTAACAACCACAACTTCTGACTATTCTCCTTCCCTCTCCAATTGTTTGTACCCACTCCATGATACTGTATTACTGTACTAAAGTACTTTCAAACCTGATCATTAATACCCATGAGGTAGTATTTCCTTTGTATCCCCACCTTCACCTGGATGATTTCCTTCATTCACATCCTTACAAACATTCAGCCCAAGAAAATCCTTCCACCTAATGTACAAGACTGTTCAATATAGAAGTATAAAAACCCACTATGGGTTTAGATGTTTACTGCATATCATCTTAACAACTGCAATTTCTCTCCCTTCTTTTAGTCTCCTTGCAGCAGCTGACAGCCGTTGCAACCAAGCTTCAGAAATACTGGGCTAGATCCTTCACAGATTGACCATATATGAGTAACCTGCAGAATAAAGAGGAGCTAACAAATAGCTCAGTTAACGAGCTACTTTATTTTTAGTGTTACGGGGGAAGGAATGTGTTGAATGCATATTACCAAATTGAGTTGAGAATCCTGGATATCCCAGACTCACCTAAACGATACATTGGAGGGGGAGGGGGAAAGGAGGAGAACAACATACAAACACTAAGACAGGACACAACACTTCCAATAAAATATAAAAAGAACAATTTAAAAGGTAGATTAACAAATATGCATCATCAGCACAGAACAAACTCATCCATAACATAATCGCTAGCACAATTCATTGACAAGATACTTTAAAGTAACTGCAGCTAAAATTAACATCCTTATCTCAATCACACATTCAAAGTATTCTTAATATCACCACAACTAAAACAAATCACATAACAAAAATACAAATACTGGAATTTTTGAAATACTAAAATATTTCTCTGTGTAAACTTTGTTGGAAGAGTGAAAGTTTTCAATTTCCTCCTTTCACTTGTTTCCATGTTTCAGGTCAAAGATCTAAAGATCTAGCAATGGGCAATAAGTTACATAAGTTCTAGTAGCAACAGAGTCTGTACAAAAGGTTTCATTTTATAACAAATCGACAGCTGTAAAACTTTTTTTTTAACTTCAGCAGAAACAATCTGATCTGGCAAAGGAACTTGTAATTCAACTATCAATATTGAGGGCATTCAGTGGAACCAATAAGATGGTTGAATAATCTAATTAAATTGATTATAGGGATGTAAGTCTTTGCATACTGCTTTGTTTTCATTTCAGTGGGAAAATATGCTGCTGTGGAGCCATGCAGAAACAGCAGAGTAGATTGAGAACAGATAAAGCTACAGTCTATTCCATTCAAGTGTACAACATTTTAGAATCCCAAATTAGTTTCAATGAACAACCAAAGAGACTATAAAAATTATTTTAAAAACCACTAGAAAAAGGTAGATGTGGCTGGTTATACATTCTGACTAAAAAAAAAATTAACTCAAACCACATTCTATGGAGTTTATACTGGTTATCTTTTAAAAAAAAAAAAAAAAAAAAATCCGTAGAATCAATCTTTGGAAAAAAAAAGTCAGTCCAGCCTTGCTGCAACATTACCAACTTCAGAATCACACCATCAGTCAACATGTGAAGGTGCGTGGAGACTAGGGCCCAAATTACAATTCTACAGGGCACAGCTACCAGAGACTAAATGAAGTCAATGGAAGGTCAGATTGGTGAGGGCTGCTAATACGGATTGTAGAAGATCCATTCTTGTGATACAGTGTTAGACTGGGAAGGGAAATGATGCAAGTAATTTAAATAACTAGTAAGGGTGAAAGTTCTGGTTTTAATTTTTAATGCTGCAAGGGCACAATTAAAAGAAAGACTTGCATTTATATCGCATCTTTCACGACCACCAGACGTCCCAAAGCGCTTTACAGCCAATTAAGTACTTTTGAAGTGCAGTCAGTTACTGTTGTAATGTAGGAAACACGGCAGCGAATTTGCACACATCAAGCTCCCACAAACAGCAATGTGATAAATAACCAGATAATCTGTTTTAGTGAGGTTGATTGAGGGATAAATATTGCCCAGGACACTGGGGATAACTCTCCTGCTCTTCTTCGAAATAGTGCATGGAATCTTTTATGTCCACCTGAGAGAGCAGATGGGGCCTCAGTTTAACGTCTCATCCAAAAGACGTTAAATTAGCCAACTATATTGCACGTTACATCTAAGGGAATCCTGCATCATAATTATAGTAATGAAAAAGGTTAGTGTGCACTGTGGGAAGGAATGAAGACCTGGCTTCAAATCTAACATATTGCTTTCTATTTCCTCCCAGCAAAACAAACAAAAGTCATCATACTCGATCGGGTTATCCACCACCGAGCCAAGTGAAAGAAAAGGGAGAAATGAAAGCTATGTAAGGACCCTATCAGGATTGATGTTAATAACCTTTACTAGCTGGCCACAGTAGCTCTGACATAGACTGTGGAAATGTCAGCAGTCGCTCACCTCACCTCTCAGCACATCTGATAAGTAGCGCAAGAAGCTCTTGTAAAGTGCCTTGGGACAATTAACTACGTTAAAAGAGCTACATAAATGCAAGTTTCTGTCGTTGATAAAGTGAGCGATACATACTTGCACCAAAGAAAATATAAACAGCAGAGACATGACTGCAGTCATATTCGACTTACTATACTCGAGTATGCACTAGTGTGTCTGTTTTGACTACTTTCACTGCAGTAAATACACAGGAGTTACCCAAACCCACTTAAAGCTGAATGATAACAGTGCAATGCTGAAGGTAGATATGCTGGAATGAAACAAAAAAAGGTGACAATTCCAGGTTGGCGGGATGGGGCCGTTCGCATGAAGTTTATAATTTCTTTTCAAATGTGTAATGGCGTAAGTACACTATACACTTTAGGAATAGACTGAAGCTACGCATTAACCCTTTCAACAACACACTGTAGCCATGTCAAACCTGAACACCATATTCCATTAATCTGCATCTATTACAGAAACAATAGTTTATATAACATCCTGATGCATAGCTTCAGTTGATACATACAATGGAGGTTTAGTTAACAAATAACTTTGTGACCAGTTACAGCTTTGGAATCTGAAAAAAAACTTTACTTTGCATCAAAAAGCTTAAGACTTGAATACATGTCTGTAAGCTAGGTATTTGAAGGCAAAAATGAAGAATGATTTTCCTTGCAACTTATTTTCCTTCACTTGATATGTATGGGTACAAAGACTATTGGTAAAAAGTTAGAAAAATTAAAATAAATTACATTTATAAGAACACTTTCCCTTCAGTTATTTATATAAAAAGCCAAAATAGTGTACTATAAACAGAACCTACGAAGAATAAAAGGCATGAGATACAACAGAGCTTTCCTGCCTCTGCATCTGCTGTGTTCTGCCAAATTTGACATTGCTATTCAATTCTTTACTTATTCACACACCAAAAAGAGTTTTAATCTTCAATTTATTAATATACCCAATTAACTGGGACCCACTGTGGCTCTATAAAGAGCTTCTCTATTGTAGTCTGTAACTTCTGAAAAGCTTTGTCCAAGTTATCATTGACAATGGTCAAATCAAAGTAGTGGCTGTACGCTCGTTGAATTCGAGCACTTTCATCAACTGTCTTTTTCAAGTCTGTGTCCTGTAAATAAATAAATAGAAAATTGACACATGCCAACTGACTCATCTACATGTACAGCTTGAACTCGGTTAAAATATTTACACGTATTAGAATTAATAGGAAGGAAAGGCATAGAGGATGTGACCTATGCTGAAAACAGGCATGGAGAGATAAGGCCACAGAAACAAAAATAGAACCATTGGAGGGGAAGATGATAGCAAAGAAAAAACCTAAAAAAAAGACAGGAACTGAGAAAAAAAACATGGCTGCACAACTTAATAACCAAAGATTAGTAAATTGTTAAAGTTAGCTGATTATTAGAAAGTTAACACAAAGTACCATTTTGCAATATTAATAGTACTACTCTATAATTGGTTGCAATAATCGAGTACCAGCAAACAGAATTTTCTACATAAGTCAAAAGCGTGAAAAGAAAGGCCAGTATTCTAGAACTCAAAGCTGTGAAAATTTAAGGGCCTCTTACTGTCAGAAGTTTAGTTGTAATTCCAGCATCAATGACAGCTTTGTGCATGGCACGTAGTGTTTCTAATTCAGGAGCAGCAACAAACACAATATACGGCATAAATTCAGCTGTCTTCAGAATCTTCAGTGCCTGTAAGACAGACAGACATACTAAGGAAGGCTGTACTGGCAGCAGGATATCATTAAATATTTGAAATACACCAAAAGATACATAAAGCATGTGGCACCTGAGCTATACAAACCAGAGGGCCCCACTCTAATATCCAGTTTGTGCTGAATCAGCAGATTTCAAGAGATATAGCAAGAGGGATTCTACAATTTGCTTCAATATCCCTGCACGAGGGAAAAAGGGGGAGAGAAATCAGCCTAGGGTATTGTTCTTAATTGCTAACCATTAACCTCTGCCAATTGGGTGAGAACAGGATCTGGATCAGCTGTGATGCCTTCCATGGTAAAACAGCCTACAAACACTCACTGGCAATCTTCACACATGAAGAGCAGCTACTTGGGAGGGGTACTGGTGTCAATAGAACCCTCTTCCAGTAGGAGTCAATGGGCTCGATTTTCCAAGCCCCGAGGAGGCGGGAAAATTGCAGAAATCGGGGGGCAGGAACCCATCCTGCCCCCAACTCGCCTCCGTGCCAATGTCCCAGGAGGCGGGTACCCGACCTGTGCTGGGAGCCGCCTCCCCGAGGCGGGATGGGGATTAGTACCAAGTAACTGTCTGTTAACAGGTAGTTAACAGGCAGTTTTTTGCCTAATCTCTATTTTTAGCCCTGAAGTGTGGGCTGTCCGACGGCTCCGAACCTCGCCAAGTTAGCGAGGCGGACCGTCGGTCTGCAGGGGTTGGAAGGGTCGAGATGTCCGTTGAGCAGGTGAGTGATGGGTACATGCGTGCAGAGGTAAGTGTAAAAAGTGTTTTAATAAGTTTTACTTACGTTTACTTCTTCCTGCAGGCTTCCTTCCTTCAGTTCTCGGGAGTCCCTCAGCTCACCGGTACAGAAAGCAGAATGGCCGCTGAACTGCCAAAAGCTGCAGCCTGCGCTTTCTGGTCTGGAGAGCTCTCTAACTGAGTCTGAGTAGAAGGACTCAAGTTAGAAGACAGAGTGTCAGTGTTTGACAGCTTCACAGAGCTGTCAAACGCTGATTTTTCATCTGTCAAAAGCTCTCGACAGATGAAATGTCAATCGCTGACGTCACCAGTAACCAGGTGTCCCTTAATTGGCCTGCTGAGCCGGCTTAATAAGGTCAATCAAGGGAAAATAGCGTGGGTTGGCCACAAGTCGATGGAGACGGGACTACAACCCAAAAAGTGGGAGTCCCGCCTCCAAAAGCTCCCCGTTGACAAAATCGAGCCCAATGTCTTCAGGAGGAAGAGGGGAAATTAAAAAGGGCGGAGGGAAAGCATAGGTTGAGAAAAGGTCTTCCTGCCCCACCAATCCCACTTCATCTACATAATTTCTTACCTTCCGCTCATGAACTTATTTCAACATATTTCATCTCTAGAGGAAAGATCTGAAAAAAATGTCTCCCTGCTTACTTAATTATACCCAAAATAACAGACTTTCTAACATTACACCCTCTACATTGAGTACCCCTTTCATAGAACATTTTCTGTTTAGATTTCTGATGGAACCATTTAATTATCATTCAAAAACACATAATTGGCTGTATCTGTATGAGCATAACAATTGAATGATGTGGATGGGGAGGAAAGAAGTCATTGCTAAATTATTTAAGGGAAGTCGCAGTTTGGACTGAAATACATTAAAGGAACAGACATCCTATTGAGATATTGGCCTTGCGTCATGATATAGTGGAAAACCGGTAATATCTGTATTCTGATCTACTTGATAATTAAAGGTCACAATTTAAAAGCTAGTTTAAACATTTTTTTTGGGGTGGGGGGTTAATAGGAGAGAACATAAAATGTGGCAAAAAAAGGTTGAGAACTTCTAAAAATGTCTAAAATGTAGTTGCATCTAGAAACCAAAAATATAATAATGAATGGTAAGCATGGATTTCAAAAGGGAAAGTCTTGCTTGACCAACCTTATTGAATTCTTTGAAGCAGTAACAGAGGGAGTAGACAAGGGTAATGCAATAGATGTAATTTATTTAGATTTCAAAAGGCTTTTGATAAAGTGCCACATAATAGACTAATGAATAAGGTCAGGGGACAAGTGGCAGAATGGATAGCTAGCTGGCTTCAAGACAGAAAGCAGACAGTAGGGGTAAAAGGTGGCTATTCAGAGCGGCAGAAGGTAGAAAGTGGGGTCCCACAAGGATCAATGCTGGGGCCACTATTCACAACTTATATTAACAATTTAGACTTTGGAATCAAAAACACAATTTCTAAATTCACAGATGACATCAATGGGGTGGGGGGGGGGGGGGGGGGGAGTGGTCAACTGAGGAGGACGGCAACAAATTACAAGACGACATTAATACATTTGCAGAATGGGTATATAATTGGCAAGTAAATTTCAACACAGATAATTGTGACGCATTACATTTTGGTAAGAAAAATAAGGAGGTCACATATTACCTGGAAAATAAGAATCTAAATGGGGTAGAGGAGCAAAGGGATCTCAGAGTGCAAATACACAAATCACAAAGTAGCGACGCAGGTAAATAAGGCCATAAAAAAAAGCAAACCAAGCACTAGGGTGTATTTCTAGAGGGATAGAATTGATAGTAGATAAGTTATGCTAAACCTCTATAGAACCTTGGTTAGACCACACATGTTGGAGTACTGTGTAAAATTCTGGTTGCCTTATCATAAAAAGGATATAGAGGCACTGGAGAGGGTTCAAAAAAGATTCACAAGGATGGTACCAGAAATGCAAGGTTATACCCATCAGGAAAGGATGAATAGGTTGGGTCTGTTTTCTCTTGAAAAGTGAAGGCTGGAGGGTGACCTAATAGAGATCTTTAAAATTATGTACGGTTTTGATAGAGTAGACACAGAGGGGGAGAAATTGGGTGAGTAGCGCCACCTGTTAGTGCCTAAAGAGGCAGTCAGTGGCTGTAGCGCCACTAGCTGCGTCTCCCGCGATATTCAGTAGGGGCGCTAATGGTGGCGTTAGGCTTTTGCGCTGCGCCGCCACCGATGACGTCATCAGTGTGCGCAGCGCGCCCCATTCGTGCCCTGTTCGCGATATTTGGTAGCGAACGCTGCAGTTGCGCCGCTCGCTACCCCTGCCCGGTTCACGGGGCCTTACTGTGCCGGCAGCGGCGCAAGTTAAGGTGGAGGTGCGGGGCGGCCGCCTGCCAGCACCTCCGTCCCCGGCCTCCTAACCCCCCCCCCACCCCCCGCATTGCCGGCTGTTTCCCCGAGAGCCCGGCACTTCTCCTTGGTGCCGGGCTCATTTGCCGGCACTCGCGATCGGGGCTCGCACTGTTGCAGGCACCTCCCCCTTAACAGTGGGAGGAAGGCCTGCAGTACCGCAGCGTGCCGTGCCGCGTGTGGCGCTGCAGCACGTTGTGCTGCGATAATCAGTTTCAGCGCCCTAAGAGGGACGTGGCGTGCCTTGAGCCTCGCCCCGTGTCCCTCGAGCGGCACTGAAACTGAATTTCTGACGATTGGAATTACTCCGATCGCTGCGCTAAATCCTGCGCTCAGGCGACTTTTGCGCCACTTTGGCGCCCCAACCCAATTTCTAGGCCAGAGTGTTTCCACTTGTGGGGAAGAGCAAAACTAGTGGCCATCAATATAAGATAATCACAAAGAAATTAAATAGGGAATTCAAAAGAGACTTTACCCAGAGAGTGGTGAGAATGTGGAATTCGCTACCACAGGGAGCGGTTGAGGCGAATAGTATCGATACATTTAAGGGGAGGTTAGACAAGCACATGAGGGAGAAGAGAATAGAGGGTTAAGCTGATAGGGTTAGATGAGGAAAGATGGGAGGAGGCTCGAGTGGAGCATAAATGCCGACATGAACTGGTTGGGATGAATGGTCTGTTTTTGTGCTGTATATTCTATGTATTTCTATGTATTATGCTAAATTTAAATTCCAGGGTTGTACTGAGCCGTCTTCTGTCACTATGCAATTAATTTGGACACAAAGCTGGGTGGGAGGGTAAGCTGTGAGGAGGATGTCGTGAAACTCCAGTACGATTTGGACAGGTTGGGCGATTGGGCAGAAACATGGCAAATGCACTATAATGTGGATAAATGTGAGGTTATCCACTTTGGTGGCAAAAACAGGAAGGCAGATTATTATTTGAATGGCAATAGATTGGGAGAAGGGGAAGTGCAAAGAGACCTGGGTGTTATTGTGCACCAGTCGCTGAAGGTAAGCATGCAGGTGCAGCAGGCGGTTAAGAAGGCAAATGGTATGTTGGCCTTCGTAGCAAGAGGGTTCGAGTACAGGAACAAGGATGTCTTGCTACAGTTGTACAGGGCCTTGGTGAGACCGCACCTCGAGTGTTGTGTGCATTTTTGGTCACCTTACCTGAGGAAGGACGTTCTTGCCATGGAGGGAGTGCAGCGAAGAATCACCAGGCTGATACCTGGGATGGCAGGAATGACGTATGAGGAGAGATTGTGTCGATTGGGCTTATACTCACTGGAGTTTAGAAGATTGAGAGGGGATCTCATCAAAACCTATAAAATTCTGTCAGGTCTGGACAGACTAGATGCAGGATGTTTCGGATGGCCGGGGAGTCCAGAACCAGGGGTCATAGTCTAAGGATAAGGGGTAAGCCATTTAGGACTGAAATGAGGAGGAATTTCTTCACCCAGAGCGTGGTGAACCTGTGGAATTCTCTGCCACAGAGGGCGGTGGAGGCCAGTTCATTAAATATATTCAAGAAAGAGTTGGATATATTTCTTGAGGCTAAAGGGATCAAGGGATATGGGGATAAGGCAGGGACAGGGTACTGAATTTGGATGATCAGCCATGATCTCATTGAATGGCGGAGCAGGCTTGAGGGGCCGAATGGCCTACTCCTGCTCCTATCTTCTATGTTTCTATCTTATTACTAAATTACCTAATTCATGATCCGTCATGTTACTCTACCTGTGGATTAATATCCAAAATGCACATTCTTCCTGTACTAACAACTTCATGAATTGAGTCAATCTTTGTCCCATAGAGATTTCCTTCATATTCCCCATGTTCCAGGTATCTGCTGCCTTTTATATCCATTTCCATTTCCACTCTTGAGACAAATCTGTAAGCATGTCCGTCCTGTTCGTCATCTCTTGGTTTTCTTGAAGTAACTACAGTAAATACAAGAATAAATCAATAAACATTTTAATATGCTTCAAATAATAGTTTTTATTTCAACTCTACAAAGCCATTCACTAAGGCATTTTTTTCCTGTAGATCATTCTTGACAAGTATCTATATCATTATGGAATGTACAGTACAAGGGCCTTGGTAAATCTGCCAGAGGCAGAATGAAAGAAAAAATAATAAATGGTTCAACTTTTAACAG
Organism: Somniosus microcephalus; assembly: GCF_052327205.1. Taxonomy (NCBI): domain Eukaryota; kingdom Metazoa; phylum Chordata; class Chondrichthyes; order Squaliformes; family Somniosidae; genus Somniosus; species Somniosus microcephalus. The sequence goes on from NC_140991.1 coordinate 186,049,745, forward strand.
TCTTACAACTGCCAAACCTCAAAATATTTTTCCGATAACTTCATGTTCTTAATGGTCTGCATTTCTGTACATTTTATATTCAAAGACTACTTTAAAAAGCAGCAGGATAACTTGTGTGAGGAGCTTGTGGACCTCTCTCACTAATACTGAGATAATGCGTTCAAATGTCTCTGCTGCTTCCCCCTCCCTTTAGCCCGCCAAGCTAAACCTCCCCCAAGGCTTCCTCCTGTCCTAGCCAGAGTCTTTATCTAGTTGCTTCCTCCATATGTCCCCTCTGACCTCATCTTATCCAGACCTACCTCCTGCTCTTTTGATTCCATTTCCACTAAACTGCTGGCCATTCAACTTTGCATCCTGGTCTCCCGTTTGCTGACATTGTAAATGATTCCCTCTCCTAAGGTACTGTCCTCCTCCCCTTCATCAACCCCCATTCAATCAATCCGTCCTTGCAAACTACCACCACATTTCCAACCTCCTTTTCCTCTCCAAAGTCTTGAATATGTCATCTCCCAAATCCATGCCATCTTTCCTGCAACTCCATGTTTGAATGTCTTCAATCAGGTTTCTGCCTCTACTACCATACTGAAATGGCCCAAATCAAAGTCACAAATGACAACTTCTGCTACTGGACCTTGGAGTACTATCGCTCTTGGACCTCTATGGAGCTTTTCACTTGGTCGACCACACCAGCCTCCTCCAACGCCTCTCCTCCATTGTCCAGCTCAGTTGGACTGCCTTTACTTGGTTCCACCCTTACCTATCCAATTATAGCCAGAGCATCTCCAATAATTACATCAAAAGAAATGGGGTCAGGTTCCACATGTAGGGTGAAAGCATGCAGCTCTGCCTCTTCACCACCTCTCTTGACCCCTCTACTGCCTGTGTTGTCAGACTGCTTGCCTGACATCTAGTCTTGGATAAGCCGCAATTTCCTCGTGTCAAACACTGGGAAGACTGAAGCCATCGTCTTTAGCCTCTGCCACAAAGTCTGTACCCTTGCCACAGATTCCACCGCCCCCCTCAATAGCAACTGCCTCCAGTTGAACCACACTGTTTGAAACCTCTGCATCCTACCCGACCACGAGCTGAACCTTCTAACCCCATTTCCCTCCATCACAAAGACCAACGACATCCACCTCTAACATTGCTGGGCTCCGCTTCATCTCATTCCTTCTGCTACTGAAACCCTCATCCGTGCCTGTGGAACCCCCAAACTTAACTATTCCAATGCCGGCCTCCCATCCTCCATAAACTTTAGCTCATCCAAAACTCTGATGCTCATATTCCATCTCTCCTGCAGCTAGTCCCACTCACCCATGTCCTCTCTGACCTACATTGGCTTCCAGTCTAGCACCTTCAATTTAAAATGTAAAATTCTCATCCTCATTTTAAAATCCCTTCATGGCCTTGTGTCTCGTCATCTCTGTAACCTCCTCCAGTACTACAACCTCACCCCACAAGAACTCTGCATTCCTCCAACTCTGGCCTTGTGCACAGCATTCCCCCCCCACCCCCACACCATTGGCAGTCGTGCCTTCAGCTCTGGAATTCCCTCCCTAAACCTCTCTACCTCCCTTTCCCTCCTTTAAGGCCCACCTTAAAATCCAACTTTGATCAAACTTAACAGCTCCTTCTTTGGCTCGACATCCATTTTGTCTGATTACTCCTCTTTTGAGATTTTTTTTTACATTAAAAAAGACACTATATAAATGCAAGTTGTTGTTAAATTGCAACTTACTAATGTAATTGCTGATAGAAAGTGTAGCCTTCCCATATTTATCAAATTATTCAGATTCATCAGCATCAGAAAAATAAATCCACAGAGAAACTCAAATTTGTTAGATCAAAATTCATGATAATTTAAAAAAAAAATGATTTTGTCTAATCGGAAGATATTTGTAGACGATAGACCGTTCCACTACCGAGTCTGCCATGTTATGAAACAACCATAATGATTCCCCTGTGGAAATATGAGGAAAATAATTCAAGCCTAGGAAAAATGATTTTGAAAATACAACTTTCCTATTCTTTGTGGCCAAGAAGCATTTTTTCAAGATACACGAACTTCAATTTATGTAACTTTACAACTATTTCCAATAGTCCTTTGGTGGGTCAGAACATTGCCACAGGGATGAAATTTCAACTGTTGCACACATTATTAAAACTTGAAGATTTTGGTTTATTGAGATCATTTAATAATTATACACACCAGGAAGGTCCTTGGTTAAATCCCTGGTCTGTGCAGAGTTAGCTGATCACCACGGGAGTGGTGGTGGGGGGACTTACAAGTATCCTCATGATCCCAGATTTGGGGAGAGGTTGCCCTTCTCATCGCTACCCAACTGGAAGTGTGGATGCTGGGCGAGGACGGGATCAGGCATGGACATGGGACTGTCTACACTTAGAGTTTATTGAACGTTCTAAGGAGTTCTACATTTACAAACAAAAGCTGAAGTGTGTGTAAAAAAAACTTTAAAGATTTAAATTCTAACTTCCTCAGTGCTTTGAAGCCCCAGCATATTGCACTGAATAGTCGGACATAGGTCGCCAGAGATTTAGTCCTTGCTGACATTGTGATCTCGGCTACAAGATTATGGTGGAGCCCTCGGTAAAGGCTACAGCACCTTCTACCTTAGTGACCTTGTACCACTCTTACAACGTACTTGGCGGACAGTTCCCCAGCAGCATTGGCCTGGATACTGGTTACTACATACTTTTGACTGCAGGAGAGGGGAAAATAGGAAGGGAAGAAAGAAGAATTCTCATTCCCAAACAATAATCATAAATTCTGCCAGTTGCAAAAAACTTACATGGGACTGTTGTTCCAAATTGCATGGGATTCATTACGATGAACCTGTTTTTTAAACTCCGTCGTCCCACACCTTGAGCTCCGATCAACACCAAGGTCTTCCTCTGAAAAGGTGGCATTCTGGCTACTTCCTCATAGATCATGATTTCATGTCGATCAAACTCTTGGTGTTAATCCAGCAAAAATATTAGAAACAAATATTCTTCACAATGTACAATTCTAACAATATGGAGGGCATTTTAATCAGTCTGGTTTAATCAGTCAACTAGAAGTAAAATTCAAAATAAAAAATTACTTTATGCAATTAAAACCACACTGATTGTATAATGAAGTTAACAACTTGCAAGTTCTTTGCATCAAGGGGAGGTCCTTTGAAACAATAGATTGAATAAAAATCACCGAACTTGCATTAGCTTGCCTCAGTTAACCAGAGTCAGAAAATTGTGGGTTTAAGCCCCATATCAGGGCTTGAGCACGTAATCTAGGCCGGCATTTCAGTGCAGTACTGAGAGAGTGCTATATTGCCAGAGATGCCATCCTTTGGATGAGACATTATAGCGAGGCCCTATCTGCCTCTCAGATTCCTTTCAAGGATGAAAAACTAAGTTTATCCAGTCTTTTCTCATAACTCAACTCTCTGACAGGAGATCAATCCTGTGGCTCTTCAGAATTTCCTCAGAGTCTTTAATGTTTGACTTGTGTTTCAGTGATATAGTACGTAAAATATAGTCTAAGGTGGTCTAAAGTATCAACCTTGGCTCAGTGGTAGTATTCTCACCTGCAAATCAGAAGGTTGTGCGTTCAAGCCCCACTCCAGAGAATTGAACACAATCTAGGCTGACACTTTAGTGCAGTACTGAGGGAGTGCTACCTTATCAGATCATAAAAGATCCAATGGCACTATTCAAAGAGTAGCAGGAGAGTTCGCCGATTGACCTAGTCATCATGTATCCCTTAACCAACATCAGTAAAAAAAAAAATTTCCTGTCACTTATTTCATCGCTGTTTGTGGGGCCATGTTTCCTTACATTATAAGTGACTACACTTCCAAGTACTCCATTGGCTGTGAAACACTTTGAGATGTTGGAGGGTTGTGAAAGACACTATATAAATTCAAGTTCTTTCTTTGACAAGAGCATTATAGTTTAAGCATGACTTCCTCTGAATTATACTGTACGGTTTTGGCTAGATAGTTAACACTTTATTTGCTTTTCTGATTGCTGTTCAGCAGCATTTGGGCATGTTGAATGTCGAGTGCAAGACCCCCAAGACCTCTGTTCCAAGTTTTGGTCTCACTTTAGATAGGCTCTCGGCCTGTAATAGATTTATAGTCACAGCAGTGCTGGACACTCCCATAAGCAGTCTGTCTTGCGTTAGAGATGCGCCTATGCTGCCCAATATTTAACTATATGATAGCATAACCTAGAAGTGCAACAATAGTACTACCACCCACCCCACCACTCCACAACCCGTGATCTAAATTAGATATTCGTGTACTTTGCACATGTGCTTCTTCAATCTCTTTGGAGCTGGACCGAAAAAGTGGTAGTGTAGTGGTTATATAAAAGTGGTAGTGCAATGGTCATGTTAATGGACTAACAAACTAGTAGAATGCAAGTTCAAATCTCATCATGGCGGTTTGGGAATTTGTATTCAGTTAACAAAAACATTTAATTTTTTTTTTTTTTTTTTTTTTTTTTAAATCGAGATATAAAAAGCTGGCATCAGTAAAGAAAAGAGACAACAAAGTTATTGGATTGTCTTAAAAAGCCAACTGGTTGACTAGTTTAGGGAAGGAAAGTTGCCATCCTTACCCAGTCCAGCGTATGTGCAACTCCAGCTCCACACCAAGTGCCCTCTGAAGTGGCCTAGCAAGTCACTCAGTAGTATCAAACTGCTACAAAGAATAAAAATTCCCCACCTAACAGCATTGTGGGAGCACCTTCACCACACGGACTTGAGGATCAAGAAGGTGGCCCACCACCATCTTCCCAGAGCAACGAGTAATGGGCAATAAATGCCGGCCTTGCCAGTGAAGCCCACACTCCAAGAATAAAAAAACACTTGGTAAGCCAAGGCCAAAAACAAATCGTTAAGCTGAGCCACAGTTATGATCGGACTCAATTAGTTCAAACCGTACAACTTTTCTTCGAGTAATAATACAAAATAACGAACACACCATGCTTTCCAAGATCAGTGAATCATCTTATTTGACAAATAAAAGAACTTCTAACTAGCCTCCTACATTCTCCTTCGGAGCCCGGACATTTCTTGCCCTCTCAGTTTTCGGTTTTAAAATCTAACTGACTTTACGGCCTTTTCTAGACTCGACTGTCTGCCCGTGACTCTGAATTAGTGTTTTTTTTCTGCTCAGAGAGGAGAGCCTATCCCAGACAACAACTGGCAAGCGGCCTGGGACGAGAAACATCCCAGCACAATGAGGTTTCAATAGATTTCTAAAACGGGCAAACAAATTGCTTATGGTTTATAATCATTGGAGAAAACAATTCCATTAGTATATTAACCGCTTTCCCCCCCACTTTGCTTTAAAATCCCAATATTTAAAAGTAACTCCTTTTCCAAATCATTTCTGAAAAATTGGTCATAAAATCTCAAAACGTGAGCCACTCAACTTCATCCTCAGTTTTTTCAACAAGTTTCGTAAAGTATGTGTGTTGACCACTTATTTCCCCCAAGTGCAGTACTTTATACTTGTCAAAAATAAATTTAATCAGTGACTGTTCTGCCCACTTATGTTTTGTCTAACTCATTCCTGAGCAGCTTCCTCAGATTTCACTACTTCGTCTAATTTGACATCACCTGTAAATGACACCCACCACTTTGCCTAATATACAGAAACGCATTAAATGATTTTTGGAATTCTATCTACATCACATCATAGAGCTATTCACAGTGCACTGGAGATGTCATTTTCTAAGTATTCAAGGAGGCTGGTCAGGCAGGGTCTCATCTTTCTGAATCCATACTGGCAGCTGTTTACTATGTTATTACCGTACAGATAATTCTCAATTTTACTCCCGATAATTGATTCTATCATTTTACCAGATATTGAAGATTAATTTCTCTAAATAGCCTGCATCTGGTTTGGCTGAACACCTAGCGCTCCATCCTCACTTTATCCCAAATCCAAGCACAAGGAGCTATGAACTTTGTCTCAAAAATCAAAACTACCTGCCCAGTTCCCAAGCCGCCACCTCCTCCTTTCTCCACGCCCAACAACTCCCAGGCTTCACTCCACATCACTCTCCGGATTCTACACCACACCTCTCCTCTGACCTCACCAGGCTCACACCATCTACTCTCCCGATCCTCTCCCTATGCAACTCCCACAACATTTCCCACTTTTACCCTTATTTAATTCCCACTGTATTGAAATCTTTACCCAGGCTTTCATCACCTCCTAGTTCAAATCCTCCAACATCCCCCCCTTGCTGGTGTCCCAAACTCAGGCCTTAAACCACATAAATGTCTCATTCTAAGCTCAGTTTTCCCATCATCGTGGTGACAGAGCATTCACCCTTCTCAGCTTTACTCTCAACGTCCTCCCTAAATCCCTCTGCGTTGCTACTTCGCTCTACCTTTAAAAGCTTCCTCAAAAACTTTTTCACCACCACTCCTACTAGTACTACTGCCACTTGTGTTTGCTTATATTTGCAATTTCCCTATGGACATTTAAAAAAATTAAATGGCGTTATCAGCTTATGAAAACTAGTCACATTATTTACCAATAATTAAATCCTTTAAATTTTCCTAAGAAGAAAGGGTGAAATACTTAAGCTTTTGATCATCCAATGAAAAACAGTATAACCATTAAATGCATCTTACCTGCATTTTTGGTTGTGAGATACATCATCTTTTTCTTCTTTTTACCAGTTATTGTTCCACAAAATGGTCCTAATCAAAGATCAAAACAGAATTGGAGACAATGAATTGATGTTTTTTCTATTACATCTACAAGTGCCTTTAAGCAAGTTACGTAAACTTCAAAAACATTGAACAGCTTACCAGACGAACCTGAAAGATCCCAGTCCCGTTTAACAAAGGCTTTCCTCTTTTCTTCCAACATCTGACTGGGAATTAGGCCTGCACTTCCTCCGCCCTTCATTTGATAAGCCTGAAATTAAACACAACTACTCCAATTATCTCTCATTAGTCATGACATTTGTTCATATACACCGTACCCTTAGGAAAGGATAATCCCTTTTATCTTTCCAAGTACATCCTATTGCCTTACACTGGTGCTTTCTTTAGTTATGGAACATACTCATTAATTCTCAAATGGTCCTTTATCTTGAAAGATCAGGCCTAATCCAGGGGTGCAAATATGGTTCAGCATGGCTGTTTCGCTAGTGATCTTAATTCCTGCGTTGCAGACAATTAAAGTAGCGCTGTTGAACACTTGTGAATCATTTGTCTTTGCCTTTTGACCGGATCTGGCACAGTGTACTTTTAAACAAGCTGCCAAATAACCCACCACCAAAAGCTGTAGTTACTACAATCCCGTTTCCTTTCCATTTAATCTGTCTGATCTGTAGTTGATGGCTCATCCTGTGACTCATTTTCCATTAACTCATGCGCTTCTTGAGGATGTCCTCTCTTCCCTTCTGTGCTTCCTTTATACTAAATGGTCTGTTAGTCATCATCCAACCCTATCCACTCTTGCTACATTCAACCACCTTCAGATTATGACACCCTCTGTATGCAAAATCTACCCCTCTCAGTGCAGTGGTTGAATTAGTACATGTGGCTAAATGCAGCTGGATGCTATGATGGGAGGGGGATTTGTAGGTTTCTATGGAAGGATGAGTTAGATACATGTAGTAATTTCATATTATATAAAGATTATTGATTGTCATGCTTTTGCCAAAATTGTAGTA
>NC_140991.1:186657951-186988899 GCF_052327205.1 Somniosus microcephalus
TTTTACATATTACAGTCCGCTTTTATGTTCCTTGCAAGTTTACTCTCATACTCTATTTTTCCCCTCTTAATCAATCTCTTGGTCCTTTTTTGCTGAAATCTAAACTCCCAATCCTCAGGCTTGCTACTTTTTCTGGCAACTTTATGTGACTCCTTAATTACTATCCTTAATTTCTTTTGTTAGCCATGGTTGGGCCGCTTTTCCTTTTGTGTAATGTATAACTGTTGCAATTCATGCATTCATTCCTTAAATGTTAGCCATTGCCTATCCACCATCATGCCTTTTAATGAAGCTCCCCAATCTATCATAGCCAACTCACTCCTCATACCTTCGTAGTTTCCTTTGTTTATATTTAGGACCCTAGTTTCGGATTGGACTACTTCACTTTCCATCATAACGAAGAATTCTATCGCGTTATGGTCACTCTTCCATAAAGGACCCCGCACAACAAGATTATTAATTAACCCCTTCTCATTGCACAATACCCAATCTAGGATAGCCTGTTCCCTAGTTGGCTCCTCAACATACTGGTCTAAAAAAAAATCTCGTACACACTTCAGGAATTCATCCTCCACAGTATTATTGCTAATTTGGTTTGGCCAGTCTATATGTAGATTAAAGTCACCCATAATTACTGTAGTACCCTTGATACATGCATCTCTAATTTCCTGTTTGATGCCATCCCCTCCATTACCACTACTGTTTGGAGGCCTATAGACAACTCCCACCAATGTTTTCTGCCCCTTGGTGCTTCTTAGCTCCAACCAGACATATTCTACATCTTGATTTTCTGAGCCAATATCCTTTCTCACTATTGCTCTGATTTCATCCTTTATTAACAACGCCACCCCATCTCCCTTTCCTTTTTGCCTGTCCTTCCTAAATATCGAATATCCTTGGATATTCAGCTCCCAGCCTTGGTCACCCTGCAGCCATGTCTCCGTAATCGCAATTATATCGTATCCGTTTTCATCTATTTGCGCTGTTAATTCATCTACCTTATTCCGAATGCTTCATGCATTCAGATATAGTGCCTTTAGATTTGTCTTTTTAACATTTTTAGACATCTTAACATTTTTTTGTACTATGGCCCTATTTGTCTTACCATTTTTTCTTACCTGGACCCTATTTGTTAGTGCACTCTTTTGTTTGTACGCTCTGTCCCTTCCTGACACAATCTGGTTATCCTTACCCCAATCACTTTCCTGCACTGCTTCCTTGTCTTTTATTTTTCCAGATTTCTCTTCACCCGGACCCTCCCCCCGTTATTTAGTTTGAAGCCCTATCTACCTCCTTAGTTATGCAATTCACTAGAACTCTGGTCCTAGCATGGTTCAGGTGTAGTCCGTCCCAACGGAACAGCTCTCTCTTTCCCCAGTATTGGTGCCAGTGTCCCACGAATCGAAACCCACTTTTCCCAGATCAATCTTTGAGCCACGCATTCATCTCCCTGATCCTATTGACCCTATGCCAATTTGCTCATGGCTCCGGTAATAATCCAGAGATTATGACCTTTGTGGTTCTACTTTTTAAATTTAGTCCCTAGCTGCTCAAACTCTCTCAGCAGAGCCTCTTTCTTTGTCCTATCTATGTCATTGGTACCTATGTGGACCACGACAACTGGATCCTCCCCCTCCAAGTTCTTCTCCAGATGTCCTTTACCCTGGCACCAGGTAGGCAACATAGCCTTCGGGACTCATGCTCCTGGCTGCAGAGAACAGTGTCTATCCCGCTAACTATACTGTCGCCTATTACAACCACCTCCCTTTTTACTCCCCCCACTTGAATGGCTTCCTGTACCACGGTGCCATGGTCAGTTTGCTCGTCCTCCCCGCAGTCCCCGCACTTGTCCACAAGGATTGCAAGAACTGCAAATCTATTGGACAAGTGCAGGGACTGAGGCTCCTGCAATATTACCTCCTGGACCCCCGTACCTGCCTCACTCGCAGTCACACACTCCTGTCCGTGACCATGTGCCAATTCTAAAGTATTTAATCTAAGGGGTGTGGCTGCCTCCTGGAGCAAAAGGTCCAGGTAACTTTCTCCCTCCCTGATGTCTTGCAATGTCTGCAGTTCGGACTCCAGCTCCTCAACTCGGAGCCGAAGTTCCTCGAGCTGCAGACACTTACAGCAGATGTAATCACCATGGACAAAAATGTCCACAAGCTCCCACATATTGCAGCAGCAACACATCTCCTGTTCTCCCATTATTTTATTTATTTATTTATTTAATTAATTAGTTGAGTGTCAATCAAAATATTTACCTTGTTTAGTTTATTAAATTATGTTTAGTTTTAAAAATTTAGTTATATGTTAACTTAAAACTTAGCCCACAGTCACTACCAACCACTTACCTGCCTTACCTGTGACGTCACACTGTAGTTTTCTCTTGTAGTTGCAGGCCTGCTGCTGCTTTTATCCCCGCTCTCGGGCCTCAGTCTGCTCCCACTCAGGTCTGCCGCCGCTCTGTGGGAGAAGTTAGGAAAAGCAAGCACCTCCTGCCCCCACTTCACCGAACTCCCACACTTACCAAACTCCCAAGTTGTTCCAGCTGCACTCCGTGACAAACTACACTCCAACCTCCCTTGTTTATACTACTGAGATTTATGAGTCAGCTTTCTGGTGATTGCAGAACCAGATTAGACCAGTTAATTAATTAACTAGCCCCACCCACTCTCCAGTACAGAGCTTGCTTAGTCCTGCCCAAGCCTGGAAGAAAATTAAAAATTAAAACAGGAAGTTTAAGTTAAATGCTAATTGCAAGCACACAAGACTAGATTTTATCAAGCAGAGTTTAACCCTTAATATTCACTCCCACACTTACCAAACTCCCAAGTTGTTCACTCTGTTTCAGCTGTACTCCGTGACCTCCAGCTGCACTGCCTTCTGCTGTCGAGAGGTCTGAACAGACTATCTTTAGTAGGCATGTAGTTTGAATTGCTCCAATGGAGTTTTGCCCTCTCGTTCTTAAATTTTATTTACAGTGCATCTTTTAGACCTCTTTGCGTATTCTTTGACATTTTCTTCTGGCCCGAACAAATCTCTGTCTATACAGGTGGCAGGTTCGCTGCTGGCTCTCATTTAAAAAATTTTTTAATTCATTTTATGTGATGTGGGCATTGCTGGCAAGGCCAGCATTTATTGCCCATTCCTAATTGCCCTTGAGAAGGTGGTGGTGAGCCATCTTCTTGAACCGCTGCAGTCTGTGTGGTGAAGGTACTCCCACAGTGCTTTTAGGTAGGGAGTTCCAGGATTTTGTAGGGGTTTTGGTGTACGCAGTCAGCTTGCCCCTGACTGTTTTTGAGCAGTTCGAATCGCTCCCACACCCCTGTGGTTCTAGACTCCGGACTTAGGTACAGGCTGCGATACAAATGGTTTGGTACAAGAAAACTGTATTTTATTAAAGGCACAATAATATTGCAACACTGAAAATTACTGGAATAGTTACAGGCGTATGAATAATACACTTAATTAAGAATGGGGAACACACGGCACAACGAAGGAAAAATCACATTAATAATCCCCCTATTCTTGTCCCACCCCCAATATCTAACTAGATTGTGCTATAAGGGGCCAGGGATTATGCTCACCAATAAGGGCTTCTTGACAGGTCAAACCCTATTGATTAAGCTGGTTGCAGTTTTGGGGTTCGCTCTTTGTGTCCTTTGGGGTCTGCCATCGTCACGTGGTCCCAGGGCGCGGTGGTGGATTTGTCTGAGTAAAATACCCTCTTTTCTCCGTTAGAGATAGGGAGTAAAGTCTTTGTTGGGTACTTTATCTTGTAGAGTGGAATACTTTGGGTTTTTGTTCATCTGGTGGTGGTCTGGTCATCGAGGTTTTGTTGTGGTTGGGGTTCGGTTGGCGGTCTTCGGTGTCGGCTCGGTCGCGGTGGCCTAGATCGTTACCTGTGTAGTGGTAATGATCTGAAGGTATGGTTTACCCGGCCCTTTGTTACCACGGTGCTCGTGGTCATTCCTCGTGTAAGGCTGCGGTTACTGCCTAGTTGTCTTCGGTCGAGCCTGCCCCACCGTGCCTCCTCGCCGCGATGTTCCGTGCTGCTTCTTTGAATTTTGAGTAACCCCGGACCTGAGCGTATGCCTGCTTGTCCCCAATGCTTCACCACACTGCCCTTCTCTGCTTGCTTGTCTCCGTAGCAGTTTGGCTCCGCTTTGCCTGCTTGCTCGGTTACTGGTGGGCCTCCAATTATACTCTTTTGGAGGTTGTTAACTGCGCACCAAATCAGAGCTAGTTCTTTGTCTAATTTTGGCAGGCTTGTCTAAGGTGATTATAGTCGTTCACCTTAACTGCTTTTTGAGTGGTTGCCCCGTTGCTAAATGGTCTTTAATGTCTCGGTGTTTGTTATGCATAATGTGAATTGATATCTTCCTGGCTTGGTAGCCAGTTTAAACTGTAAGCGATTATTTATGCAAAGGTTTTATGGGTTCGAGATTAAGTCTTTCCTGAGTTGATTTGATTCAAAATGAACAATGCGTATTCTGTATTATCTGGTTGTCTGGCTTCAAAAATAACAAGTCTCCCACAGGCCCAGGCATGTCAGGTTTTTCAAAGCCTTTTTGAACTTGACCTGCTGTTTTGCAGGGTCCTGCTTTCAAGGGTCCAGAAGCCATTTCCTTTAGGGTACCCTTATTAATAATTTGTCCTTCAGGGTCCCTTTATTAATAACTTTGGGGAATGTGGGAATTTTGAGAACCCTACAATTTTGACCCAGTGACGATGAAGGAACATCGATATATTTCCAAATCAGGATGGTGTGTGACTTGGAGGGGAACTTGGAGGTGGTGGTGTTCCCATGCACCTGCTGCCCTTGTCCTTCTAGGTGGAAGAGGTCACGGGTTTGGGAGGTGCTGCCGAAGAAGCCTTGGCAAGTTGCTGCAGTGCATCTTGTAGATGGTACACACTGCAGCCACGGTACGCTGGTGGTGGAGGGAGTGATTGTTTAAGGTGGTAGATGGGGTGCAAAACAAGCGGGCTGCTTTGTCCTGGATGGTGTTGAGCTTCTTGAGTGTTGTTGGCACTGCACTCATCCAGGCAAGTGGAGAGTATTCCATCACACTCCTTACTGTGCCTTGTAGATGGTAGAAAGGCTTTGGGGAGTCAGGAGGTGAGACACCGCAGAATACCTAGCCTCTGACCTGCTCTTGTTGCCGCAGTATTTATGTGGCTGGTCGAGTTAAGTTTCTGGTCCATGGTGACTCCCAGGATGTTGATGGTAGGGGATTTGACGATGGTAATGCCGTTGAATGTCAAGCGGCGGTGGTTCAACTCTCGCTTGTTCTATTTGATAATGTATTCCTTTAGTCATTTCATCTTAAGAAATGAAGGCCTCATTAAAGGGAACTACTTCTTTCCTACAGCTCTGTCTTTATTCAGGCATTATATGATTCAGTCCTTAACCTGTAAACTTACCCACTGCTTTAAAAGTCTCAATTTGTGCATTTTTTGTTGCATCCTCTTACATCTGGAGAGTATTCGACCTCCCTGAGTGTATTTACACACACTAGCAATAGCGGCATCACTGTGCTATTTATCTGGTATGGCATTATGGAATTAACTGGTACAATCTGGTTAATGGAGCAACTACATTTTGCCCACATAATCTTCCACAGACATCCTGTTTCAAACATGCGTGGCTTTGTAATATTACAGTAGCATCTTCTGAGCCTCCTGAACCAGGCCTGATTGTTATTGGTCCTCTTCCGCACTGCACATGTTCATCTTGTGGACACCTCCCTTCTGCAGTTATATGATCCGTGCTGCAATGGAATACTTCGTGCATCATTCCTGCCACATCCAGTCGTGAATGGTGGTGGACCATTAAACAACTAATGGGAGGAGGAGGCTCCATGAACATCCCCATCCTCAATGATGGCAGAGCCCAGCATGTGAGTGCACAAGTCAAGGCTGAAGCGTTTGCAACCATCTTCAACCAGAAGTGCCGAGTGGATGATCCATATCAGCCTCCTCCTGAGGTCCCCACCACAGATGCCTGTCTTCAACCAATTCGATTCACTCCACGTGATATCAAGGAACGGCTGAGAGCACTTGATACAGCTAAAGCTATTAACCTTGACAACATCCCGACTGTCATGCTGAAGACTTGTGTTCCAGAATTGTCCTGCCTCTAACCAAGCTGTTCCAGTACAGTTAAAACACTGGCATCTATCCAACAATGTGGAAAATTGCCCAGGTGCCCTGTCCACAAAAAAACCCCAATCCGGCCAATTACCGCCCCATTAGTCTACGCTCAATCATCAACAAAGTGATGGAAAGTGTCATCGACAGTGCTATCAAGCGGCACTTACTCACCAATAACCTGCTCACCGATGCTCAGTTTGGGTTCTGCCAGGACCACTCGGCTCCAGACCTCATTACAGTCTTCATCCAAACATGGGCAAAAGAGCTGAATTCCAGAGGTGAGGTGAGAGCAACTGCCCATGACATAAAGGTAGCATTTGACTGAGTGTGGCATCAAGGAGCCCTAGTAAAGCTGAAGTCAATGGGAATCAGGGGGGAAATTCTCTACTGGCTGGAATCATACCTAGCACAAAGGAATATGGATGTAGTTGTTGGAGGCCAATCATCTCAGCCCTAGGACATTGCTGCAGGAGTTCCTCAGGGCAATGTCCTAGGTCCAACCTCTTCAGCTGCTTCATCAATGACCTTCCCTCCATCATAAGGTCAGAAGTGGGGATGTTCACTGATGATTACACAGTGTTCCATTCCATTTGCAACTTGTGGTAAACCACGTTCACTATCGTATCACTGTTAGTAGTTAGCACTGTTCACCACTGTTCGTTATAACTGTATCACTGACCACTATTGTATCACGGTACGAGGTCGCCTCTTGCCACACTGCTATACCTGGGATGACCACTGCCGACTCCGCCTTGGCTCCACCCACCAGGCCAGGTATAAAGGTGAGCGACTGGCTGGTATTCCTCCTGCTTGGATCGGATCACCCACGAGAGTGGGCTCTGTTATTTAGTCAATAAAAACCTTTAGTCACCTTCGTAACTCTTCGCCTTTTATTGGAGGAATTGATAGGTATATCAATTTTATTGACTAAATTTAATGATGTCCGACAACGAGTCACAACCGGCGGAGGAGCCACCAGCGCAGCTCCCAGGAGCACAGCCACACCAGCCAGCTTGGCTGCGAGCCCTCAGACCGCCGTACCTGGACCTGAACCCACGAGCAGCAAACTCAGCCGCAGACTTTAAACACTGGCTGGTCTGCTTCGAATCATACCTGAGAGAATCCAGCGTCCCTCAGGCATCCAAACTAAGTGTCCTGCAGGCACAACTGAGCCCGAGAGTATACACTCTCATCGAGGACATGACTACCTACGAGACCGCCATCAACCTGCTGAAACAGAAGTACCGGACCCCGGTAAACTACATGTACGCTAGGCACCTCCTAAGATCACGGCTGCAACAGCCAGGAGAATCAGTAGCCGAATTCTCACAGGCGCTATATGCACTCGCCAGGAACTGTGACTTTAAATCGGTGTCGGCAGCCGAAAATACTGAAGATAATATCCGCGACGCATTCCTGAAAGGCCTACGGTCCGAGTACTCACGGCAAAGACTGCTGGAAGCTAAAGACCTCAGCATGGAAAAAGCTGAAGCCCTCGCTATCTCCCTGGAAGTGGCCCACCAAGATCAGGAAGCATTCACCAGGTACTGCTCGCGACCCTGGGACTCGGGCCCGACCCCTACCACAGCACCCTTCCCAGCGCCGCCCCCGGGACCTACCTCTGCGTCGGCGTCCCGGACCCGACCGGCCCCGCCACCCCCGGCACCGGCCCCGACATCGGGCATCCGCGATCGGGCCGCCGGCTGTTTTTTTTGTGGCCAGGAGAAGCACCCGAGGTCGCGCTGCCCAGCCAAGAACTCCATATGCAAAACCTGCCTGAAGAAAGGCCACTTCTCCAAGGCCTGCAGGAGCGGATCCTCAGAGGCCAGCAGTGCCGCATGCGAACTATGGGGGCGGCCATCTTCGTTTAGGGCAACTGAGGCCAGCATCCCCACACATGAGTCATGGGGCGGCCATCTTTGTTTAGGGCAACTGAGGCCAGCATCCCCACACATGAGTCATGGGGGCGGCCATCTTTGATTAAGGCAACCGACCCCAATAGTGCCTCATGGGGCCCTACCTCGTGGGAGACGCCATTTTACTCACCACGCCCGACCGCCTCGCCCGCAGATGACAACGACTCGCTCAGCTACACACTAGCTTCCGTCACCCTGGACCAAGCCCGCCCGCACCATCTGTCCAAGTCAATGATGGACATCAAAGTGAACGGCCACGCCACGACCTGCCTGTTCGACAGCGGAAGCACGGAGAGCTTCATCCACCCAGACACGGTGAGCCACTACTCCCTCTCTGTCCTACCAACGCGCAGCCGAATCTCGATGGCATCGAGGTCCCACGCCACGGACATCAGCGGCTACTGTGTCGTGACCCTGTCGGTTAAGGGCACGGAGTATAAAAACTTTAAACTCCTCGTCCTCCCCCATCTCTGCGCTGCCGTCCTACTAGGGCTGGACTTCCAATCCCACCTCCAAAGCGTAACCCTAGCATACGGTGGACCCCTCCCCCCACTCACAGTCAACAACCAGCAAACGTTAAACCGCCCACCGCGTAACACCTGCAGCCTCTCCACCCTCAAGGTCCCGCCACCCTCTCTGTTTGCTAACCTTACCCCTGACTGCAAACCCGTCGCTACCAAGAGCAGGCGGTATAGCGCCGGGGACAGAGCCTTCATTAGCTCTGAGGTGCGGCGCCTCCTGAAAGAGGGCATTATCGAGGGGAGCAGCAGCCCCTGGCGTGCCCAGGTCGTAGTCGTAAAGACCGGCGATAAAAACCGCCTGGTCATCGACTACAGCCAGACCATAAACAGATATACCCAGCTGGACGCATACCCCCTCCCCCGCATATCTGACATGGTCAATCAGATTGCACAGTATAAAGTATTCTCGACCATCGACCTGAAGTCGGCCTACCACCAACTCCCTATCCACCCTGAGGACCGCCAGTATACCGCCTTCGAGGCGAATGGGCGCCTATACCACTTCCTTTGGGTCCCCTTCGGTGTCACTAATGGGGTCTCGGTCTTCCAAAGGGAGATGGACCAGATGGTTGACCAGAACGAACTGCAGGCTACATTCCCCTACCTAGATAATGTCACTATCTGCGGCCGCGACCGGCAGGAACATGACGCGAATCTGGAGAAATTCCTCCGTACGGCCCAACGGCTGAACCTCACCTACAATAAGGAGAAATGCGTGTTTAACACCACGCGCCTTGCCATCCTCGGCTGCGTAGTGGAGAACGGAATCATCGGCCCCGACCCAGAAAGAATGCGCCCCCTCATGGAGCTACCCCTCCCCCACTGCCCTAAAGCACTTAGGAGAACCCTGGGGCTTTTCGCCTACTATGCCCAATGGGTACCCAATTACGCGGACAAAGCCAGACCCCTCCTGAAAGCCACTTCCTTCCCCCTCACGGAGGAGGCGTGCGCGGCCTTCTCCCTCATTAAGGGAGACATAGCCAAGGCCACGATGCACGCAGTGGACGAGTCCATCCCCTTTCAGGTGGAGAGCGACGCATCCGACTTCGCCTTAGCCGCCACCCTAAACCAGGAGGGGAGGCCAGTGGCCTTCTTCTCAAGGACCCTACAGGGCCCCGAGATCCGACATTCGTCGGTCGAGAAAGAGGCCCAGGCGATCGTGGAGGCAGTACGGCGCTGGAGGCACTACCTGGCAGGCAAACGATTTACCCTCCTCACCGACCAGCGTTCGGTGGCTTTCATGTTTAATAACAAGCTGAAGGGCAAAATCAAGAATGACAAGATTTTGAGATGGAGAATCGAGCTCTCCACCTACGATTATGAGATCTTGTACCGGCCAGGCAAGCTGAACGAATCCCCTGATGCCCTTTTACGAATGACATGCGCCAGCGCGCATATCGATAGGCTTCAGACCCTCCACGACCAGCTCTGCCACCCCGGAGTCACCAGACTCTACCATTTCATTAAGGCCCGCAACCTGACCTACTCCATCGAGGAGGTCAGGACCATGACCAGGAACTGCCAGACCTGTGCGGAGTGCAAACCGCACTTCTATAGGCCGGACCGAGCAAGCCTGATCAAGGCCACCCGCCCCTTCGAGCGCCTGAGCATCGACTTTAAGGGGCCCCTCCCGTCCTCTGACCGTAATGTGTACTTCCTCAACATCGTTGATGAGTACTCCCGTTTCCCCTTTGCCTTCCCCTGCCCCGACATGACCAGTAGCACGGTCATTAAGTGCCTGAATGCCCTCTTCGCCTTGTTCGGGTTCCCGAACTATATACACAGCGACCGGGGCTCCTCCTTCATGAGCGAGGAACTCCGGCAATTCCTCCTAGAGAGAGGTATTGCAGCAAGCAGGACCACCAGCTACAACCCCAGAGGTAACGGTCAGGTGGAAAGAGAGAACGCGACGGTATGGAAGGCCGTCCTCTTAGCCTTAAAGTCTAAGGGCCTCCCAACCTCCCGCTGGCAAGAAGTCCTCCCGACAGCGCTGCACTCCATCCGGTCATTACTTTGCACGGCCACTAACACCACCCCCCATGAACGAATGTTCGTTTTCCCCAGGAAGTCGACTACGGGAACCACTCTACCAACCTGGCTGACCGCCCCGGGGCCGGTCTGGCTGCGGAAACATGTGAGGACCCATAAAACGGACCCCCTGGTCGAGAGGGTGAACCTCCTGCACGCCAACCCCCAGTACGCCTACGTGGCGTACCCAGACGGGCGGGAGGACACTGTCTCCCTACGAGACCTCGCACCCTCAGCCGATCCGGAAACACCGCCACCACCCCCCCCAACCTCAGTCCAGGTAGACGGCATGCCGGAACCCCACGAGCCCTCGCCGACCACGCAAACACCAGCATCAACACCGGATAAGGCACCAGCACCGGATAAGGCAACACCACCGCTGCGGCGATCGGAGAGGCTTACGAAGCCTCCGGACAGACTGACCTACCAGAATTGGTAGTACACTTCACCCCGCCGGACTTAATTCTAAACAAGGGGTGAATGTGGTAAACCACGTTCACTATCGTATCACTGTTAGTAGTTAGCACTGTTCACCACTGTTCGTTATAACTGTATCACTGACCACTATTGTATCACGGTACGAGGTCACCTCTTGCCACACTGCTATACCTGGGATGACCACTGCCGACTCCGCCTTGGCTCCACCCACCAGGCCAGGTATAAAGGTGAGCGACTGGCTGGTATTCCTCCTGCTTGGATCGGATCACCCACGAGAGTGGGCTCTGTTATTTAGTCAATAAAAACCTTTAGTCACCTTCGTAACTCTTCGCCTTTTATTGGAGGAATTGATAGGTATATCACAACTCCTAATGAAGCAGTCCATGCCCACATCCAACAAGACCTGGACTACATTCAGGCTTGGGCTGATAAGTGGCAAGTAACATTCGTGCCACACAAGTGCCAGACAATGACTATCTCCAACAAGAGAGAGTCTAACCACCACCTCTTGCCATTCAACAGCATAACAATCACCGAATCCCCACCATCAACATCCTAGGGGGTCACCATTGACCAGAAACTTAACTGGACCAGCCACATCAATACGGTGGCTACAAGAGCAGGTCAGAGGCTGGGGATCTTGAGGCGAGTGTCTCACCTCCTGACTCCCCAAAGCCTTTCCAACAATACTCAAGAAACTCGACACCATCCAGGACAATGCAGCCTGCTTGATTGGCATCCAATCCACCAGCTTAAACATTCACTCCCTCCACCACCGGCGTACCGTGGCTGCAGTGTGTACCATCTACAAGATGCACTGCAGCAATTCACCAAGGCTTCTCCGACAGCACGTCCCAAACCCACAACCTCTACCACCTCGAAGGACAAGGGTAGGAGGTGCACAGGAACACCATCACGTCCAAGTTCTCCTCCAAGTCACACACCATCCTGACTTGGAAATATAGCATCGATCCGTCATCGTCGCTGCGTCAAAATTATGGAACTCCCTCTTTAACAGCACTGTGGAAGTACTTTCACCTCATGGACTGCAGTGGTTCAAGAAGGCGGCTCACCACCACCTTATCAAGGGCAATTAGTGATGGGCAATAAATGCTGGCTTTGCCAGCGACGCCCACATCCCAGGAATTAATAAATTAAAAAAATGTCTTCCTCTATGACTCTGGCACCACATACAGGTCTCTGCAAGGTGAGTGAATTAGGCATTAACTCAATGGCCGAGAAATTGGGCTACTTACCGGCATGAATTGATGGTGCAGTCCTGGCAAAAAATTGCAGCCGCCACTCTAATTCCCCCTTCACTGGCGCGGGACTCGGTGGGCACCATTTTGGTGAGGGCCTTAGCACTACCGATAGCAGTGCTGGCCCTGGAGATACAAATATGGAGAGAGCAACGCTGACTTAACTTCACGCCCTGCGAACTTGGACTTTAGCGCTGAGTTTAGTGCTGGGTCCTAAGCTCGCTCTGAAAAGCGAGCATGCAGCAGACTGACAGAGACGCTGTCAGCACTTCTTAAAGGGACACACACAACTTTCAGGTAAGTTTGCATTTAAGCTTTTGGACATTTTAAAATATTGAATTGAAGTACTGGCTTGGTGCAATACACGTTAAAAGTTTTTTACATCTGCAGGGACTGCAGGGAGTGCTGCTGGGTGCTTGCAAGGCCTCAGATGGTAAAGGAAGGCCTCTGAGAAGACAGAAAATGCTGGAAATACTCAGCCGGTCAGGCAGCATCCGTAGAGAGCGAGAAACAGAGTTCACGTCTCAGGTTGAGATGCTGCCTCTGGGGAAGAGGAAGATGCAGAAGAGGAGAAAGCAGAAGAGGAGGAAGCAGAAGGAAGCATGCAACAGAGACAGGGCCGTTTCTGGCCAGGATAACCGGGATGGAATGCTCCACCTGTGGTACCAGTGACCACAACTCCAATTCCCCTTTCAACATTTGTCCCACACCTTACCTTCCTCTGTTACTGACCATCACAGCATCCTCTTGGCCACAATGCTGAAATAAAAGCCACCACAAAGCAAACTTTTCAACCTAACTTTATACATCTATCCATCCAATATGACATCAAGAAATCAACTCATCACCCTTATGCATTCCCTTAGTAGCTGTCTTGTGTGTGCCTTTGTCTATCTTACTGATATCATGCAGTGCTCCCCAGTCGCTGCAGCATGACTGGTGGAAGGCTGCTGACTTTCAGTGGGGGACACTGCAAATGGCCTTGATGGTCGACCTTGAGGAGCTGGTGACTGGGAATGTGAAATCGAGTGATGGTGTTTCTTCTTCTTCGTCTTCTTCACTCTCCTCTCTCACTTCTTGGCCAACCACTGACTGGGCAGGCTGCATTTCTTGTGTTTGTGAACTGAGGAATGCACAAGGGTGGAGTTGTGGTGAGGGGAGGGCAGGAAAGCAAGAGGTGCATGCGAGAAGGAAGATAACGTATGAGGATACCAGTATCTTGTATCCTTTCAGTCCCGCCGTTGGCTATGGGCTCAGCTATGCCCCTGCCAAGAGGTGAGGTGAAGTTAGGAATGGGAGGTGTGCCTCATGTTTGGTACAGATTGTTGATAGATGAGTAATGGTGGTGGCCGGGGGGGGGGGGGGGCGGCGGGGACAGGAGTCGTGCATTGAGAAGTGTCTGAGGCTAGTGATTCAATTGGTAGAATATGGCTTTTGAAGATGCATTCACTGACCTTGACCACTAATCTGAGGTCATGCAGCTTCTTTGGGTACTGAAGCCAGGTGGTGGGGGTGACACTGCTGGCAGTGATGGCCTTGTGATCTGGTCCATACCGTTCTTTCTGGAGGGCCTCCTGGCCCCTGTGGGTAGAGAACCTCTCTTGTAGTGTTGATCCCCTGCACAAAGCTGGAGTGCTGCATGCAAGACCCTCAGTGCCCCTTCCCTGGCTTGCTGAGCCATTTGTGTTAGTGCTGAAGCACTTTTCACATTTTCTTTAGGTGCGGAAGGCAATTTAGCTTTAAGAATGCAGTTGTAAGTTGTAAGGGCTAAAAACTGCTTATTTTTACATGATTTTTATTTTTTTCATTTTAGAAGGCAGTTCCCCTTTAAGGGACCGAAATGCTTTCTGAAACGACAGCCTTGCTTTCAGAGAAGGCTGTTCTTGCTGCAATGAGGGTACGGCTATGCTGCATTTGGCCTCCTGCCAGGACTAATGCCACGAAAACAGCCTTGCATGGTAAGTTTAGTGCTGGGCTAATGTTAATTAGCAACCAGTGCCAATTTACCGGTCCTGCCAACGGCATCAATTTTGGCTGCCATTAACTCCGGCCCGTGGTTGCAGGGCAGCTTTTTAGCAATCTCCAATTTCTCGGCCAATCTCTTCACAAACAGCACATGACTAAGGCAGCCTAGGACCATGCTCTTAGATCCTGGCACATGCTTTAATTCAAAATCAAAAGGTACAAGCTTAGCACAGCTCACAGGCGTGCACCTTTGGCCTTTTCAAAAGGTTGTTATCAGTCCACACAATGAACTGCATTCCCTTTAACTAATGGCTGAATTTAGCATATATTGCCCACTTGAGCGCTAAAGACTCTCATCTATGAGCTTGATATCATGGCTAAGCCTGGCTCAAAGATGTGCTGGTGAAGGCCATGGAGCAGGCCATAATCTTGGCTCATACAACTGGATTTAAACAATACAAATCGCCTGTCAAAATTTTGATGGGTCATGACAACTGTATTGAAGAGGGACTTCTTCAACTCCTTAAATACAGAATGGCATTCAATGGTTCAGTCTTTGCAGCCAGTTGTTTGTGAAGTTTCTTTTTCCATTATACAACCGATTTTCTGATTACATAAAGCATGTAAAAATATAAGAATCTTCGGTAGAGGAAAATGTAACTGAGCCCAACAAGCCTGCGCTTTCATGAATGATCTCAACAAAGCACAAAGGAATTTGCACTTATTATATTACCTTATCAAAAAGAAAGACTTGCATTTATATAGCACCTTTCATGACCAAGAGACACCTCAAAGTGCTTTACAGCCAATGAAGTACAGGACACCAGGAGAACTCCCTTGTATTTCTTCAGATAGTGCCATGGGATCTTTTACATCCACCTGAGAGAGTAGACTGGGCCTCGGTTTAACATCTCATCTGAAAGACGCCGCCTCTGGCAGTGCAGCACTCCTTCAGTACTGCACTGGAGTGTCAGCCTAGATTTTTGAGCTCAAGTCTCTGGATTGGGACTTGAATCCACAATCCTTCTGACTCAGAGGGGAGAGTGCTACCCACTGAGCCACAGCTGACACCATTCTCAAACTACTTCAAAACAAATGAATTACTTTTGAAATATAGTCACTGTGTTATGTAGGAAAATTCAGTAGCCAGTTTGCACACAACAAATTAGGTTAATGGGGCCAATTTTCTTGGGGTCATTTGGATCCCTTTGTGCATGTACTACTTGGAGGAAGAGAAAGCACATTTAGATGCTAAGGAACTGAGGAATCATCATAGGAGAAGGGCACCTATCCACTGTTATCTTGCTACCTGAATATAGTGGACTGGTAGGAATTATCTATTTCATAGAGAAGAAATGCATTCAGAAGCTTTGCTAGACCAATGATGCAGTAACAAAGTTGTGACACATGCTTCAGAAGGACCTCCAGGACAATCGCAGCACTGCTACTGGCAATCAAGGTGACAATTGCCGTAACATTTTTGCTTCAGGCTCATTTCAGAGGGCCACTGGAGACATCATCAACATAAGTCAGTCCATACAGGATCATTCCATAAAACAGGTGACTGATGTTTTGTTTTTCAGAGCCAACAACTATTGTTCATTTTCACCATGGACAAAAGAGGGTAAGAGGATATAAACCTAGGTTTTCATTAAATGGCAAGATTTCTAAAAGTCCAGAGTGTCATATGTGGCACATGTATAACCCTTTGTGCTCCCACAGACAGGAGTGCCCCTTCCATGAACCACATGGGCTTCTACTCAATCAATGTTCAGCTAATGTGTGATCATCTGCACCAATGATCATCTGCACCAATTCCCAAGCAGCATTCATTAATTATTAATTTTATGCCAATCCACTGTTTCACCATTATTTGCGGATAACCAGCAAGTCAAGGGTTAGATTGTGAGTGACCAAGGCTACACACCGTTGGCTTATAACACTGTGGCATCTCTGAACCCCAGCTCAACATAGATACAATGGGGTGCATGCTTCTACCAGATGCATTATCAAGCACACTGAAGCAGTGCTTCTGGTGCCTTCACAAATTGGGCGTGCCCTACAGTGTAACCCAGCCGATGTTTCTCGGATCATTGTGGTCTATGGCATTCTTCATAATATTACAATTGAAAGAGGCATTCACTTGCATAGGCTGAACAGACGAACAGTTGGGAGATGAGGTTGAGTAGCACGAGGACCCAATGGAGACAGCAGCACAAGCACCTTTTGCAGTGACAAGAGCCATTTATGTAGTTGTGATTACAGGAAACATCCTCATAGAGATCCCAAGAACATTTTAGCATTTCATGTCCTCCCAGTCCCCTACAATAAATCTAAATCTCGGTTTGTATGTTTGCCTTATTTATCTGCTAACTCGACCACACCTCTTCATTGCACATTTGTTTCTTCAGCCTTGCAAATGAAACTCTGTGCAAATGCTATCAATACTATACCACCATCATTTATTAAATAACATATTAGGTGTCAATCTCGGCTCAGTGATAGCACTCTTGCCTCTGAGTCAGAAGATGGTGGGTTCAAGCCAGAGATGACCACATAATCTAGGGTGGCAATTCAGTGAAATATTGAGGGAGTGCTGTACTATTGGAGGTGCTGTTTTTCAGATTAGATATTAAACCGAGGCCCCATCTGCCCTCTCAGGTGGATGTAAAAGATTCCATGGCACTATTTGTAGAAATACAAGGGAGTTCTGGTGTCCTGGCCAGCATTTATCCCTTAACCAACACCTAAAACAGATGATCTGGTCATTTATTTCATTGCTCTTTGTGGGACCTTACTGTGCACAAATTGGCTGTTGCATTTCCTACATTACTACAGTGACTACATTTCAAAAATTGGTTGTAAAGCACTTTGGGACATCCTGAGGTTGTGAAAGATGCTATATAAATACAAGTCCTTTGCTTTCTTTATATGGTGTTTCTGAAACTAGAGCTTGCAACCATGGTGCTTCCTCTTCCTTATCTGGAGCTTTTCAGTGTAATCCCCTTGACAGGAGCCTGTGAGGTGGCTGCCAGCTGTGCCTCTGAGAAGCTCCCGAGATCCAGGTAGCCCTTGAACTTAGTGAGCATAAAGGCAAGATGGGTCTACTTCAGGATGCTGTTCTTCTGCACGGGTGAGGGAGCCTAGTCATGTCCACTTTCAGGCACCCTTGAAGTCATCGGAGGGAGGTGATGGACTGGTCTCGATGTGGTCATGGTGATAGCCAACATCATCCATTACCAGGTCTGATCTGCCTCTAATCCATTTCACCACAACTGCTGACCTGTGGGACAGCAGACCTTATGGCAGCAATGATATTATTGATGGATCTTTCCATTTGTTCAGACATCCTGTCCAAGGAGGAAGTGAGATTCCAACCCAAGGCTTGTACATTAGCAATCTGAGCAATCAAGAGAGATGCAAAGACTGGCATAACGGCCTCGTTCATGGAAGACTGTGCTGCAGATATCCCAGGAGCAGTGACTACATTCCAAACCTAACTGCATGTTTTTGAGGCTGTGCATTAGAACCCCTAACACAAGTTATGGAATCCTCCACACTTGCCACCAAGTGCTGAAAACATCTAAGCAAGTTCCCCAATGACTCCAACAATCTCTCATGCTTGGAAAGGATCCTTCTTTAAAAAGCTGGGCTCTTGGGATCAGGATCGCTGCCCTCCCCAGCTGCTGATGGAGGCAATCTCCTCCTGGACTACCTCCACCTGCTCCTGTCTATATGTGCTCTGTGAATTTCTCAGTATGCTCCTGTCAAGCTAACTGGCTAAAGGTGAATGAATCTGTGTTAGTGCTGGGCAGAGTGTGATTGATTGATGGGAGAGTCCGAGTGTAAGTGCTAGTAAGAGCTAGCTTCTTCTGCCTTACCTGCAGACATGGAAAGAGGAAAAGTGTAAGGAGCATGTCCTTATAACAACTTACTGATTAAGAAAAAGCCTTGACCAAACAGCTGGCATGGAGCTGTTGATATATGCAGCAATAGTAACTGTATGACTTAATAAGATGGAGTTTAAAGGAAAGATAGGTGCTGTACAACGCCTGAGCCGGGGGCATACCTCCTACCTCTCCATTTGCTGCTCCTTCTTCAATTCCCATTGGAAGGTTCCCTCTGTCAATAGGGTCAAAGCTTACAAGGTTCCTGCCTCCCCTCTGTTTGTGAATATCTGCATCCTGTTATGCACTGCTTAGTCCTACAGAACCAGAAGAATGCACTGACTTTGTCATTGATCATGCTCTATGCTTTCGTAACTTATATATATGTCTCCTGGTCATCCCTGAGCTATCTAGCTAGGATAGCCTATCCACTTGTACTGAGTCTCATCCTTTCATTATTTTAAAGGTCTCAATCATGTTCCTTGAAGTCTCTGCTTTTCAATGTAAAAAGCTTCAGCTCTCTCTAAGGCTGTACTCCTTGCATGCAACACTCAGCATTGGGAATACAAAATCAGATAATTTACTCTTATATGTACAGTCTCATTCAGACACTAAAAAACAGAAATGCCACATTATCACAGAATCCCCACAGTGCAGATAGAGGCCATTTCGGCCCATCGAGCCTGCACTGACACATATCCCACCCTATCCCCGTAACCCCACGTATTTAATCCCCTAACACTAAGGGTCAATTTTATCATAGCCAAATCAACCTAACCCGCACATCTTTGGACTGTGGGAGGAAACCGGAGCACCCAGAGAAAACCCACGCAGACACGGGGAGAATGTGCAAACACCACACAGACAGTCGCCCGAGGCCGGATTTGAACCCGGGTCCCTGGCGCTGTGAGGCAACAGTGCTAACCACTATGCCACCGTGCCTCCCTAAGATTGGGATTTAGATGTTCTGTTGGGGCATCTTTGTCCTGCATTTACGAAGTGGTATATCTGACTAGGAGTATCTTATAGTGATACCAGGGGGTCGATTTAAACTCAGGGTGGGATCGGTATGTGAGGGGCCCAAAGCAGGTGGTGCACCTACAAGAAGAGAATGGATTGAGGCCCGGCTGATTTTAATGGCCGGACTTTATCTTACTATTGGACATCTGTTTACGGCTGGATGAGGTCAAGTCTGGTGGACGGGAGCGGGAATTGAGGCGGGAGTTGGGTGTCGCTGGGAACCGAAGCATAAGGTAAGTGTTGGGGAATGGGATTTTAGAGCTGATGCTGATTGGGGGAGGAGATTCAAGATCGTGGCAGGGGAGGTCCAAAGATTCCTTGCGGGGCCCAGAGGATCACTTCTGCGCCTACTGGCCCCCAAGAAATCCTTCCAAAAATGAAAAAAACTAACTTACCTTGGCCTCTTCTGGCCACTCTGCTGTCTCTTGCAAGGTTTCTCTTATGGGTTTCCCACCGGGCAGGCTTCCCTCTGCTTTGCAGTAAAAATAGCTTCACATTACTGGTAACATCATAGAGTCTTGACTACATTTCAATTAGGACCACGCTTGCCTGTAATGGGAGCCTCGGCTGATTGAAAGTCAGCAAAGAGAAAATAGCAATGGGCAGGAACGGAGCTACCACGACTCGCCCGATTTTAACTCCTCCGACGCACAGTTCCTGCCCAGCGGGAGGTGAAACTGACCACCAGAAGTGGAACAATTATTCCAGTTTCAAGTACTGGATCTCATACCTTGAGAAGTTAATGAAGAAAAGCAGTAAGCAGATTTAGAAGCATCTTTGGATTTCAAATGAATCAAAATGTGTTTTCATTTTAGCATTTCAGGATTTTGCTTTCAGCTGGGAAATGTGTAACATAATATACTTCCTCTTAAAGGATGTCAGATCATTCATGAAAATTGATTTGTGTCGGTAGGCAAATCTCCCAGAATTACAACGATACAGACGATTTTATCTTTTTAATAAAAGCAAATTATTTGAAAATGTTAAAAATAAATAAAAAATCATAAATGTACAGGGTTACAAGTAAAATGGATTTCCCATTTTCATCTAAACTTTGATGATAGATCTTTGGATCTTCGATATAATGCATTTTCCCATAATTATTCATCTGTTTAAGACAGGCAATGCCTTTGTACATGATAATTCATTATGGATGGCCCTCAACATATGTGGTATTGCCTCTTAGCATATATTCCAGAGCACAGGCCGAATATTTTGAACACAAATTAACATCAGTGCAGAATCCAGTCCTGGCTGGGATTGGATTGCACTGGATGTCTGCAGTCGGGATTTCCTGGAGTAGCCAATTTTACTTCTGTTAAGCTGCCAGCTTGTATTGGTGTCTGCAATGAAGAAAAACCTTCCCTGATGTTGCTGCAAGTGAGAGCTATAGACTCGAGAGTCAGATCTATCAGTTGCCGCACATCCTCGGAGACTGACCTCAGAACCTATACGCAGGCACGATGTTCAGGGCACAGATGCATTAAGCAGATTACAGATGCATTGTTTGCTATAGAAAGGCAGTTCATCAAATTTCCCATGAACAACCACTGGCAGCATGACAGGGCATTGCAATCTGATGGAGGGATAGGATTCTCAAAGCCACAAGAACGCATAGGTTGTACCAAAATGCCCAGACATGCTGCCTTGCTCAATTCCACCACCTATACCAGTAGGAAAGAATTCCACTCCCTCAATATGCAGCTGATTTGCGACCAGCAGAACTACTTTATGTAGGTGAATGCTCGCTTCCCTGGAGCTGCCACAATGGTTTAATTTTAAGGCACACCACAGTGCCACCACTTTTTGACTCAGAAACCCAAATCTTTGGGTGGCTTAAGAACAGAAGAATTAGGAGCAGGAGTAGGCCATACAGCCCCTCGAGCCTGCTCCACCATTCAATAAGATCATGGCTGAACTTCTACATCAATGTTGGGCAACACGGGACCGGCACCTTACAGGGAACGTTGCCTGTCATCCCAGGAATCAATCTAGTGAACCTTTGTTGCACCCTCCCTAAGGCAAGTATATCCTTCCTTAGATAAGGAGACCAAAACTGTACACAAAACTCCAGGTGTAGTCTCACCAAAGCCCTATATAATTGCAACAAGACTTCCTTACTCTTATACTACAACCCCATTGCAATAAAGGCTCACATACTATTTGCCTTCCTAATTGCTTGCTGTACCTGCATGTTAACTTTCTGTGATTCGTGTACAAGGACACCCAAATCCCTCTCAATACCAACATTTACTAATCTCTCACCTTTTAAAAAATATTCTACTTTTCCATTCTTCCTACAAAAATGGATAATTTCACACATCCCAACATTATACTCCGTTCTGACAAAGGGTCTTCGACCTGAAACGTTAACTCCGTTTCTCTCTCCACGGATGTTGCCTGGCCTGCTGAGTTTTTCCATCTGCCACCGTCGTGCCCAATCACTTAACCGGTCTATATCCCTTTGCAGCTTTTTTATATCCTCCTCACGTCTTACTTTCTCACCTAGCTTTGTATCGTCAGCAAACTTGGATATATTACACTCGGTCCCCTCATTTAAGTCATTGAAATAGCTGAGGCCCAAGTATTGATCCTTGTGACACTCCATTAGTTGCAGCCTGCCATCCTGAAAATGACCTGTTTATTTCTACTCTCTGTTTTCTGTCCGTTAATCAATTCTCAATCCATGCTAATATATTATCCCCAATCCCATGAGCCCTAATCTTGTGGAAAAATCTCTTGTGTGGCACCTTAGCGAATGCCTTCTGAAAATCCAAATTCACTACATCCACTGGTTCCCCTTTATCTACCCCGCTAGTTACATCCTCAAAAAAGTCTAATAGATTTGTCAAACACGATTTCCCTTTCATAAAACCGTGTTGAATCTGCCTAATCATATTATGATGTTCAAAGTGTCCTGTTACCATGTATTTAATAATAGATTTTAGCATTTTCCCGACAACTGATGTCAGGCTAACTGGTCTATGGTACCCTGTTTCCTCTCTCCCTCCTTTCTTGAACAGTGGGGCTACATTTGCTACCTTCCAAACCACGGGGACCGTTCTAGAATCTAGGGAATTCTGGAAGATCAAAGCCAATGCATCCACTATTTCTGTAGCCATCTCTTTTAAAACCTTAAGATGTAGGCCATCAGGTCCAGAGGGATTTGTCAGCTTTTAGTCCCATTAATTTCTCCAATACTTTTACTTTTACTAATATTAATTATTTTAAGTTCCTCACTCTCATTAGACCCTTGGTTCTCCATAGAAACATAGAAACATAGAAGATAGGAGCAGGAGTAGGCCATTCGGCCCCTCGAGCCTGCTCCGCCATTTAATGAGATCATGGCTGATCATCCAAATTCAGTACCCTGTCCCTGCCTTCTCTCCATATCCCTTGACCACTTTAGCCTTAAGAAATATATCTAACTCCATCTTGAATATATTTAATGAATTGGCCTCTACTTCCTTCTGTGGTAGAGAATTCCACAGGTTCACCACTCTCTGGGTGAAGAAATTCCTCCTCATCTCTGTCCTAAATGGCTTACCCCTTATCCTTAGACTGTGACACCTGGTTCTGGACTCCCCGGCCATCGGGAACATCCTTCCTGCATCTAGTCTGTCTAGTCCTGCTAGAATTTAATAAGTTTCAATGAGATCCCCTCTCATTCTTCTAAACTCCAGCGGGTATAAGCCCAATCGACCCAATCTCTCCTCGTAAGTCATTCCTGCCATCCCACGTATCAGCCTGGTGAATCTTCGCTGCACTCCTTCCATGGCAAGAACATCCTTCCTCAGATAAGGCGACCAAAACTGCACACAATACTCAAGATGTGGTCTCACCAAGGCCCTGTACAACTGCAGCAAGACATCCTTGTTCCTGTACTCGAACCCTCTCGCTACGAAGGCCAACATACCATTTGCCTTCTTAACCGCCTGCTGCACCTGCATGCTTACCTTCAGCGACTGGTGCACAAGGACACCCAGGTCTCATTGCACTTCCCCTTCTCCCAATCTATTGCCATTCAGATAATAATCTGCCTTCCTGTTTTTGACACCAAAGTGGATAACCTCGCATTTATCCACGTTATATTGCATCTGCCATGCTTCTGCCCAATCACCCAACCTGTCCAAATCATACTGGAGTTTCTCGGCATCCTCCTCACAGCACACACGCCCACCCAGCTTTGTGTCATCTGCAAACTTGGAGATATTACATCTAGTTCCCTCGTCTAGATCATTAATATATATTGTGAATAGCTGGGGTCCTAGGACCGATCCCTGCGGTACCCCACTAGTCACTAAAAGACCCGTTTATTCCAACTCTTTGCTTTCTGTCTGCCAACCAGTTCGCTATCCATGTCAATACCTTGCCCCCAATCCCATGTGCCTTAACTTTACATGCTAATCTCTTATGCGGGACCTTATCGAAAGCCTTCTGAAAGTCCAAATACACCACAGCCACTGTTTCTCCCTTATCTATTTTACCAGTTACATCCTCAAAAAATTCCAGTAGATTAGTCAAGCACGATTTACCTTTTGTAAATCCATGTTGACTTTGTCCAATCCTGTCACTCTTTTCCAAGTGCTCTGCTATTATATCTTTTATAATGGACTCTCACATTTTCCCCACTACCGATGTCAGGCTTACCGGTCTATAATTCCCCATTTTCTCTCTACCACCTTTTTTGAATAGTGGGGTAACATTAGCTACCCTCCAATCCATGGGTACTGTTCCAGAGTCTATCGAAATTTGGAAGATGACCAGCAATGCATCTACTATTTCTAGGGCCACTTCCTTAAGAACCCTAGGATGTAGATTCTCAGGGCCTGGGGATTTATCGGCCTTCAATCCCGTCAATTTCCCTAACACCATTTCCCTACAAATACTGATTTCTTTCAGTTCCTCCCTCTCATTAGACCTTATGTTCCCCGACATCTCTGGGAGGTTATTTGTGTCCTCCTTTGTGAAGACAGAACCAAAGTATGTATTTAATTGGTCTGCCATTTCTTTGTTCCCCATTATAAATTCCACTGATTCTGACTGCAAGGGACCTACGCTTGACTTCACCAATCTTTTTCTCTTCACATATCTATAAAAGCTTTTACAGTCAGTTTTTATGTTCCCTGCAAGCTTACTCTCATACTCTATTTTCCCCCTCTTAACTAATCCCTTTGTCCTCCTTTGTTGAATCCTAAACTGCTCCCAATCCTCAGGTTTACTGCTCTTTCTGGCCAATTTATATGTCCTCTCCTTGGATCTTAATGCTATCCCTAATTTCCCTTGTTAGCCACGGTTGAGTCACCTTCTTTGTTTTATTTTTGTGCCAAACTGGGATGAACAAATTCTGTAGTTCATCCATGCGATCTTTCAATGTTTGCCATTGCCTATCCACCGTCAACCCTTTGAGTGGCATTCCCTAATCAATCCTACCCAACTCGCACCTCATACCATCGTAATTTCCTTTATTTAAATTCAGGACCCTAGTCTCTGAGTCAACTACTTCACTCTCCATCTTAATGAAGAATTCGATCATATTATGATCGTTCTGACCCAAGGGGCCTCGCACAACAAGATTGCTAATTAATCCTTTCTCATTACATAATACCCAGTCTAAGATGGCCTGATCTCTGGTTGGTTCCTCACCATATTGGTCCAGGAAACCATCCCGTATACACTCCAGGAGTTCCTCCTCCACAGTATTGTTACTAATTTGGTTAGCCCAACCTATATGTAGATTAAAGTCACCCATGATAACTGCTGTGCCCTTATTGCACGCTTCTCTAATTTCCCTTTTAATGCCATCCCCAACCTTCGCATTACTGTTTGGAGGTCTGTCTACAACTCCTACTAACGTTTTCTGCCCCTTGGTATTTCTCAGTTCTACCCATACAGATTCCACATCATCAGAGCTAATATCCTTCCTTACAGTTGTGTTAATCTCCTCTTTAACCAGCAATGCTACCCCACCTCCTTTTCCTTTTTGCCTATCTTTCCTGAATATTGAATACCCCTGGATGTAATCCCAATCATATCGTAATCCCAATCATATCATATTTGTTTACCTGTATTTGCGCAGCTAATTCATCCACCTTATTATGAATGCTCCTCGCATTAAGACACAAAGCCTTCAGGCTTGTTTTTTTAATGCTCTTAGACCTTTTAGAATTATTATTTACTGTGGCCATGTTTGATTTAAACCCTTGATTTCTCTGACTGCCACCTTTGTTTTTCTCCTTCCTGTCTTTTGCTTCTATTCTTGTTTTCCTTTCCTCTGTCTCCCTGCTCAGGTTCCCAACCCCCTACCATTTTAGTTTAAACCCTCCCCCGGAGCACTAGCAAACACTCCCCCTAGGACATTGGTCCCGGTCCTGCCCAGGTGCAAACTGGTCTGGTCCCACCTCCCCCAGAACCGGTTCCAATGTCCCAGGAATTTGAATCCCTCCCCCTTGCACCATTCCTCTAGCCACGTATTCATCTGAAATATCCTTCTATTTCTACTCTGACTAGCACGTGGCACTGGTAGCAACTCTGAGATTACTACCTTTGAGGTCCTATTTTTTAATTTACCTCCTAACTTCCTATATTCAGCTTTTAGGAGCTCATCCCATTTTTTACCTATATCGTTGGTACCTATATGCACCAAGACAACTGGCTGTTCACCCTCCCCTTCCAAAATGTTCTGCAGCCGCTCTGAGACATCCATGACCCTTGCACCAAGGAGGCAACACACCATCCTGGAGTCTCGTTTGTGGCCGCAGAAACACCTATCTATTCCCCTTACAATAGAATCCCCTATTACTATAGCTCTACCCCTCTTTTGCCTCCCGTCCTGTGCAGCAGAGCCACCCCTGGTGCCAGGAAGTTGGCTGCTGCTGCCTTCCCCTGATAAGCCATCCCCCTCAACATTATACAAAGTGGTATATCTGTTTGAGAAGGGGATGACCACAGGGGACTCCTGAACTACTTGCTTGTCCCTACTACTCTGCCTGGTGGTCACCCATTCCCTTTCTGCCTGTGCAACCTTTACCTGTGGCGTGACCAACTGATTAAACATAATATCCACGACGTCCTCAGCATCGCGAATGCTCCAGTATGTATCCAATCGCAGCTCCAGCGCTGCAATGCAGTCTGCCAGTAGCTGCAGCTGGATACACTTCCTGCACACATGGTTGTCAGGGACACAGGAAGTGTCCCTGATTTCCCACATAGTGCAGGAGGAGCATACCATGGGACCGAGCTCTCCTGCCATGACTTACCCTTTAATTAATTTAAATTAAATGAAATCAAATCAATACCACCAATGACACTATAATTAAATGATATACTCAAGGGCCCTTGTTTACCAACTGTCCCCGCTGTACCACAGAGAGCTTAGAAACTATAAACCACAGAGTTTAAGTTTGTAAAAAAGGAGAAAGAGAGAAATACTCACCAACTTACTGTTATGTTCATAAATAAATAGACATTTTCATTATGAACAGCTAGCTTGAGCTAGTCACTTTATTCAGCCATGGGGACTAGTGGACAGCATCCATCTTGACTACTGCCTTGTGGGTAGCCCACCACTAAACATACAGCTCCACCTAGTGTACCATTCTGAATGACATGTTACTGATCATTACATCCTCCTTCCTTTGAGGTTGAACAAAATCAATATCAATCAATCATAATGACATAAACACCTTCACAACAGTCAACACATTTTCAAAGCTTTACTTTATGAACTCTAAGCTTTTCATTCTTTTATTATAGTTTTCTTTGTACTCAAAGATTAAGTCTATCAGGCTTTTTTACTTCACGTGTGGATCTTCTCAGCACAGGTAAGTCTGATGTGTTTTCATGAGAGCCTGTATGTGTGTTTGTGTTAGATTGTTCTGGTGGTGAGTGACAAGATTCAGTTGCGGCATTGTCATCGATTTGCTCTTGGATAGTTTCATGTGTTTTCAGGAGGGAATGGCGGTTCCTCCTGAGAATCTGTCCTTCCTCAGTTCTAACAGTGTATGACCTTGGTCCTACTTCCTCAAGAACTGTAGCTTTCCTGTTCCATGCATCTGGATCCTCAATCCTGACAACATCATCCCTTGTCAATGGTTTCAGAGTTTTGGATGACTTGTCATAGTGTGATTTCTGTTTCAGCTTTAACAGTTGAAGTCTCTGTCTCAGTTCCTTACTCTGCTTTTCTTTTGCACAGCAGGGTAGCGTGGTGCGCAACTTGCGACCCATTAGGAGCTCAGCAGGTGAAGAACCACAGTCTAAAGGGGAGGCTTGGTAGCTCAGCAGAGCGAGATAAGGATCAGACTTGCTTTCTGTTGCTTTCTTCAGTAGCTGTTTGAGAACTTGAACACCTTTCTCTGCCTTACCATTCGACTGAGCATACAGAGGACTGGATGTGATGTGCTGAAAGTCATAATGTGCTGCAAACTGTTGCCACTCCTTACAGTTGAAGCACGGACCATTGTCGCTAACGGCAATCCTGGGAATTCCATGTCTGGTGAAGATGGATTTAACATGCATTATGACACTGCTTGCTGATGTGCTTGAGAGCAGCGCCATCTCAGGATAGTTAGAATAGTAGTCAATCACTAATAGATAGTCTTTACCATTCAAATGATAAAGGTCCATACCAACCTTTTGCCACGGCGCTGTTGGTAAGTCAGCTACTATCATTGGTTCCTTTGCTTGTTTGTTTTGGTGTTTCTGACATGTCTCACATTTGCCTATCATGTTCTCAATGTCCTTACTTATGCCAGGCCAATAAACAGTGTCTCTTGCTCTCCTTTTGCATTTTTCAATTCCGAGGTGTCCTTCATGAATCCTTTCGAGCATGCCTCAACGTAGAGCCTGTGGAATGACTATTCTGTTCTGTTTTAGTAATAGTCCATTTGCGACACTCAACTCTGACCTGATGTGATAGTACTTTGGACAGGAACCTTTTGGCCAACCATGATGAATGTTCTCTATTACTGTTTGTAACACTGTATCTTTTACTGTTTCTTCTGCTATTTGCTTTGATTTTGTGTCTGACACGGGCAGCGCAGCAGTGCCCATACTCACGTCTTCCTCAGTAGAGCTCACATGACTCATTGTGGGTGCTCGGGATAGTGCATCTGCTAACACTATGGGGCAGAAATTGCTCCCCAAACGCGTGAGTACGGAAGGGGTACTCACGCGTCTGGCCGGAGGAAATGCCGGTTTTCAGCATGCACAGCGCATGCGCTGAAAACCGGCATTTCCTCTCCTCTAACCCAAGAGGTGAAGAGGCTAGTGCGTGCGCTGTAGGGGGCAGCACGTGCGTCTTGGATTTCCTCTGTTCTGGGGGATTTGCGCATGTCTAAAGGCCTCCGGTCTTTACGCTTGTAAAAAGCACACGTAAGTATTTATTTTTACAGGTA
Source organism: Somniosus microcephalus (assembly GCF_052327205.1). NCBI lineage: Eukaryota > Metazoa > Chordata > Chondrichthyes > Squaliformes > Somniosidae > Somniosus > Somniosus microcephalus. Next base: position 186,686,537 of record NC_140991.1, read on the forward strand.
AGTGGTGTTTTAGTGTAATTTAGAATTTTTTTTCCCACAGGTTTATTATTTTGAAGAATCTACAATAAGGTAAGTTTAGTTTTAGACCCTTTTTATTAAAAATTTATTTTTTTCAAAAAAAAAAAATTATTGTTTAAATTATTTTTTTAAACTTATTTATACTTAATTTAATGATTGGGATGTTTTTTTAATTTTTATTTAAAGTTTAAATAGTGTTTTGGGCCCCCGTAGTTTTCATGAGTTTGACAGTTCTTACTCTCAAACTCATGAATGAACTGTCCCCTCCCCTGATTGGTTGTACAGTGCTCACCTGATCCCAGCCGGCACATCGCACTAACTACGCCGCTGGATCAGGTAGGCACTGCGCGCTGACATCTGAACCGGGCCTGTGACAGGAAATGCAAGCAGGCCCAGGCTTCAGATGTCAGCGCGCAGGGTGAGTGCAGATCGGGGGATTGCACGCGCGGCAAGCCCCCGACACCAAGTTCTGGGCCTAAGTGTTTGCCTGGTGTGTAGATCAGTTCAAAGTCATATCTTTGCAGCTTCATCATGAGTCATTGAATCCTTGGAGACATCTCATTCAGGTTCTTTTTTATGATGGCAACCAATGGGCAGTGGTCTGTCTCAACTGGGAAGTCCATATATGTAGCCATGGAACTTTTCTAGTCCAACTACCAAGCCTAGACATTCCTTTTCAATCTGGGCGTATCGACACTCAGAGTCAGTCATAGACCTGGAGGCATAGGCAACAGGCTTCCAATCTTCACCCTCTGCTTGTAGCAAGACTGCACCTAGGCCATCTTTTGATGCATCTGTTGACACTTTGATTCTCTTTGTTGGGTCAAAGAAGGTGAGTACAGGTGTGGTTGTCAGCACTGTTTTGAGGTTCATCCACTCTTGTTCATGTCTTTCTGTCCATGCAAACTCATTTGTTTTATGTAGCAGGTCTCGCAGACAGGCTGTCTTGGCTGACAAGTTAGGAATGAACTTTCCAATGAAGTTTACCATCCCCATGATGCGTAGCACTCTTTTTTTGTCAGTGGGTTGGGGCATGTTGAGTATGGCGTTTACTTTTTCCATATCTGGCTCTATTCCTTTACCAGATAGATTATCTCCTAGGAAAGTGACTTCCTGGACGCCAAACTGACACTTGGCTTTGTTGAGTATTCCGACGTATGGTCTGTAGCACTTTAGTCAGTCTCTCATTGTGTTCTTTCAGTGTGGAGCCCCAGATGATGATGTCATCAACATAGACCCGAACTCCTTCCAGACCTTCAATTATGTGTTCCATCGCTCTATGAAAGATTTCAGATGCAGATATTATCCCGAAAGGCATTCTGAGGAAACAATACCTGCCAAATGGTGTGTTGAAGGTACAGTATTTGGTGCTCTCTTCATCCAGTTTTAGTTGCCAAAATCCTTGTGAGGCATCGAGCTTTGTGAAGTATCTGGCACCTGACATTTCACTGGTGATTTCTTCTCGCTTGGGAATCTGGTAGTGTTCACGTTTTATGTTTGCATTTAAGTCCTTTGGATCCATGCATACTCTTAGATCATTGTTCTTTTTCTTTACACATACCATGGAGTTAACCCAGTCTGTTGGCTCTTCGACTTTCCTGATGACTCCTAGTGTGGTCATTCTGTCCAGTTCTTTCTTGAGCCGGTCACGCAGGGGTGCTGGAACTCTCCGTGGAGCATGTACCACTGGCTGAGCATCCTCCTTTAGCTGGATCTTGTAAGTGAATGGTAGAACTCCAAATCCTTTAAACACATCCTGGAAATTACTCACTACAGAATCCACTGAGTCATCTGGTCTGCTTATGGCACAGTTTATACGGTAGACTCTCTTGACCAGTTCTAAGTCCTCACAAGCTTTGTCACCTAGTAGTGAATCAAGTCCTTCAGCCACAACAGAAAACATGAGATGATGCACTTTGTCTTTGACTGTCACTTTAAGTCTGCATACACCTAAGCTATCTATTTTCTGTCCATTATAGTTCTTCAGTAGTACTGACTTTTTCTGTATTTTGGGCTTTTCTTTCATATTTTTAATGTCACTCATACTGATTAAGTTTGCTTTTGCCCCAGTGTCTAGTTTCAATGTAACTAATGCTCCATTTACCTGCAGTGGCATTATCCATTTGTCCTCTTTTACTGCATTAACTTTATGTTCAGCATTGTCCATTCCTGAGGGCTACACATTTTCTGTATCCTTTTCTATATTGTCACATGACACCATTCCTACAAAAAATGTCTCACTTAAATCAGTGTCCTCAATCACATTGACTTGTTGCCCTTTCTTTGTTTTTACTTTTGAAAAGCATTGTTTGGCAAAGTGATTCTTTCCATTACATTTTGTGCACATTTTTCCAAATGCTGGGCATTGTCGTGACTAGTGTTGGAAACCACAGCATTTACAATTAAAAATTCCATCCTCCGATTGCTTTGCATTTCTGTTCTGCCCACGTTTCTTCCCCTTGTAGGACACAGCACCGACAGCAGCACTATCACTTACCACAATCGCACCACTATTAATTTCACTGAAAGTCTTCGCGTGCTTTTGAGCTAGCTCACTGGCATGGCATATTTTCACAGCATCCTCCAATGTTAGTTCGGTTTCTCTCAACAAACGTTCCCTGACCTTTTTATCATGAATACCAAACACAATCTGGTCACGAATCGTGGATGATTTCAGTTCAGAGAAATTACATGTCTGTGCTTTCAGTTTTAAATCAGTCACAAAGCTATCAAAAGTCTCATTTTGCTGCTGTGTCTGTGAACGGAACACGTACCTCATAGGTCTCATTCTTTTTGGGAGAACAATGTGTATCAAACTTCTTTAGCACATCGTCCATTTTTTCTCTGTCCTCCTCTTGATCAAATACAAATGTATTAAATACCTCTATCGCCTGCGGGCCTGCAACCTTGAGCAGTAACGCTATTTTCCTTGCGTCTGGCTTCGTACCGAACCCGATGGCAGCAATATAGAGTTCGAATTGTCGTTTGAAAGTCCGCCAATTGCAGTCGACATTCCCCGTGAGGCTTCAAATTCTCCATGTCGCATTTCACAATATTCAGCAGATATTACCAATCCTGGTACCATGTTATGTTCATAAATAAATAGACATTTTCATTATGAACAGCTAGCTTGAGCTAGTCACTTTATTCAGCCATGTGGACTAGTGTACAGCATCCATCTTGACTACTGCCTTGTGGGTAGCCCACCACTAAACATACAGCTCCACCTAGTGTACCATTCTAGAATGACATGTTACTGATCATTACACTTACCTGCTTTCTGGTGACGTCACACTTCGATTACTTTTTACTTCTCTCCCTCCCGCTCTGAGATTGATAAGCCTACCTGGTCTGCCGCCGCTTATCCCAGGTCCGCCGCCGCTGTGGGGCCTACCTGCTGCTGCCGCCGCTTTTATCCTCGCTCCGCCGCCGCCGCTTCACTCAGGTCCGCCACCGCTGTGGGGCCTACCTGCTGCTGCCGCTGCTTTTATCCTCACTCTGCCGCCGCCGCTTCACTCAGGTCTGCCACCGCTGTGGGGCCTACCTGCTGCTGCCGCTGCTTTTATCCTCGCTCCGCCGCCTCGGCTTCACTCAGGTCTGCCGCCGCTGTGTGGCCTACCTGCTGCTGCCGCTGCTTTTATCCTCGCTCCGCCGCCACCGCTTCACCCAGGTCCACCACCGCTGTGTGGCCTACCTGCTGCTGCCGCTGCTTTTATCCTCGCTCCGCCGCCACCGCTTCACCCAGGTCCACCACCACTGTGGGGCCTACCTTCTGCTGCCGCCGCTTTTATCCTCGCTCTGCCTCCGCCGCTTCACCCAGGTCCGCCGCCGCTGGGTGTGGAGACAGACACAAAATATTTGTTTAATGTCTCTGCCATTTCCTTTTTCCCCATTATAATTTCTCCTGCCTTTGTCTCTAAGGAACCCATATTTACTTTTGCTAATCTCTTCCTTTTTACATACTCGTAAAAGCTCTTATGATCTATTTTTATATTTCTTGCTAGTTTACTCTCATATTCTATTTTCTTCTTTATCACTTTCTTGGACATCCTTTGCTGATTTTACCCCCCCCCCCACCCGCCACCCCCCGCCCTCCCCATCTTCTGGCTTACTATTCTTTTTGGCAACATTGTAAGCTTCTTCTTTTAAGCTAATGCTACCCTTAACTTCTCTAGTTAGCTACAGTTGTACCACTTTTCCAGTGGAGTTTTTATTTCCTCAAGGGAATGTATATTCATTGAGAATTATGAGTTATTTCTTTAAATGTTTGCCATTGCTTATCTACCATCATATCTTTTAATCTAATTTCCCAATCTACCTCAGCCAACTCGCCTCTCATACTTCCATAACTGGCTTTGTTTAAATTTAAGACCCTAGTTTCAGACTTAACCACATCGCTCTCAAACTTAATACGAAATTCTATCATATTATGATCACTCTTCCTCAGAGGATCCCTTGCTATAAGATTACTAATTAACCCTGTCTCATTGCACAATATTAGATCTAAAATAGCCTGTCCTCTAGTTGGTTCCTCAACATATTGTTCTAGAAAACTGTCTCGAATGCATTCCATGAACTCGTCCTCCAAGCTACTTTTGCCAATTTGGTTTGCCCAATCTATATGAAGATTAAAGTCCCCTAGGATTATTGCATTACCATTGTTACATGTTCCTCTAATTTGCTGATTTATGCTCTGAGTGGTCAAGCTTCTGGGAGATCAAGGGTATCCTCTAAAGCTATGATTGATGATGTCTATATGGTTTCCCTGGACATAAGCTGAGCACTGGTATAATAAGGTACATTCATCCAGTGAAGTAATAGTTGAGCACATCATTGGCACGTTGAAGGTATGCTTTAGGTGTTTGGATTGACCTATAGTTTTGTTAGGGTATCAAGGATCATGGCTGTGTGCTGTCTGCTGCACAGCTTTGCCTTACAAAGAAGTCTTTATGAAGGAAACCCTGGAAGAGGAAGATCCCACAGGCAGCAAGGAGAGCAGCAGCAATCTAAAGAGGGTGCAAAGGACCAGCTGCAAGAAATGTTTGTGCTACCATCATATAGGGCTGAAATTTCTGTTCCCTTTAGGGTATATTGACACTTTTAGCTGGGCTGATAGCTCCTTAATTGTCTCAACATCCATTTTTGCCTGATTACGCCTCTGTGAAGCAACTTGTGCCATTTTTCTATTTTAAAGGTGCTATATAAATGCAAGTTCTTTTTGATGAACGTGACTTTCTTCGACTTGTATTCTACTCTTTTGGTTATATGGTTCAGCATTCTATTGGCTTTGTTGATTTCTGGTCTGCATTGGCTGGACATGTTGAGCATTGAGTCTGCTAAGACTCCTAGCTGTCTTTCAACCTCATCCTTAGCTAACATCAGTGTATGTGCCATCTACCTTTCCTTTCTATATGTAGTACATTTTACTTGTCCGCATTAAATCTCATCTGCCATTGTTCTGCCCACTTACATATTTTGTTCAACTAATTCTGTAATTTCTGAGCTGCCTCCTTCAATTTCACTGCCCCTTCTAGTTTGGTATCATTTGAATATTTGACCAATTTGCATTGTTTCTGAATCTAAGTCATTGATACAAATTAGAAATAGTAGTGGTCCCAACAGCAAACCCTGGGGCACCCCAGTCAGTACTTCCCCTCCCCATGCCAACATGACTCCTCTAACAAGTACCCATTCTTTTCTACTCTTTAGCCAATTCCTTATCCATTCCCAAGCTTTGAGGTTAACTAATAGCTTTTTATGTGTAACTATGCCAAATGCCTTCTGGAAGTTAAGGTACAAAATGATGTATAGCTGACCATAGACCAATTGGGATGTCACCGCTTCAAAAAAAACACAGGTCAGGTAGGATTCATGTTGACAGCTGTTATTGTCTTGTAATGTGAACACTGTTGGAAGATACCAAGGGTTAAAAGAAGGGTTAAAACAAAACTAAATTGACTAGCTGGTCATGTTCAAAGACAAAGTAAATTAAAGTGAAAGTAATTGTACAGATTTAAGAAAAATACTCTAGGTAGTACAGGGATAGACATCAAACACAGCTAAGGGCAACAAAAGCCGTTAGCAGCTCAGCCAAAAGGGCATTAGAGATGAGGATAGTGTATAGATGTGGTAGTAAGGTCATCTTCAGCTATGTTAGGAGTTGGAGGTTCATCAAGACCTGTATTGAGCCATTGAAGGATTCCACAGGGCAGATTTGGGTCGCGTCCCTGTATGTGGCAAGTTTTAACTGACTACATTGCATTACTCTTCAATACTTAAAATAATGCTGGGTTACCAGTAATGCAATGTAGGATTGATGCTATTATTGAACATGTCAAAGTAGATACAGGTAAAGCCCTGACTAGAATTAGTGCTCTCAAAAGAGAAAGGGAGCTGGTCCTGACAGCATTCATCCCAGGGTGTTTACACAAATGAGAGCTATGTCCTGTGAGCCACTTGCTCATATATTTAAAAGCTCGTTGGGGTCTGGGATTGTTCCTATGGAGTGGAGAGAGGCCCATATGGTACCAATAATTAAAAGGGCATTAAGGCAAGACTGGGAAACTGCAGGCCCATTAGTTTGACTTTGGTCTTAGACAAGTTGCTAAAAGCACTTTAAAAAGAGAGGGAGCAGAGCCAGAGCATATTCAGCAATTTAAAAACAACAAAAAACAAGGAGTGACATCACAGGACAGCAGGTAGGTGATTGGTTGGTGAGTATTAACGTTTTTTTCCTCTAAGCTAGGACAGTGGTTTAAATTAGAAGCGGGAAACTATAACGTACTTTATCAAATTAAAAACTTAACTAGATAAAGTAATTAATACAACTATAAATAATCATTGAGTATAGATTATAACTAATTAAATAAATAAAATAAGGTTACACTAAGATATGGCAGGGCAGGTTGTATGTCTGGACTGCAGTATGTGGGAGTTTATGGACAGTGAGACTGTCCCGAGCAAACACGTCTGCGGTAGATGTCTCCATCTTGAATCTCTCCAGCTCAGAGTCATTGGGGGAGAAATTCGATATCACCCCGTTTGGGGTGGTAAATTTTGAAATCCTGAAAAATTAGCACCAGGCGCTAATGATTCTCAGCTTCCATGAAATTGGCTGTTAGAGCTCCAGAAAGGAAGTGGAGCGCTATATCAAGTGTTAAATCAAGCGCTATATCAAGCGCTAAATCGAGCACTACAACTTCCCTTGGAGCACTAAAGCCAGCAGGAGGGATGTTAGCGGTGCAGCGCTGCCCAATGTCAAGGGCAGCGCTGCCGGGAATGGAGGCTCCTTCCCCCCCTTAAAGGGAAGGCCATTGCTGCAGGCTCTGCAATGAAAAGAGTTACCTTGTCGCCGACGGCATCCGTGAACCATCGCGATCAACCCCAAGCACTCTAGCAGAGTGCAGGGTTGATCGTGACAGACCAAGAAAATAAAGAAAAATGAATGTTAGGCTTCATGAAAAAAAATTTCCCCTGCAACCATCATCCCCTTTAAACAGTGCCCCTGAAGCACCGGGCCTCCTGCAGCTGTCGATGTTGTTGCCTGGCGATGCAGCAGGGGGCGGAAATTAATTTCGGGTCCGAGGCGCCACCCGGGCGATGCGCAGGATGATGACATCACAATCTCCAGGCGCTAGGGGTTACCGCCGCCGCAAACATCCAGAGAAAATAGAAACATGTGAGTAAAACATTAGAGCTGAAGGACAAGCTAGGGTGTGTGGCCCAAATAAGCATTCTTTATACAAACACACGGAGTATAAGGAATAAATTGAATGAACTGCAGGCGCAAATTCAAATTGGAGGGAATGACATTGTAGCCATCACTGAGACACGGGGGCGATTTTCCCATTGGAGGTGGGTCGGAGGCGGGTTTCGGTTTGGGTGGGTTCCAAACCCACCTCCACTGTCAGGTGGGAAAAAATTGTGATTTCCCCCTAATTGGCCAGTTAATTTCAGAGGTGTGGGTTCCCCTGGGCCAATTAGTGTTTTGGGACTGAAACTCGCCTCTGCTGACGTCACTTATATTTATCCAGCTTCATTTAAGGGCTGCTTGCGGCCTTGGCTCATTCCACTGGTTTTTGGTCGATGCTGCACCACCTGCAAACTGTTATCTCCTTGAAGAATGGCCAGCTCCAAGGCAAGTAGATGCATTGCTGATCATCTTCCAACATTCGATGGAATCTGGAACAGTACCCATGGATTGGAGGGTAGCTAATGTTACCCCACTATTCAAAAAAGGTGGTAGAGAGAAAACGGGGAATTACAGACCGGTAAGCCTGACATCGGTAGTGGGGAAAATGCTAGAGTCCATTATAAAAGATGTAATAGCAGAGCACTTGGAAAACAGTGACAGGATCAGACAAAGTCAACATGGATTTACAAAGGGTAAATCGTGCTTGACTAATCTACTGGAATTTTTTGAGGATGTAACTGGTAAAATAGATAAGGGAGAACCAGTGGCTGTGGTGTATTTGGACTTTCAGAAGGCTTTCGATAAGGTCACGCATAAGAGATTAGCATGTAAAGTTAAGGCACATGGGATTGGGGGCAAGGTACTAACTTGGATAGAGAACTGGTTGGCAGACAGAAAGCAAAGAGTTGGAATAAATGGGTCTTTTTCCGAGTGGCAGGCAGTGACTAGTGGGGTACTGCAGGGATCGGTCCTTGGACCCCAGCTATTCACAATATATATTAATGATCTAGACAAGGGAACTAGATGTAATATCTCCAAATTTGCAGACGACACAAAGCTGGGTGGGCGTGTGTGCTGTGAGGAGGACGCTGAAAAACTCCAGGATGATTTGGACAGGTTGGGTGATTGGGCAGAAACATGTCAGATGCAATATAACGTGGATAAATGTGAGGTTATCCACTTTGGTAGCAAAAACAGGAAGGCAGATTATTATCTGAATGGCAATAGATTGGGAGAAGGGGAAGTGCAACGAGACCTGGGTATCCTTGTGCACCAGTCGCTGAAGCTAAGCTTGCAGGTGCAGCAGGCGGTTAAGAAGGCAAATGGTATGTTGGCCTTCGTAGCGAGAGGGTTTGAGTACAGGAATAAGGATGTCTTGCTGCAGTTGTACAGGGCGTTGGTGAGACTACATCTTGAGTATTGTGTGCAGTTTTGGTCGCCTTATCTGAGGAAAGATGTTCTTGCCATGGAAGGAGTTCAGCGAAGATTCACCAGGCTGATACCTGGGATGGCAGGAATGACGTATGAGGAGAGATTGGATCGATTGGGCTTGTACTCGCTGGAGTTTAGAAGAATGAGAGGGGATCTTATCGAAACTTATAAAATTCTAACAGGACTAGACAGACTAGATGCTGGAAGGATGTTCCCGATGGTCGGGGAGTCCAGAACCAGGGGTCACAGTCTAAGGATAAGGGGTAGGCCATTTAGGACAGAAATGAGATGGAATTTCTTCACCCAGAGAGTGGGGAACCTGTGGAATTCTCTACCACAGAAGGCAGTAGAGGCCAATTCATTAAATATATTCAAGAAGGAGTTGGATATATTTCTCAAGGCTAAAGGGATCAAGGGGTATGGGGTACTGAATTTGGATGCTCAGCCATGATCGCATTGAATGGCGGAGCAGGCTCGAGGGGCCGAATGGCCTACTCCTGCTCCTATCTTCTATGTTTCTATGCAAGGACCTCCCCGAGGTTCTTGGAAGAGGCACTGGATATGCTGGTTGAGGGGGGGAGAGCTAGCAGGGAGGTGCTCTTCCCCTCATCTGGGAGGAAGAGGCCTCCCAAAGAAACCAAGGCTATGTGGGTTCAGCTGGCAAGGGATATAACCTCCAGGTCTGTGTGCAAATTGGGTGACTGTTTCTGTTTATTGATGAAATGCCGTCCCTGTGTGAATGTATTAAAATTAGGTGATGGCAAACTGTTGGCGTGATGGCATCTGCTATTTTGGCTTAAGCAGCTCCACATTGTGGGCTCCGTGACACTTGCCTGGTCAGGTTGGTGGTCAGAGTGAAAGGAGGCCAGAGAGTCATGTCCATTGTCTATCATGTGTTAAGAAGGAGCCAAGCACATGTGCCACAATGGGCAACCTTTGCAAATCTGGCCAGGATGAGTGCATCCCTTGCATCATGGGCAGCCATGTGCTCGCGTGCTGCCGCTGCTGCTGGTAGATACGCCGCCGCTCGGTCCTCCTGCTCCTCCTCCTCCTCATCTGAGGAGGCTATGAACTGAGCCATTTGCTCATCAGGAAGCTGCAAGCCATGATGCTGTGTCATGTTGAGCAGTGCACAGCAGACCACGACCATTCTGGAGACCCTGGCTGCTGAATACCGCAGGGCTCCACCTGATCTGTCAAGGCATCAGAATCGCATCTTCAGCAAGCCAATGGTTTGATCGATGATGGACCTGGTCGAAATGAGGCTGGCGTTGTAGTGCTCCTCAGCCTCGTTAGCTGGCCTCCTGAACGGTGTCATTAGCCACTTCTTCAGGGGGTAGCCCTTGTCACCAAGGAGCCATTGTTAAGTTGGTTTGGCGGATTGAAGAGGGGAGGAACACTAGAGTTCTGCAGGATGAACGAGTCATGGCAACTACCACAGAACTTGGCGCAAATATGCAAAATCTCCTTCTTGTGATTACACACCAGCTGTAAGTTGAGGGAGTGGAAGCCCTTTCGGTTGACAAAGATAGCTGGGTTGTGATGGGATGACACAGCATCGGTAACCTGCATGATGCAACTGTGGGCGGCCAACTGGGAGATGCTGCTGATGTCGGCTGATGATCCCTGGAAGGAGCCTGAGGCAAAAAAGTTGAGTGTGGTGGTGACTTTGACAGCCACTGGTAAGGGGTGTCCACCCACTCCTCTGGGCTCCAGGTGTTGGTGCAGCAGTGCGCAGGTGTCTCCAACAACCTCTCGCGAAAGTCTCAGCCTCCTTTGGCACTGCTGCTCAGTCATGTTGAGGTAGCTCATCCTCTGTCTGTAAACCCTGAGAGGGGGGGTATCTCCTGTGGCGATGTGCTTCCATATGCTGGCGCCTTCTGCCTTGTGCAGCACCAGGTGGGTGAGCAGGAGGTTGGCGCTCCGGCTGCTGTTGCTGCTGAGCTGCCTGGTTCTGCTGCTGCCTTGGCTGCTCCTCATCCGAACCTGAGCTCCATGGTGAAAGGAAATAAATGGTTCCCATGCTGCTGGCAGATACCTCCGTTGGGGAAGCGCTCAGTCCAAGTGGGGAGAGGGTCTTCCAAGGAGGTCCCACAGTTGAGAGATAGAAGCTGCAGCACCTCTGACTTCGGTAGGCTTGCTAAAAGTGCTGAAAGACCTTTGGACAAACGTTCTGCCACCTGCAACTGCTCTCTGATGAAAGCTCGGTTTTAACGGTGGAGCTGCAGCTGTGTGGAGGCCACCCACTCGTCAACCTGCCAGGATGAGCTGGCGTGGTTTAGGAGGGTCAGGAAACTCGCACGTTTGGGCTCGATTTAGCCAGGCCCGAGGAGACGGGATTGGAGGCGTGCGAGGTGTTAAAATCGCAAAAAATGGTAGGTGGCTCCAATCACGCCTCCATATCGCCTCCAAGCAATTTTTCTTCATTCGTGGTTTCAGACCTTGTTTCCATCCCGCCTCCTTATGTTCTTATGTTCCTCTGGAACACACCAGTGAATCCTGGCAGCCTCACAAGTGGATTGCTTACTAACAGCTGCAGCTCCACCATTAAAAAGGAGTTTTCAACAATGATCATTTGCAGGTGGCAGAACTTTGTTCTCTCAGGTCTGGGAGAACTTTTAGCGGCCTACTCATTGTTGTGGAAGTTTGGAGCCTGACACCCATCTCCAGTGTGATCTGCTGGGAAACTCCTCTCCCCACCTTGACTGAGCGCTTCCTCAACTGAGGCATATACCAGAAGCATGGCGACCATTTATTTCCTTTCCTCCTGGACATCAGATTCATACGAAGACCAGCCGTGGCAGCAGGAGAACTATGAACAACAGCAGCACCAACAACAGCAGCAGCAACAATGGGAGCGCCAAGTTGCTGCTCACCCACCTGATGCTGCACAGGCCAGAAGGCGCCAGTGCGTGACCACATTGCTGCCAGATTTTCTTAGCCTGCACAATCAAACACTTTTGCCTCGCACCTTCTTACCAGAGCATCGACAATGGACAAGAACCTGCGGATTCCTATCACTCTGACCACCATACTGACAATTGTAAGTCACTCTAAGCCCTCAATGTGGAAGTCCTATTTGCGAAATGACACAGGCCACAACTTCAACAGCTTGCCATCAGAAATTTTTATCACAACAAGCAACTGATGGCATTTCAAAAATAAACACAACACAACACCCTTGTTGTAAAGTCTGTGGGTTGTTTAGTTAATTAATACACAGACTACCAGAGTAACTTAAAACAGGACTTTACTATTCGAAGGTCAGGGCGAATCTGCCCAATAAATCCTGACACAACACTTATATACTGGTGTGGTCACCGTCGGTATTACAGTATACAGAAGCCAAACAAAGTAGTGCCACACCTAAAATAGTTCTCTTAAAGGTGAACGGTTACATACAATAGTTCTCTTAAAGGTAGACGGGTACATACACTACAATCCTCCCTTTTTAGCTTACAACATACTTATTCCCCATTAAACATAACATATAATCAACTTCATGTAAAACAATTCACAGATATAGTCTCTGCGGGAAACAGTTCACAGATTCAGTCTCTGCGGGAACAGTTCACAGATTCAGTCTCTGGTCTTGACTCGGTCCGAACAACATCTCTGTGGTGTAGCCGGTTCACATTTCTAGCGTGACTCATCCAATAGTCTTTCCCTTGGCTTAACAGCTTGAACTTCCGTCCTGCTGAACCAGCAGTGCTGACTTTTACAAACAGCTGGACTGCCTTGGTAATTTTCCCTACTTTCCAACTGATTTGGCCCCCTTCGTAGGGCCCCCGTGCATGATCTGATAGAAGTGATAATGATTTAGATGGTTATCGTCTTCTGCTTCGTCTTTCTTTTCTGCTTCTTGGAGACTCTCGGGGCTCCCTTATCCGCTGCCAGCTGTAGCGCCACCATCTCCCTATGTTCCTTAGACTTTAAGTGCTTCATCCTGATTTCTGCACTTTGGGAGTTTTCATCACAAGCTGGGCAGACCAAGTCATCGTAATATTCCGTGTCACTCAACAGGTCATGGTAATATTCGGTGTCGTCCTGAGCTAGTCTAGCGAGAGGGCCTGCTACTTCTTCCTTACCCAACTGGACGTTAGCCGACTGTTGTTCCCTCCCTAGACATCTTTCCTGAAGAGACTTCTTCATGCGTTCATATTCATCCCGCTCTTCCTGGGTTTCCTGCCAATCCTTCACTAATGACCTCATTTGTGATTCCAATACTTCCCCTTCCATCGGGGATTGATTGATCGGGCTATTCAATCCTTCTACTGGAGCAGCTGTTTCAACATTCTGTAGTTCACATTGACGTGATTCAGCGTACTTTCGGCAGCCCCGTAAAATCTGTGTTGCAACCTCAACTATTCCCCAAACTTTTGAGAGCTCCGAACCCCTTCCCTTTGAAGATTGAAGCTCGTGTTCAAATGGCTCCCATTGCAGAGTCTTGTCTCTCAGCATATGAAGGAGTTGGCTGACCGTTAACTCTTCCACGGGGACCCTGTGGATCAGAGTCTTCTCCATTTCATCCACCTTTTCCTCCAATGCTTTCACCTTTTTTTCCTCTTGTACTTTGGCTTTAAGCGCTCGGAGAAGTTGCGCCTTGATGCTCTCTAGCTCATGTTCAGGGGCCATTCTTACAGTCTCTGTGTTTCGTACAGTTGCCTTTTCTTTCACTGAAAGAATTCCCAGTTGAATCTGTTCTTCAAGTTGTTGAACCTCGGTCATTGCCGCCTCATATTTGTCTTGGGTTTCCTTCAATATTTTTATGAGTTCTTGGACATCTTGACTTTCATGTTCTGCCATGTCTTTCACCTCTAATTTCTCATCTATGGATGGAACTTCTACCGATGAGTCTGTCTTGGCCTTGAGCTCATCAAGAATTTCCTGCAGCCTTTGGACTTCTTGCTCATGTTCAACCTTTAGTTGCTCATATGCTTCCACTGAAACTAGCTTTTCGGAGGTTGCCGAGTTAACCCCCTCCAGGATTGTAGCCTGGGCCTGTTCATACTGTTCCTTCAACTTCTCAAACTCTGCTTGTAAGGAGTCGTAGAGAAGAACTGGAATAAAATCCTGGCTTCCTGAAGATTCCTCTTCATTTGCTTCTTTCTGCAAATATTCTAACTCCTGAACATCATAAGGGAGATGTGATCGGTGATTGGTCACGATGGCTCTATGGTCGCTCTCTGCTTGAGCTAGCTGCTTCTGTTGTCTTTCCAGATTCTCCCATTCGGTGTCATAGAACTTTTTCATTGTTTTCATCTCTTGTACGAGACGGTAACTCAATTGTTCTAATTGTTGCCGTAATTTGAAATAAAGTTGAGTCCGAGCTCGGTGTTCTTCCGTCATGGATATGTCCTTAAACTGAACAGACTCAGAATTCTCTGTCAAACTATGTTGTCGTTGTTCGGTGGAGATCTGTTCTGAAACTTTGTTCTTCTCTGGAGCATAAGCCTTTCTGCATGCCTTCGTTTTTCCAACCTTAGTCGGCAAGTCCATTTTAGCCTTGTCTTTCACATTTGGGTTGGTCTTATCGTCATCCGATTCAGAATCTGAGCTGATTGTCTGCACCGAGTCCTCACTCGTTATGGCTTTTAGATAGTGCCATTCCATGTCTATTTTCTTGATCCACTCCCGTCCTAGAAGTGGTGGTCCTCCCTCAGGTAGTACGTATAAGTTCATTCTTGGGTGTTCTTTACCCCTATCTCTCACCTTGACTCTTATCTTTCCCATGGGGTATACTTTATGCCCCGTGTATGTCTGCAATACGAACTTGGTATCTCTTAAGGGTATATGTGAGAATAGCTGGTGGTAATCCCTTCAATTTATGACTGATAGAGCTGATCCAGTGTCCAACTCCATTTTCACTTGGACTCCAGCTATTTTTAGCATGACCCAGATAGTTTGTAGGTCAGCTTCCTTACTCACATTGTGAATTCTCAGACTACCCAGCTCCTGGCCGTTTGGGTCTGAGTCCGAATTCTGTTCGTCTGAACTCTTCTCAGCCACCTTGTGTACCTTGTTGTACTTTTCCTGTGATGGCTTCCTTTGGTTGTTGGTCCTTTGGTTGTTGGTCTTCTTCCCTGACCGGCATACCTTAGCTATGTGACCCAGTTTGCCACATTTCCTACATTCCTGGTTCTTAAACCAGCATTGATTCTGGTCGTGTGTTGTCTTCCCACAACGATAACATTTTGTTGTTGTCGAGGTAATTTGATCCACACTGAGTGCCGCTGTCTTTAGCTGCATTTCCGCAGTTCCCTTCGCTGCGGCTTCGTGCGATGCTGCAATAAGGACAGCCCTGTCAAGTGTAAGGTCGTTCTCTTCGAGTAGTCGCTTTTGCGTTCCTTCCTTTGCCAATCCGCACACGAACTTGTCTCGCAATGCCTCTGTCAGATTCCCTCCAAACTGGCAGTATTTCGCTAGTCTACACAGTTCGACCAAGTATTCTGCGTTGCTTTCGTCTTTCCGTTGCGTTCTCGCATAGAATTTGAATCGTTCCGCCAGCATCAACGGTGTGGGGTTCAAGTGATCCTTCAGAACAGCCACAATATCATCGAAAGTCTGATCCGCCGGTTTAGCTGGTGATAGTAGATGCTTCAAGAGCCCGTATGCCTTCGCGCCCATCGAGTTTAGCAAGGTTATAGCTTTGTCATCTTCTTCTATTTTATTGGCCTCACAATAGATCTCAATGCGTTCCACATACGTGGCCCAGTCTTCTACCTCGGAATTAAAATCGTTGATGTTACCACGCTTAGGCATCTTCCTCTCTTCCTGATAACACCACGGATTATTTCTTTAAATTTTCTTTTTTTTTTCAAGATGGCGGTTCCCGCGAAAATGGCGGTTTCCCGTGCTTATCTTCTCTCCCCGCCCACTTCAATGGCGGTTTCCCGCTTCTGTCTTCTTCCCCGCCTAAGGGCGGCTTCCCGCGTTTCTTCCCTGGCGGGAGGGGTACACTTTCCCCACGGGCGATGGCCGCTGGCTTTCAGGTTCACAGCCTGCGCGTCGGCTTCAGTGCTTTCCCTTTTCTCGGCAGGGCAACTGGCGCTGGGTACACCCCGTTGCCGGCGAACAGTTTCAGCCGCTGGGCTGGCTCTCGCTCAGTTCCCCTTGCTCGGGCTCTGTCTCTCTCCCGCTCGCTCGGCTCTACCGGCGCTGGGTACACCCCGTTGACGGAGAACAGTTTCAGCCGCTGGACTGGCTCTCGCTCAGTCTCCCTTGCTCGGGCTCTGTCTCTCTCCCACTCGCTCGGCTCTACCGGCGCTGGGTACACCCCGTTGACGGAGAACAGTTTCAGCCGCTGGACTGGCTCTCGCTCAGTCTCCCTTGGTCGGCTCTGCCTCTCCCGCTCGCTCGGCTCCCAATCGCGCCTCCCAGCCCTCTCGCAGTCCGGTGCTTCCCTCCCCAGCTGCGGCTGAGTTTATCTCTTCCCGCGCCTACGTTCCCGGTCGCAGCGCTTCGTGGCTTCGGTCGCTGCCCGGCCTTTTTCGCCGGTCGCGGTCTAGCTGTCTCACGACGCCGTTGCGTCCCCCAGCCTGTCTGTACCGCGGCTTCCTTGCTCCACGCTGCCCCAGTCTCAGCGCCTCTGGACCCGACTTCTGTCCGGCTCCTTTCCCCCTCGACCGTGGTCGAGTGCACCGCCCTTATCCTCCGGTTATTCTTTTTACTTTCCCTTACTCACAGTCACCGTGGCGGCCTTGCTTCTCATGCTGATCGGCTCACTCCTCACCGTGGCAGAAGGGACAGTCAGTGCCTGTTGCTGATGGAAGTCTTTGTCTCTAAATTCTTCCTCCTTTCTAGTTCTGCAGCCTCGAGTTTTCTCCCAGCAGAACGACGAGGGCGGTTGCCTCTTCTCGACGCTCGTTAACTGCTTCGGAAGTATTGTTGCCGCAGGGTACGATCGGACTCGTCGCCACTGTAAAGTCTGTGGGTTGTTTAGTTAATTAATACACAGACTACCAGAGTAACTTAAAACAGGACTTTACTATTCGAAGGTCAGGGCGAATCTGCCCAATAAATCCTGACACAACACTTATATACTGGTGTGGTCACCGTCGGTATTACAGTATACAGAAGCCAAACAAAGTAGTGCCACACCTAAAATAGTTCTCTTAAAGGTGAACGGTTACATACAATAGTTCTCTTAAAGGTAGACGGGTACATACACTACACTTGTGACTACTTGTGCATTATCTTCCTCTTACGCGTGCTCCTACGTGGTGCTTCCCCTGTGGCTTCAGCAGATGTGGAGGCCCCTTGCTCACTTTCTTGCTGCTCCTGTCTCGACACCTTTTACGGCCGTCCTCTGGGGTTGCGAACCTGTGAGGGCTCGGCAACAGTCTGCTGCTCCTGCAGCTGTGTAGGGGATGAGATGCCCATCTCAGTTGGGTGAGGACTCTGGTGGGGCTCTGACCGAGGGCTCTACAGTGGCATGGTCGTGTGAGTGCTTGGAGAGGAGCCCCCACTTCCTTGTTGTCTGCCACCAACATCCCTCTCATGGGTCAGCCCCACTTCAGAGCTGGAAAGTGGCTTGACAGCACTTTGCTGCACTTCAGGGGGCCACGAGGACCCGTTTCTGCACTGGCAGTCCTACTCCATGTTTTCAACACTCTGGCGACTTAGCTCCTCCATGGCCTTAGCCATCCTCTCCTCTACCGTAGCCATCCTTTCCACGGAGATTGCCATCAATTCCGTGGTGATGCGTTCATGCGCCAATGCCTCGACAAAGGCTCTGCTCATGTTAGCGATGGACTCCTCCATCCTCTCCACACTCGCATTGACCCTGGAGATAAAACCTGCAAGAGACTCATGCACCTGTTCCCAGAGTTCCAGCACCGCTCTCCTTCTGGATGGACCCGGAGGCACAGGGTCAACATGCTGCTGAGCCGAGCTGGGAGCACCCTGCGGCCTCCGATGAGGACTCTCCACTGCTGTCCCTGTCTCCATCATCTGCTGATGCTCACTTGTGAGCTGTGATGCACCAGATGACAACACTCCTCTATCTCCTGAAGGTCTCATCGAGGTGTGAGTGTCTGCGCTGGTGCTGGGTGCGCTTAATTCTGCTGACGCTGCGCCCTCAGAGGTTGCAGCTTCCTCTGAGGAGTCTTCTGGCTCAGGCTGTTCCTCCTGGACAGTGGGGAGGGGGGCTGTTGATGGTCCTATGGGGGAGTAAAGGAATGAGTTAGACATGTGATATAAACGTTGCATGCACATGGAATTGTGCAGATGATCATAAGTCAACCTGTTTGAGCATCAGAAGCAATATCAGTCACTCATGCAATGTCAATGAGAGAGATGCAAAACTATTCTGTCACCAGCTTGCTCTGATACGCCCGTCTGTCCGTCCCCCACTTGCGCATCCTCCTTGGCTCCCACGATCTCTAAGGCCGCCTCCCCAGCACTGGTGAGCTGGGCTATTGAGGGTGGCCCTCCTCCTATCTTCGCCCTTTCTTATTGTGGGCTCTCTCTTCCTGCAATGAGGGACACAAGTGGAGTTTGAGTGAGAATGAAGGAGTGAGTGTAGAGATCCATAGCATAGATGCTTAGAAGGACACAAAGATGGAGTGAGGGCCCAAGACCAAGAGCCCTCCCTGTGTGTTGTAAGTTGTTGTCATAGCATAACAGTTATAGGGAGTGTGAGGGCAGCATAGTTGAATAGTTAAGTGAATTTGTACATAGAGAGAGAGGGATGGTTAAGGGTGCAAGGGATGTAAGGGTAAAGTGGGATGTGGAGGAGGAGGTTGACAATACAGAGTGCTGGTCATGAGAGGCGATGGGGAGCAGATTGAGGGTAATGGTGATGTCATACTCACTTTTCCTGTGCGGGGAAGGTCATTAAACCTCTTTCGGCACTGCAGCCAGGTTCTGCTGCACATTGATCTTGAACTGACCTCCTGTGCCACTTGCAGCCACACAGCTTTGGTCAAACAACACCTCCTTCTGAGCTCTGGCTCCCTCCACCAGAGCATGGAGGGACTCCTCATCAAACCCGGGTGCGGCCTTGGACCTTTGAAGTAGACATATCAGGAGCACAAAACCATTAGAAGAATTGCAAATAAAAGTTCTATGGCAGAAAATGAACTAAGACTGCTTGCAGCCCTTAAATGCAGCTGGAGAAATGATGTCATCAGAGGCGAGTTTCAGGACCAATAGACTCATTGGGCCAGGGGTGCGCACAGGCTGGAAATCAGTTGCCCAATTAGGGCAAAATCGCTAAATTATCCCGCCTGACATCGGAGGCGGGAGCGGTACCCGCCGACCACCTGACCTGCCCCCAACCCGCCACCAATGACAAAATCCAGCCCTATGACTCATGGCCCCACTGATGTGCAGCAAGGTGTTCTCCATCTCCTTGGCAACAGGGAAGGGAGCAGGCTGCCTATACCTCTGCTGAAGCCACAGGGCTAGTACCTCGTAGAAGCACATGGAAGAGAAAGATGACACACAAATAGATTCACAAGGGTAGCCACTTGAGTGTTTTATCCAATGTTTATGTAAAGTTTCTGTTAATGTGCTGTCAAACATAAAAATCTTTATTTTCAACAATTTCCGGTGTTGGACAGGTTTGTGTTTTTTTAAAATTTGTTTATGGGATGTGGGCGCCACTGGCAAGACCAGCATTTATTGCCCATCCCTAATTGCCCTTGAGAAGATGGTGGTGAGCCGCCTTCTTGAACCGCTGCAGTCCATGCGGTGAAGGTACTCCCATAGTGCTGTTAGAGAGGGAGTTCCAGGATTTTGACCCAGTGATGATGAAGGATCGGCGATATACTTCAAGTCAGAATGGTGTGTGACTTGGAGGGGAACTTGGAGGTGATGGTGTTCCCATGCACCTGCTGCCCTTGTCCTTCTAAATGTAAGAGGTCGCGCGTTTGGGAGGTGCTGCCGAAGAAGCCTTGGCGAGTTGCTGCAGTGCATCTTGTAGATGCTACACACTGCAGCCACGGTACACGGTGGTGGAGGGAGTGAATGTTTAAGGTGGTGGATGGGGTGCCAAACAAGTGGGCTGCTTTGTCCTGGATGGTGTCGAGCTTCTTGACAGTTGTTGGAGCTGCACTCATCCAGGCAAGTGGAGAGTATTCCATCACACTCCTTACTTGAGCCTTGTAGATGGTGGAAAGGCTTTTGGGAGTCAGGAGGTGAGACACTCACCGCAGAATACCTAGCCTCTGACCTGTTCTTGTTGCCACAGTATTTATGTGGATGGTCCAGTTATGTTTCTGGTCAATGGTGACTCCCAGGATGTTAATGGTGGGGGATTCGGCGATGGTAATGCCGTTGAATGTCAAGGGGAGGTGGTTAGACTCTTGCTTGTTGGAGATAGTCATTGCCTGGCACTTCTGTGGTGCGAATGTTACCTGCCACTTATCAGCCCAAGCCTGAACGTCATCCAGGTCTTGTTGCATGCGGGCATGGACTGCTTCATTATCTGAGGAGTTGTGAATGGCACTGAACACTGTGCAGTCATCAGAGAACATCCCCATTTCTGACCTTATGTTGGAGGGAAGGTCATTGATGAAGCAGCTGAAGATGGTTGGGCCTAGGACACAGCCCTGAGGAACTCCTGCAGCGATGTCCTGGGGCTGTGATGATTGACCTTCAACCACCACAACCATCTTCCTTTGTGCTAGGTATGACTCCAGCCAGTGGAACGTTTTCCCCCCAATTCCCATTGACTTCAGTTTTACTAGGGCTCCTTGATGCCACACTCGGTCAAATGCTGCCTTGATGTCAAGGGCAGTCACTCTCACCTTTGTAAGTGGCTTATGCAGTTGCAGTGAATGGTGAGACATAATGGTACCTCCAGCAATGGTGGTGAGTGTAAAAGTAATGGTTTGGTCATTGCAGGGATGCTTAATGGCGTTGCTGTGGGGTGGTGCCAACCTGGCGCATCATGTGGCAGCCATATGGCTGTACGGCATCAAGTGAAGTAAATCTCGCCATGATGAGGCCATCCCTGGGCTCCCGGGCAGCAATGGGCTCGGGTGCTGATGCCCTCTGTCCTGTGCAGCATCAGGTGGTTGCGGAGAAGGTTGGTGGTGTTGTTGTTGGTGCTGCTGGTGTGCCTGGTGCTGCTGGTGTTGGGGCTCATCGTGGTCAGATTCTGAGGACCAAGGTGAGACAGTATAAACGGCATCCATGCTGATGGAATAGATGGCAGGTGAAGTAGAGATGACAGAAGCAATCTGTCAATGAGAGAGTTCTTCCAATGAGGTGACACTGGATGGAGACTTTGCTGGAAAGACTGCAGCCTGCAGAATCGGTGCTGGAAATGTTGTGAGAAACAGGTTCTGCTGAGGAAAGTGATCATCTGTCAGGTGGGAGCTTTTACTGTACATTTGATGCTGCCAACTAATCAGCTGGAGCAATGGCCACTGAACTTCCGCCTCAGGTTGACAGACGTGGTTCCGAGCAGCATGTTTCCCCTGGCCATCCAGTTAAATTTAAAAGGTAAGGTTAAAACCACTCTTAAGGGTCTGACAACTAGCTACTAATAATTTAAATTGGGTCGCCCGCCTCTGCCGGTCGGGTCGGGTCCGTGCTGACAGACGCGCCTGAGGGAAAGGCGTGTGGGAACGGGATGACAGCGGGTTCCTGACCTGCTCCCAAAAATAACAACATTCCCACCCTACCCGCCTCTGATCGCACCTGCTACCACCCCAGAAAATTCTAGCCTATGCCTCTATTTATGAAGCCCAGGATCCCATATGCTTTTTTAACCGCTTTCTCAACCTGCCCTGCCACCTTCAATGATTGGTGCACATATACCCTTAACTCTCTCTGTTCATGCACCCCTTTTAGAATTGTACCTTTTAGTTTATACTGCCTCTCCTTGTTCTTCCTACCAAAATGCATCACTTCACAATTTTCTGCGTTAAATTTCATCTGCCACTTGTCCGCCCATTCCACCAGCCTATCTATATCCTCTTGAAGTCTATCACTATCCTCCTCACTTTTCACTGTACTTCCAAGTTTTGTGTCATCTGCACATTTTGAAATTGTGCCCTGTACATCCAAGTCCAAGTCATTAATATATATCAATAAAAGCAGTGGTGCCAGCACTGACCCCTGGGTCAGCAGTGGTACCGTCCTCCAGTCTGAAAAACAACCGTTCACCAGTACTCTCTGTTTTCTGTCACTGAGCCAGTTTCGTATCCATGCTGCGACTGTCCCTTTTATTCCATGGGCTTCAACTTTGCTGGCATTATTATGTGGCAACTATTATGTGGCACTTTATCAAACTCCTTTTGGAAGTCATGTGCAGCACATCAACCACATGGCCCTCATCAAGCCTCTCTGATACTTCATCAAAAAACTCAATCAAGTTAGTTAAAAATGATTGGCCTTTGACAAATCCATGCTGTCTTTCCTTAATTAATCCACATTTGTCCAAGTGACTGTTAATTTTGTCCCGGATTATTGTTTCCACAAGCTTCCCCACTACCGATGTTAAACTGACTGGCCTGTAGTTGCAGGGTTTATCCTTACACCCTTTTTTGAACAAGGGTGTAATATTTGCAATTCTCCAGTCCTCTGGCACCACCCCTGTATCTAAGGAGGATTTGAAGATTATGGCCAGTACCTTTGCAATTTCCACCCTTACCTCCCTCAGCATCCTAGGATGCATCCCTTCTGCTCCTGGTGACTTATCTACTTTAAGTACAGCCAGCATTTCTAGTACCTCCTCTTTATCAATTTTTATTCCATCCAGTATCTCAACTATCTCCTCTTTCACTATGACTTTGGCAGCATCTCCTTCCTTGTTAAGACAGATGCAAAGTATTCATTTAGTACCTCAGCCATGTCCTCTGCCTCCATGTGTAGGTCTCCATTTTGGTCCCTAATCTGCCCCACCCCTCCTCTTACTACTCATTTACTATTTATATGCCTATTGAAGACTTTTGGATTCCCTTTTATGTTCGCCTCCAGTCTATTCTCATAATCTCTCTTTGCCCCTCTTATTTCCTTTTTCACTTTCCCTTTGAACTTTTTATATTCAGCCTGGTTCTTACTTGTATTCTCAACCTGACATCGGTCATACACACCCTTTTTCTGCTTCATCTTACTCTCTATCTCTTTCGTCATCCAGGGAGCTCTGACTTTGGTTGCCCTACCTTGCCCCCTCATGGGAATGTACCTCGACTGTGCCCGAACCATCTCCTCTTTAAAGGCAGCCCATTGTTTGATTATAGTTTTGCCTGCCAATCTTGGATTCCAATTTACCTGGGCCAGATCCGTTCTGAACCCACTGAAATTGGCCCTCCTCCAATTAAGTATTTTTACTCTAGATTGCTCCATGTCCTTTTCCATAGCTAATCTAAACCTTATGATACTATGATCACTGTTCCCTAAATATTCCCCTACTGACACTTGCTCCACTTGACCCTCCTCATTCCCCAGAACCAGATCCTTCCTCGTTGGGCCAGAAACGTACTGATCAAGCAAGTTCTCCTGAACACACTTCAGAAATTCTTCCCCCTCTCTGCCCTTTACACTATTACTATCCCAGTCTATATTAGGATAATTGAAGTCCCCCATTATCACTACTCTATAGTTCTTGCACCTCTCTGTAATTTCCCTGCAAATTTGCTCCTCTATATCTTTCTCACTAGTTGGTGGCCAATAGAATACACCTAGTAATGTAATGACGCCTCTATTGTTTCTTAACTCTAACCAAATAGATTCTGTCCTTGACCCCTCCAGGACACCCTCTCTCTTCAGCACTGTAATATTCTCCTTAATTAATACTGCCACCCCACCTTCTTTCTTTCCTTTCCTATCTTTCCTGAACACCTTGGGGGAAAAATTTGTTCCCTTAGTGCCTCCCGTTAGCGCTAGCAGATGGCACTAATGGGGCACTAGAGCATTATCGCCAGGGTGAGGGAAATCCAGCACCAGATGCCAAATCCCGTGTCCCCCCATAGTGCTGCCGGTAACAGTTATCACTGGGAGCCTCAACGCCAGGTAGATTATGACGTCAGGGAGTGTGCAACGCTCATTGTCCGCCCGATCTGTGAAATTGATTGTCGCCACCTACCTTAGCGAGTGGAGTAAACAGCGACAGGGAGAGCAGGCATGAAACAGCAGGAAGCCGGCTCCAGGGACGTTATTTATAGGGATCATCAGTACTGACTTGCAGCTGTCAGGTTAGTGGAATTTCAATGGTTTCTTGTCAGTTTCACATAGTCCAACAGTTTCATTTGGTAATTTCAAGGTTATTTTCTATGAAGTGTGTTGTGGCAACTAAAAAGTAGCTACATTTATTCTTAAAAAAACTGTTAAATCAAACTGTTACACTTGGTTACATTAATGGGGCTGTACTGGTAGTCGACCTCACCCTCCAGGGTCTATGGCGGAGGGAGCGGAGGCAGCGAGAAAGACTGGAACATGTGATCAGAGGGAGGAGGAGGGCCATCAGGGCTCTCAACAGGAGGACATACCCTGCGAGGGAATTTCGAGAGCACATCTCCTACCTCCAATTAAGCGAGGAGCAGTGTGATGCGCCATCAATTACTCAAAAGACTGAGGTTAAGCGAGTAACAACCAGGCTTTTATTAACTAAAGAATGAAGGTCTAGTCTCGAGTGGTCGACCCGTCCAGAATACTAAGGGACTGGGAGGTAGTCACTTATATACCTGGAATAGTGGGAGGAGTCAGCCGAGGCATGTCCAGACCTGTACCTAGTGGAATACACATACACATACAGACAGGTATAACAGTGGTTTACCACATTCACCCCTTGTTTAAAAATGAGTCCGGCGGGGTGAAGTGTATTTAAAAGTTCGTGTATTGGAGTCTCTCCGGAGGTCTTGTCTGCCGCTGTGATCGACGTGGCGACGGCAGGGGCGGTGCAGCTTCCGGCGTCGCGTCCCGTGTAGGCTGGGGCACTGGAGTGTAGTCCTCGTGGGTGACGGTCCAAGGCGAGCCGGCTGCTGGGGTTGGATATCGGGTCGTGGGGGGGGGTGGTAATGGGTAGTGGGTTACAGCGGTCCCCGAGGGTGTCGTGGGGGGTGGTGGTAATGGGTAGTGGGTTACAGCGGTCCCCGAGGGTGCGAGGTCTCGTATGGAGACTGTGTCCTCCCACCCATCCGGGTACGCAATGTAAGCATACTGGGGGTTGGCGTGGAGGAGGTCGACCCTCTCGACCAGGGGGTCCATTTTATTGGTCCTCACGTGTCTTCTCAGTAGTACCGGCCCTGGGGACACCAGCCATGGTGGTAACGCTGTCCCCGATGTGGACTTCCTTGGGAAGACAAACATTTTCTTGTGAGGGGTGGCATTGGTGGCAGTGCAGAGCAGTGACCGAATCGAGTGGAGCGCATCGGGGAGCACCTCCTGCCAGCGGGAGGTCGGAAGGCCCCTAGACTTTAAGGCTAGTAGGGCGGCCTTCCAAACTGTTGCATTCTCTCTTTCCACCTGTCCGTTCCCCCGGGGGTTGTAACTGGTGGTCCTGCTTGTGGCTATACCCCTAGCGAGCAGGTACTGGCGGAGTTCGTCGCTCATAAACGATGAGCCCCGGTCGCTATGGATATAGCTGGGGAAACCGAACAGGGTGAAGAGGCTGTTCAGACTGGTCATGTCCGGGCAGGGGATAGCGAACGGGAAACGGGAGTACTCGTCAATGATGTTGAGGAAGTACACATTGCGGTCGGAGGAGGGGAGAGGCCCTTTAAAATCGACGCTCAGGCGTTCGAAAGGGCGAGTGGCTTTTATCAGGTGGGCTCTGTCTGGTCTATAAAAGTGCGGTTTGCACTCAGCGCAGACTTGGCAGTTCTTGGTCATGGTCCTGACCTCCTCAATGGAGTAAGGCAGGTTGCGGGCCTTGATGAAGTGGAAGAACCTGGTGACCCCCGGGTGGCAGAGGTCATTGTGGAGCGCCCTCAGCCTATCGATCTGCGCGCTGGCGCAGGTGCCACGCGATAGGGCATCTGGGGGTTCATTGAGCTTCCCAGGCCGGTACAAGATCTCGTAATTGTAGGTGGAAAGTTCGATTCTCCACCTCAAGATCTTGTCATTTTTGATTTTGCCCCTCTGCTTGTTGTTGAGCATAAAAGCAACTGAACGCTGGTCAGTGAGCAGGGTAAATCGTTTTCCGGCCAGGTAGTGCCTCCAATGACGCACAGCCTCCACAATAGCCTGGGCCTCCTTCTCGACCGCGGGGTGTCTGGTCTCCGGGCCCTGGAGGGTTCGTGAGAAGAATGCCACAGGTCTCCCCGCCTGATTAAGGGTGGCGGCCAGAGCGAAGTCGGACGCATCGCTTTCCACCTGGAAGGGGATGGATTCGTCCACTGCGTGCATGGTAGCTTTGGCAATGTCCTCCTTGATGCGGTGGAAGGCCGAGCGGGCCTCTGCCATCAGGGGAAAAGAGGTGGATTTGATCAGCGGACGGGCTTTGTCTGCATAGTAGGGGACCCACTGGGCGTAGTAGGAAAAAAACCCTAGGCACCTCTTCAGAGCTTTTAGGCAGTGGGGCAGTGGGAGTTCCATAAGGGGACGCATCCGGTCCGGGTCGGGACTGATGACCCCGTGTTCCACAACACAGCCAAGGATGGCGAGGCGGTCTGTGCGGAATATGCACTTCTCCTTGTTATATGTCAGGTTCAGGAGTTGGGCGGTGCGGAGGAATTTCTCGAGGTTTGCGTCATGGTCCTACAAGTCATGGCCGCAGATGGTCACATTGTCTAGGTAAGGGAAAGTGGCCTGCAGCGCGTTTTGATCGACCATCCGGTCCATCTCCCTTTGGAAGACGGAGACCCCGTTGGTAACGCCAAAGGGAACCCTAAGGAAGTGATAGAGGCGGCCGTTTGCCTCAAAAGCAGTACACTGGCGGTCTTCGGGGCGGATGGGGAGCTGATTTCAGGTCAATGGTCGAAAAGACGCGGTACTGCGCGATCTGGTTGACCATGTCAGCTATGCAGGGGAGTGGGTAGGCATCCAGCAGGGTGTAGCGGTTTATTGTTTGGCTGTAGTCGATGACCAGGCGTTGTTTCTCGCCGGTCTTAACGACCACAACCTGGGCTCGCCAGGGGCTGGAGCTGCCCTCAATAATCCCCTCCTTCAGGAGCTGCTCCACTTCGGTTTTGATGAAACCCTGTCCCCGGCACTGTATCGCCTGCTCTTTCTGGCGATGGGCTTACAGTCGGGGGTGAGGTTAGCAAACAGTGGGGGGGGGTGGGACTCTGAGTGTGGAGAGGTTGCATCTGGTGCGCGGCGGGCAATTTGGAGGCTGCTGGCTGCGGACTGTGAGTGGGGGGAGGGGGCCACCGTATGCCATCATAACGCTTTTGAGGTGGCACTGGAAATCCAACCCCAGTAGAACGGCAGCGCAAAGTTGGGGCAGGACCAGGAGTTTAAAACTATTGAACACAGTCCCGTCTACTACTAGTGTCACCATGCAGTAGCCGCCAATGTCCGCTGACTGGGACTCGGCGGCCATAGAAATCCGCTGGTGCGCAGGCAGGACTGGGAGAGAGCAACGCCGCACCGTGTCGGGGTGGATGAAGCTCTCTGTGCTCCCGGCGTCAAAAAGGCAGTTTATTGCATGGCCGTTTACCTTAACGTCCATTTTGGACCGAGCTAGTTGGTGCGGTCTCGTTTGGTCCAGCGTAACAGAGGCCAGCGTAGGGGTCGGTGTGTCGCTGCGGGTATCAGATGGGGGGGGGGTTGGCGGCCTGCTGCGTCCCGGCTGGTGTCCAAGATGGCGGCGTCCATGATTCCCATGTGGCTGGAGTCGTCCAAGATTGCTGCTGCTGCGGTGGTTCGCACATGGCTGGGGAGGCCCAAGATGGCGGCCCGCACGGCCCACACGCGGCGCTGTTGGGGGCCCAAGATGGCGGCTCGCACGGCCCACACGCGGCGCTGCTGGCGTTCGGGGTGGCTTTGGCCTTGCAGACGCTAGCGTAGTGTCCCTTTTTCCCGCAGCCCGAGCAGGTCGCATTCTTCGCCGGGCAGCGCGCTCTGGGGTGTTTGGCCTGGCCACAGAAGTAGTATTTCTGGCCTTGAGATACTGCTGTCTGGCTTTGGGACACTGCTGCGGTGGTTGGGCCGTTGTTGGGCTGTGGCTGGGGTGGCACGGTGCTATGGGGCTGTCCTACCGTGTCCCAGGTTGTCGTTCCCCGCGGCGTCCACGGTGCAGAGGAGTAGGCATCCATGCCCCGGTAGGCTGCGTCCAGCGTTAGTGCGATTTCGGAGGCTTTGTCGAGGGTGAGGTCACTCTGCTCCAGCAGTCGCTGTCGGGTGTAGTTGGACCTGTGGCCCGCTACGAAGGCATCCCGGATCAGTTCCTCCGTGTACTTAATGGGCGTTACCGCCTTACACCCACAGGCCCGGCCAAGCACAGACAGTGCTTGGAGGTATTCCTCAGTCGATTCCCCAGGTTGTTGCTTGCGACTCCCCAGGAGGTGCCTGGCGTAAACTTCGTTCACAGGGCGCGTGTACTGGGTCTTGAGGAGCTGGAGGGTGGCTGTGTACGAGGTCGCGTCCCGGATGACTGAGTACACTCGGTGGTTCACCTTGGAGATCAGGACAGAGAGTTTGTTCACATCCGTTACGACCGCAGTGGAGGCAGTCAGGAATGCCTCGAAGCACATGAGCCAGTGAGCAAACTTGGTGGAAGCGTCCGCTTCCCGACTGTCCAGGTCCAGGCATGCTGGTGTGAGGATCTTCTCCATTATAAGAAAATTTAGTTAATAAAATTGATGCGCCATCAATTACTCAAAAGACTGAGGTTAAGCGAGTAACAATCAGGCTTTTATTAACTAAAGAATGAAGGTCTAGTCTCGAGTGGTCGACCCGTCCAGAATACTAAGGGACTGGGAGGTAGTCACTTATATACCTGGAATAGTGGGAGGAGTCAGCCGAGGCATGTCCAGACCTGTACCTAGTGGAATACACATACACATACAGACAGGTATAACAGTGGTTTACCACACAGTGCATTAGAAGGCTCCACATCATCAAGGAGATGGTGACAGAACTCAGCCACCTCCTCCAAACAGACCTCCAGCTTCATGCCAGGATGACTTAAAGCCCACATCCCCTTTGCTCACCACATGCCCATCATTCCATCCCTGTCGCAGGCCGTTTCACATTGCAAAGCTGAAATGACAGACACCAAAAAAGAATGGTAAGTGAATTAATAAATTTATCAAAAATCAGTGAACACATACTTACAACAAAAATATTAACTATTCACTCTTGTGCAACCCCTTATTCCCTATCATTAGTGCCTTTGCCTAACTCTAGTGCTCCTATGAAGTGTTGGCCCAGTGGCTGCAGCACGGCTGGTGGAAGGCTGCTGAGTGTCCGTGCGGGAAACTTCAGATGACCTTGCAGGACGCCCTCGACCAGCTCTGGGCCTGGAAGGCCTGGCTGTAGACTGCACCACCTCAGCATGGGCAGCAGCAGTCTGGGCCGGCTGGATGATAGGTAGTGACAAGGGCAATGGCGGAGTGGCAGTGGTGGGAGCAGGAATGCTGTCATCCTGAGAGAGGACAGCAGGTTCCTGCTCCACTGACCCACTGCCACTCCCTCGGGGCAGCACCTCAGCATCCCTAACAATCTGTTTTAGCACAGATTGCTGGCCTGCTGCAATACTGTGAAAGCCCCAGTCGACGGTGGTAGACCCAGCCACTGGGCAGCAGTCACAGCTTGTGTGCCATCAAGCTGAAACTGCATGAGAGCAGTCTGAGATTGAATGGCACCAGCCATAGACTGCATTACAGCACTAAGACGCTGCGTCGCTTCCACCTGTGCTGCAGTGAAAGCTGCCAGATCGCCCATCACACGCGATATCAGGTTTGGGTCATCACAGTCTCTCTGGGAATCTACCATTCTTTGCAGACTGGAAATGATGGGCTCCATGCTGTGCGCAGAGCCTTGTGCAATGTTGGAGGTGGACTCCTCCACGCTCCTCACCATTGCCGAGACGCTCTCAGGCACCCTTGTATTGCACCTATCATCTCCGTGTGCATGCCCAACGCCCTTCTTCTATATGTCTCCCCATCAAGGTCCTCCTCTGAGTCCTGTGCAGCAGAACTCGTGCGCAAATTTGCCCTCCGGGGAGCTGGCCCCCGAGCTACCCTTTCCCCCGGCCTTGCTGCAGCCCACTTGTCTCCAGTGCCTCACCCTGTGCAGATTCCACTACTATATTAGCCTCTAAAGAACGCGTAGTGCCAGTATCTGAACTAGTGCCTGCGGGTGAGACATGCAGTGACGCGGTGTGTTCTTCCTCCTCCTCTTCTCCCATCTCGCTCTCTCTGGTGCCCTCAGGGACAGGCTGCTCAGGTGCTTGCTGATTATCCAAAAGCATAAAAGGCATAAGAGTCGGGTTAAGGTGAGGGGAGGGGGGGCAAGAGGGGGGGAAATGCATGCATACATCATGATTAGCTGGAAAGTGTGAAACGGTTGTGGGATGAGGGGGAAGTGGGATGTGAGAAGAAGGAGCAGGGATGAACATACCGTTGTCCCCAAGAATGTTCCCTCCTGTTGTGAGCCATCTTGGCCTGCAAGAGAAAGAAATGTGTGTGAGTGAGTGTGGAGCATTGTGTTTGGGTGATGTGCCTCCCATAGTTGAATAGCTATCATTGTGTGCAAGGTCTGAGATGTGGGTGTGAGTGTTGGTAGGTAGAGATTGTTGGTGGGTGAGTGCTGGGGGTGTGGTGCTTTGGGCAGTGTGTGAAGACTGTGGTTCAAATGGTCATATGTAGCATTTGTTGAAACATTCACTCACCCTGACCACCCAAGTGAGGTTGTTAAATTTCTTCCTGCACAGTGTATGGGTCCTGGGGACCACAGTGCTGCCTGAGACATGCTGCGCTACCTCCCTCCACATGGTTCAGAAGTCTTGCGGTGAGAGCTTCTTGCCACTTGCCAGGTAGAGCACCGCCCTCCGTCTCTCCACACCAACGCCTCCAATGCTTGGTCGCAGAATCTGCAGGCTCTCTCCCTGGGGCGTGGATCTGCCATGAGTACAGCTGCTTCACTCCTCCGGCTCCTTCTCCTTGTCCTGCTGCTGCTTGCTGAGGCAGCTGCACAGCCAGCAATGCTGAGAATGAGGTGCTGCAGCTTCAATGAACCTCCCCTTTAAGTACTGAAAAAGGTCTATGGCAATCATGACTTGTGATTAGACTGCACCTGATTGAGTGTAACGCCAATGAGCTTGGGCTTTAAGACTTGAATTAAGCCTCCAATCATTTTTTTGAGCAGTGAGCACGAATTTTGTGTGCAGTCTAAAGCATTAGCGCCTGGCGCTAATTCTCCAACTTTTCTACTGATACTGCCCATTCCTGGGCTGTAATGAATTTCTAGCCCCTTATAGCCAGGAAAATTTAGTACCCAATCCTGCCTTTTTTTGAGCCAGGTTTCCGTTATCGCCACGACATCATATTCCCATGTGACCATTTGCACCTGCGCCTCACCAACCTTATTTACCACTCTTCGCGCATTTGCACACATGGGCCTAGAAATTCGGTGGTGCCCCAAATGGGGCGCCAAGCTCACCTGAGCACTGGAATTACCGCTGCGATCGGAGCCGTTGCGCCCGCCGGAAATTCAGTTTGAGCGCCCCA
This sequence comes from Somniosus microcephalus, assembly GCF_052327205.1. Lineage (NCBI taxonomy): Eukaryota > Metazoa > Chordata > Chondrichthyes > Squaliformes > Somniosidae > Somniosus > Somniosus microcephalus. Next base: position 186,718,250 of record NC_140991.1, read on the forward strand.
AGAGGGACGCGGGGTGCTGCTCGAGGCACCCCGCGTCCCTCTTGGGGCGCTCAAACTGAATATCGCAGCGCAACGTACCGCAGCGCCACACGCTGCAGCACGGCGCGCTGCGGTACTGCAGGCCTTCATCCCCTTCTTAAGGGGGAGGGGCCTGTACCAGCGCGATGACCGATCGCGAGTGCCGGCAAAAGAGCCCGGCACCGAGGAGAAGTGCCGGGCTCTCGGGACACAGCTGGCAGTGCCCGGGGGGGGATCAGGAGGCCGGGGACGGAGGTGCTGGCAGGCGGCCACCGAAAAAAATGGCCGCCCCGCACCTCCACCTTAATTTGCGCCACTATCGCCACAGGTAGGCCCCGTGAACCGGGCGCGATTTGCGATCGGCGTTACAGAGGTGGGCGCGACCAAATATCGCTATTGGGGTGGTAGCGGGGCGCTGTGCACACCGATGACATCAGTGGTGGCGGCGCAGCGCTACAGGCTAACGCCGCCATTAGCGCCCCGCTAAATATCGCGGGAGGCGTGGCCAGTGGCGCTAAAGCCACTGAGTGCCCTCTTTAGGTGCTAACTGGTGGCTCAGCCAACCGAATTTCTAGGCCATGCACTGTAAACCTATCTTAGACCTTCTGTATTCTCTCTTAGTCTGACCCCACCTAATACTGTACTATTTCTTACTCCAGCACTATCTTTCTCTCCCAATCCTTTGTGCACCTTGTTTCTCCTTTCTAATTTGTTGAAACCCTCCCCAACAGCACTAGCAAACCCCCGCGAGGATATTGGTCCCAGCTGTGTTGAAGTGCAACCCGTCCGGCCTGTACAGGTCCTATCTCCCCCAGAACCATCTCACCCACGTGAAACCCGCTATTCACGTAGCTCTCAGCCTCATGGGTGCACCACAGTGATGCCAGCTGCTGCTCAATGTCCCAGGAATCTAAAGCCCTTCCTCCTGCACCATCTCTCCAGCCACGCATTCATCTGCTCTATCCTCCTATTTCTATACTCACTAGCTCGTGGCACTGGGAGTGATCCGGAGATTACTACATTTGAGGTCCTGCTTTTTTTAATCTCTTTCCTAGCTCCCTAAAATCTGCCTGCAGGATCTCATCCCTCTTTCTACCTATGCCGTTGATACCGATATGGACCACAACCTCTGGCTATTCACCCTCTCCCCTCAGAGTGTCCTGCAGCCGCTCAGTGACATCCTTGACCCTGGTACCAGGGAGGCAACATACCATCCTGGAATCATGTCTGCGGCCGCAGAAACGCCTGTCTGTTCCCCTAACTGTCGAATAACTTATCACTATTGCTTTCCCGATCTTCCTCTTCTCCCCTTGTACAGCTGAGCCACCCGTGGTGCCATGGACTTGGCTCTGGCTGTACTCCCCAGAGGAACCATCGCCCTCACCCCAATACTGGTTAGCGAGTGAGATGCACTCAGGGGACTCCTGCACTACCTGCCTGGTTCTCCATGTCTGTCTGGCGGTCACGCATTCCCGCTCTGCCTGCACACTCTTACACTGCGGGGTGACCTGAAACCCGCTATCCACGTAGCTCTCAGCCTCATGGATGCACCACAGTGATGCCAGCTGCTGCTCAAGCTCCGAGACCTGGAGCTCGAGCTCCTCCAGCTGATGACACTTCCTTCACATGTGGTTGTCCAGGACACAGGAAGCGTCCTGGAGTTCCCACATGGCACAAGATGTGCATTCCAAGGGACCGAGGTGCCCTGCCATGCCTCTAGTTAATAGACTATTAACTAACTTACAGAAATAAACAACAACAACAACTTGTATTTATATGGCACCTTTAACGTAGTAAAACATCCTAAGGTGCTGCACAGGAGTACTTTAAGTCAAAAAATTTGACAACGAGCCACATAAGGAGAAATTAGGGCAGATGACAAAAAGCTTGGTCAAAGAGGTAGGTTTTAAGGAGCGCCTTAAAGGAGGAAAGAGAGGTAGCAAGGCAGAGAGGTTTAGACAGGGAATTCCAGAACTTAGGGCCGAGGCAACAGAAGGCACGGCCACCAAATGTTGAGCAATTATAATCAGGGATTCTCAAGAGGGCAGAATTAGAGGAGCGCAGCTATCTCAGGAGGTTGTGAGGCTGAAGGAGATTACAGAGATAGGAAGAGGTGAGGCCATGGAGGGATTTGAAAACAAGGATGAGAATTTTGAAATCAAGGTGGTGCTTAACCAGGAGCCAATGTAGGTCAACGAGCACAGGGGAGATGGGTGAACAGGATTTGGTGCGAGTTAGGACACGGGCAGCTGAGTTTTGGATGACCTCAAGTTTACGTAGGGTGGAATGTGGGAGGCCAGCCAGGAGTGCTTTGGAATAGTCAAGTCTAGAGGTAACAAAGGCATGAATGAGGGTTTCAGCAGTGGATGAGCTGAGGCAAGGGCGGAGACGGGCGATGTTACGGAGGTGGAAGTAGGCGGTCTTAGTTATGCTGCCGATATGTGGTCGGAAGTTCATTTCAGGGTTAAATATGACACCAAGGTTGCGAACAGTGTCGTTCAGCCACAGACAGATGTTAGGGAAAGGGATGGAGTCAGTGGCTAGGGAATGGAAACTCAAGACTTAGAAAAAAATCACCACCTGCTACTCACCAATTTTTTTTCTTTTCAGCTCTTTCCCTTGTGCTGACATCACTTACCTCACTCCCTGACGCTTGTGATCCCTCCGGGTGTTACGTCCGTGTATAATCAGACACAGACTGCGGAGAATGGTACAAACGGTGTTTACTCAACGTGGCTCAGACTGCAACTGATCTGTACAGATTACTACTCAACATTATATACAGGTGTGGTCACTGCCGGTACTACAGTATACATGAGCTGTAAAAAGTAGTTCCCCCGTTAAAAGGTACATACATTACAATTCCTCCCCTTTTAGATTAACAGTACCATAACACTCATTTAACAATTAATATCAAACTAATTACAATTAACACTTTTAACATGCAACATTAGCTGAAAATAGTCTATTTATAAATTCAATCTTTGGGGAGGCTTCCTGATCCTTTCTGGATAGCGCCTTGCCCGAGTGTCTTGCTCTTGGTGTGGAGGTGATTCTGGCCCCCTGTCGTTGGTTGGTTCATCAGCTTCCGATGCTACTGTTTCTGGGGTACATGCTACCTGTACGTCGGGTTCATCACCAGGTACGTATGGGCGAGGCATGGGGTTGACTTGTTCCTGTGACTCTAGGATCTGGTCAGCATGGCGTCTCACGATGCTCTCCCCAACGTCCACTGTGTACATTAATGGGCCATGCCGTGTGCATAGCGTTCCTGGCTGCCATTTTTCTGTTCGGTAGTCGCGGGCCAAGACTGGTTGCCCTACATTGAAGCTCCTTGTTGGCTTCTCATGGATGTGCTGGAATTGCTTACTCTCAACATCTCTTCGTACGTTTGGTCTGAGCAAATCCAGGCGAGATCTTAACCTTCGGTTAAAGAACATCATGGCTGGGGCCTGGTTGGTGACTGCATGTGTCGCATTCCGGTAGGCGAACAGGAAATTGTCCACCTTGTGCTGCAGCGGAATGTTGTCATTGTACATAGCCTTTATTGCCTTCTTAAAGGTTTGTACGAACCTCTCAGCCAATCCATTTGTGGCTGGATGATACGGGGCGGATGTGTAATGCCTTACCCCATTCTTTTTCAAGAACCTCCGGAACTCTTCGGACACAAACTGTGGTCCGTTGTCGGAGCAAATCTGTTCTGGCAAGACATTCCTGGCAAAAATGGTCCGTAGGACTGCAATAGTTTTCTCCGTGGTGGTGGAGGACATTTTGATGACCTCAGGCCATTTCGAGTGCGCAACCACGGCTATTAAAAACATTGAGTCCATGAATGGACCAGCAAAATCAATATGCACCCGTTGCCATGGCGATGAGGGCCACTCCCATGGGTGTAGAGGGGCCTGTGGTGGTGCATTTTGGACTTTCTGGCATCCTGAGCAGCTCTTGGTCAGGTCCTCGATTTGTTTATCGATTCCCAGCCACCACACATAAGCCCTGGCTAGGCTTTTCATTTTTACCCCTCCCAGATGACCCTCATGAAGCTCATTGAGCACTCTATCCCTTAACTTGGGTGGAATTATCACTCGGGATCCACACATCAAGGTCGCCCGGCACACTGACAGCTGTTCTCTCCTTGTCGAGAATGCTGGCAACAGTGAGTCGCCATGTGCTGGCCATCCCTTCACCGTCAAATCATATACCCGAGACAGTGTCGGGTCATTTCGGGTTTCCTTTTCGATACAAGGGTTAGTTACCGGTAGGTATTCAACTATAGTCGAATGGAATATTTTGACAGGATCCACTGCTGGTGCATCCTCCGCAGCAGGCAGTGGCAGGCATGATAGCCCATCAGCATTTCCAAGCTGTTTCGTGCCCTTATATTCAATCTCATAGTGGTGCGCCCCTCGAAAAAGTGACCATCTTTGTAGTCGTTGTGCAGTCATCACCAGAACGCCCTTCTTTGGATTAAAAATGGAGACAAGAGGCTGGTGATCAGTCAGCAAGGTGAATTTCTGCCCGTGCAGATAGTGATTGAACTTTTTCACTCCCCACACTAGGCTGAGGGCCTCCCTGTCAATCTGGGCGTAGTTACGCTCGGCTGAGGTTAGTGATCGTGACGCAAAGTCTATTGGCCTCTCTGAGCCGTCCGAGAATTTGTGCGACAGCACCGCTCCAATGCCGTAGGGTGACGCATCACATGCCAACCGAATTGGTAATGCTGGGTTGTAATGGGCCAATACCTCTTTCGATGTGATTAGTGTTTTGCTCTTCTGGAAAGCTCATCTACATTCGTCACTCCACTTCCATGGCACCCCAGTTTGCAGTAGGGTGTTCAGTGGGTGTAGTATTGTAGACAAATTTGGCAAGAACTTATGGTAGTAGTTTACCAGCCCGAGGAACGACCTCAGTTGTGACACATTTTCCGGTGCTGGAGCCTTGACTACTGCCTCAATCTTCTCTGGGGACTTATGTAACCCCTCTTTATCGATAATGTGGCCACAATACGAGATCTGTTTTCTAAAAAACTCGCATTTGGGGCGGTTAGCTCGGAGCCCATATTCCTGCAATCTAGTGAGCACCTGCTTCAGGTTGGCAAGGTGATCACTGTCATTTTCGCCCGTGACCAGGATGTCGTCCAAATAACACTGGGTCCCTGGGATCCCTTGCAGGACTTGTTCCATTGCCCTCTGCCAAATAGCCGGAGCTGATGCTACCCCGAATACCAGCCGGTTGTATTGGTAGAGACCTTTATGGGTGTTGATTGTGAGGTATTTTTTTGATGCTTCTTCTACCTCCATTTGCAGATACACCTGGGCCAGATCAATCTTAGTGAAGCGTTTCCCTCCAGATAGCGAGGCAAAAATATCTTCAATCCGCGGAAGTGGATATTGTACGGTGTGAAGGACCGGGTTCACTGTTACCTTAAAGTCCCCACAGATGCGAACCTTCCTTGGTTCCCCAGGCGTGCTGCTCAATGACTTTTTCATCACAGGGACGATGGGTGTAGCCCACTCGCTCCAGTCTACCTTGGACAGTACACCTGAACGTTCCAGACTCTCCAGCTCTGCTTCGACGGCTGGGCGGATCGCATAAGGTACCGGTCTGGCCGTAAAAATTTTTGGACTTGCGTTTTCTTCAATTTTAATCGTCGCTATCATGCCTTTTAGTGTTCCGAGTCCTTGCTGGAACACTTCTTTCGCGTCAGTTAGGATCTTTGACAGTCTCCCAGGTGTGACGTCGTCATCCTTTTTGTCAGCCACAGTCAGTGCCTGTATGGAATGCCAATCCAGTTGTATTTTCCGGATCCATTCACGTCCCAGTAATGGTGGTCCTCCATCTTGCAATACATACAGGTCTAGTTTTGGTGTTTCCTTACCGTTATATATAACGGTCACCCTTATTTTTCCTTTGGGGTAGACTTTTTGCCCCGTGTACGTCTTCAAAATAATTTTTGTGTCTCTCAAGGGTATGTGTGAGAATAGCCGCTCGTAGTCCCGTCGGTTTATGACTGTTAGGGCTGATCCTGTGTCCAATTCCATCTTTACCTGGACTCCTGCTATCTTGAGAGTGACCCAAATGGTTCGGTGATCCTCTGTTGTGATCACATTATGTAGTTTCAGACAACTCAGTTCCCTGCTTTCGGAGTCGTTATCACTCTTTTGTTCGTCTGAACTATTCTCCGTTATCTTATGTACCTTCTTGTACTTTCCTTTGGTCGGTTTCTTATTGCTGGTTTTCTTTCCCGACCTGCAGACTCGTGGTATGTGTCCTACTTTTCCACACTGTCTGCACACTTTGTCTTTGAACCAGCAATCATTCTGGTCATGTGTTGTTCTGCCGCAGCGATAGCACTTCTCTGTTCCATATGACATTTCGTTTGTGCCATATTCTTGCGGTCTCTGTTGTATCTCTGCAGTGCCCCGTGCTGCTGCTTCATATGATACCGCAATGCTGAAAGCCTTTTCCAGCGTAAGGTCCTTTTCAGATAAAAGCCGTTTCTGGGTTCCTTCACTTTGAAGCCCACACACAAACTTGTCCCTTAAGGTATCTGCCAGTCCCGCTCCAAACTGGCAGTGTTTCGATAGTTTGCGCAGTTCTGTTAAATAATCAGCATTGCTTTCATCCTTATGCTGGTTCTGTTTGTGAAACTTGAATCTTTCTGCTATCAGCAGCGGTGTGGGGTTTAAATGTTCCTTTAGTATCATTACTATGCCTTAAAAACTCTTTTCCATTGGCTTCGTTGGGGTTACTAGATTTCGCAATAACCCATACGTCTTTGCACCCATTAAATTCAACAATACCGACGCTTTCTTGTCATCTAACACCTCATTTGCCTTGCAGTATACCTCTATTCGTTCGACATATGTAGTCCAATCGTCGACTTCATTGTCAAAAGTGGTGGTACTGCCACTCTTCGGCATTTTGGGTGTGGTTTAAAATGGCGTCTCCCAATGGCTTAAAATGGCGTCTCCCGCGCTTTCCTTCCTCCCCCGCTGCTGCCGGTTCTCGTGGCAATGGCGGCACCCTGTAGGTTTCGCGCGCTTCTCCTGCGCTGCTGCCAACGCCGCTCCCTGCGGTCCTCGTGGCAGTGGTGGCGCCTCGCGGGTTTCTGCGTGTCTCTCTCTCCCTCTCTCCGATGCTGCTCGGCCCCTGAACACCGGCTGCGCCCTGTGCGCTCTGCCCTCTCTCTCTCCCCCGTTGATGCTGCTCGGCCCTTTGCTGTGCCGTTCAGTCGGCTCTAACCCGCCGCTGTCCGGGAAGGGTCTGCGCACTACCTGTTGCCAGCCCGTTTTGCTGGACCACCTCGACTGGAAAGCGAAGCCTGGCTCTCGACAGCCTCCCCCACAATTCTCGAGTCTCTGCTGGATGACTGGGCGGTTGCCCGTGGTCGACGCCCGAGTCTCTGGCCTTGACCTCCAATCCACTGATCTTCAGGAACGAATCCCCGGGAGGTGATGCAGAGTTGCAGGTAGGTTCGAACCTGCCTCGTCGCCAATGTTACGTCCGTGTATAATCAGACACAGACTGCGGGGAACGGTACAAACGGTGTTTACTCAATGTGGCTCAGACTGCAACTGATCTGTACAGATTACTACTCAACGTTATATACAGGTGTGGTCACTGCCGGTACTACAGTATACATGAGCTGTAAAAAGTAGTTCACCCCCTTAAAGGTACATACATTACACCGGGCTCCAGGCCTACCTTTATCTCCGGCCTCCTCTCACTCTCCCCTCCATCCACCTCTGCTCTGAATTCCCACTCTCCCCAAATTCCCAACTTTAGCACTCTGCTTAGAAGCATTCCGTTTAGGATCACTCTGTGCAGACCTCCACAAGGGTGTACGTGGGCCCCACCGGTGAAACCCTGAAAAATAGAGTCACAGGGCTGGATTTTCCAAGCCCCGAGGAGGCGGGCGTGGAGGTGGGACTGCTGGTAAAGTAGCAGAAAGTGGGGGCGGATGGCAAACCTGCCCCCATCCCGCCTCCGTGCCCTTTTGCCAGGAGGCGGGAAGATGTGTTGCTTCGGGTCCCGTCTCCTGGAGGCAGGAAAGGCGTTAAATACTTTTAACTGCCTGCTAACAGGTTGTTAATCAACAAAGTTGAAAGGTTTGATGAGTCCTGAACACAAGGACTCATCAAACTACAGAGAATGTCAGTGTTTGACAGCTTCACAGAGCTGTCAAACGCTAACATTTCTTTTTCCAAAAAGTCTTGACAGATGGCACGTCTGACATTGACGTGCTCTGTCAATGACTTCCTCCCTAATTGGCCTGCTGAGGGAGTCGGAGGGGTCGAGATGTCCGGTGTGCAGGTGAGTGATGGGTGCATGTGTGCAGAGGTAAGTGTGTGAGGTGTGTGTAAAGTCTTTTAATAAGTTTTACTTACCTTTACTTCTTCCTGCAGGCTTCCTCCCTTCAGGTCTCGGGAGTCCCTCAGCTCACCGGTACAGAAAGCAGAATAGCCACTGAACTGTCAAAAGCCGCAGCGTTCTGCTTTTTGCTCAGGAGAGCTCTCTAACTGAGTCTGAGTAGAGGGACTCCAGTTAGAAGACAGATTGTCAGTGTTTGACAGCTTCACAGAGCTCTCAAACGCTGGCATTTCATCTGTCAAAAGCTCTTGACAGATGAAACGTCACATGCTGACATCACCTGTAACTGGCTTTCCCTTAATTGGCCTGCTAAGCCCGCTGGGTGGGCTTAACAAGGTCAATCAAGGGAAAAGAGCGTGGGTTGGCCACAAGTCGATGGAGGCGGGACTAAAACCCAACAAGTGGGAGTCCCACCTCCAAAAGCTCTCCATTGACAAAATCCAGCCCTATGGGTCATAACGGCACAGAAGGAGGCCATTTAAAAAAAAGTGTACTTGTATCAGCTCCCATTGCTCTCTGGGCTGATAGGAACATTGGCCGGGTTGGAGGGAGGAAGAATGTGGGAGTGTTTATGGGCACGGGTCAAGTGGGCACCAGGGATACACCCACAGTTGCACTTGCTCCCGCCTGCTCCATGGAAAATGAGATGTTCTCCCGTTGACCCACAAAGTCCTGGGGTGTCAGTGCTGGAGGGCAGCATCAGGTGTGATCCCATCATAACTGTTGGGACTGCATCCTGAGGGATGTTAGAGATTTGGTCCATAAAATATGTTGGTGTGGTTCACAGAAGTTATTAAATATTGGCAGCCTGTTTCTAAAGTAGCTGTGAACCAAAATTCAAAAAGTTACTTCAAACATGATTTGTTTTGCATTAAAGTAAATTTCAGGAAATTGATTATTCGGTGCACACAGGCTAGTTTTTGTCTGTATTAGTTCTGAAAAGCACTTGAATTCTGATTTAATTAATTGATCTGGTTCACCTGCAACAAGTCACAAAGCTCTCAGACCACATACCTGAGAAACTGAAGCCTTCAGAAGCTAACAGGTTGAGAAAACTCCTGTGGAGCCAATAAACTCATTTTTCTGGGTAAGGTAGGGTAAAAGCCCTCCTAGGATGCCTCACCTCTCTGGCATCCAAAATCGCCTCCTATTCATCCTGCTCTCTTCCAACAAAGAAGCCAAATATAAAGGAATTCCGTAGTACAAAGAGGGTTGCCAACTCTGGTTGGACATATTCCTGGAGGTGTCATCACATGACCTCCTGACTCAAACCGCCCCACCCCCACATTGGTAGCTCAACATGTCCATCCTCATAGTGCATAGACCCTTCATCACCCGATTGGATGATTCTTGACTGTCGGTCAGTCTTTCTTCCCCTTGTCCAAGATTTTTATAACTAGTAAACAAAAGTGTTCAAAGAAATTAATTTAAAAACACAATTTTTAAATACCTCAATGATTTTTCTCCTGGGTTGCTTGCAGCAGTGTCCTGGAGATTAATCTTTAATTCCTGGAGACTCCAGGGAACTCCTGGAGGGTTGGTAACCCTAGTGCAAAAGAGGATGGGGGCCAGTAATAAATACCCAGGGCTTCCTGAAGACTTCTGTCCACTGTCTGCCCCTTGAACAACAGCAAAGTTTACAAACATAGCTAAAAAAATGACCAAGATTAGTAGAGCAAATACTTTCAACTTTCAGCCTGTTCCATTAATATTTTACAACAAATTACAGGGCTGTGGAAAGCCAAGGGGTCTGCTTGCCGCTTACCTGCAACCAATGGAATTGGAGGTTGCAAGCCTGAGTGACAGGATTTGGCATCAATTTAAGTAAAATTTAAATAGCAGCACCCCCTTTTGGAGCACTGAAATGCATTCAGCCCAAAACCTGAGAGCCAGTTGGTAGCATGTAATTTGGGACCGAGACCTTGTGTAATGGGTCTTGGCCCATTTTTTTCTATGCGTTGCACCCCAAAAATATGTGCATTTGGGGTGCAAAACAGAGGAAACTCAGTTCCTTTGTATATTTTTAAATATAACTTTTAGGAATTCGGTGGAGAGGAGGAAGGCAGTTTCTCACGTCCAACTCAAAAGAAATGGTGGAGCCACAGAAACCGAGGATTCTAAGTTAAGTGTCTAATATTTAGGTTCTTTGTACTTAGTATCTCAGTGGTTCTTGTTAAGCTTGAGTAAATAATTTATTCTTTGGCTAGCTTGCTTTGAGAGGCGAATAGAAAAATTGCAGTGTAGTTTAGACCTAGTTAACAGCAATTATATAAATCACCTTAGGGGCTAGAAATTCAGTATGTTAGCGCCCGATGAGGGCGCTAATGGGGCGCTCAGGCAGTAGCGCCGCAGTGGGGCGAATCTCGCACTGCACGGCAAATTCGCCGGCCCCGTAGCGCCAGCGATAACAGTTAGCACTTCGGTTCCTTTCGCCATGCAGATCGTGACGCCAGCGAGCGTGCAACCAATGAGCGTGCAACGCTCACTGGGCGCCCGACCTGCAAACTTCAGTAGCGCCCCCTGCCTTACCGCCTCATGCCGACAGCACCAGGGAGTGGAGGCATGAACCAGCCGGCTGGCGACTGGCAGGACGCTACTTAAAGGGATGCGCCCCAGCTGTCGAGGAACTTCCGTTCCAAAGGTCAGTTATGCGTGGCAGAGAGCGCAGGATGTATCGACTGCCAAATAAAGGCAGACTGTCAAAGCACTTTGCATTTCAGCTCACAGCATTTTGCCATTCTACAGCTCCCGAATCATTGGGGGCTGGTGTGCAGACTCCAGTGACCCTCCCCTTTAATGGCTGGAAGGCGCCTTCGCCAATGCTCACTCCCGATTACACAGCACCTCATATTCCTTATCACTTGGAGCCCAACGCCACTTACCTACGCCATTAGCATCTGATTTAGTGCTCCCCTGCATTCTTTGAGCGCTGAGACTGAATCTAGCAGGCAGCGAGATTGATCAGCACCTGGCGCTAAACTTCCAACTTCTCAAAAGATAACACCCCTGCCTGGGCGCTACTGAATTTCTCAACCCTTGTATCTAAGTGGTTTATTTTAATTTTCTAGTTTGAATGGAGGGACAGTTATGACCCGTATCCTGCAATTCCTGCACCATGTGAGAACTTCAGGACTCTTCATGTGTCCTGGAGGCTCATGTTTGCAGGAAATGCCTCCAGCTGCTCGAACTCACGCTGAGGGTTTCTGAGTTTGAGGGGCAGCTGGATTCACTGCAGGGCATATGGGCTGAGTGTGTCCTGAATCGTAGGTTCCAGGAGGTGGTCACCCCACAGCCAGATAGAGTTCAGAATAGCAAGTGGTTGGCAAGGGTAGGAAGAGGCAGGCAGTGCGGAATCCTCTGGGAGTGTGGCATTCTCAAACCGATATTCAGCATTGAATACCAGAGGGTGACGACACCTCAGGAGTGCAGTCCCGAACCTCGCACCATGAGGCAAAGGACTGCACAGGGGGCTACAGCAAAGTGTAGGAATGCAGCAGTAATTGGGGATTTGATAGCCCAGGGGACAGACAGGCAGTTCTGCTACCCTCGATGTGAGACCTCTATGGTATGTTGCCTCCCTAGTGCCTGGGTAAGGGACATCATGGAGAGGGTGCAGAACATTCTGCGGGGGGAAGGGGAAGATCAGAAGTTATGATCCATGTCTGAACCAATAACATTGGGAGAAAGATGGTTGAGGTCCTGTAGTCAGAGTTTAAGGAGTTTGGGAGGAAGTTAAATAGCAGGACTCTAGGAAGGACAGAGGATCGGAGGGACCTTGGTGTGCATGTACATAGATCCCTGAAGGCAGCAGGACAGGTAGATAAGGTGGTTAAAAAGGCATATGGGATACTTGCCTTCATTAGCTGAGGCATAGAATATAAGAACAGGGAGGTTATGATGGAGCTGTACAAAACGTTAGTTCGGCCACAGCTGGAATGTGTAGTTCTGGTCGCCACACTATAGGAAGGATGTGATTGCTTTGGAGAGGGTGCAGAGGAGATTCACCAGGATGTTACCTGGGCTGGAGCGTTTCAACTATGAAGAGAGACTGGACAGGCTGGGGTTGTTTTCCTTAGAGCAGAGAAGGCTGAGGGGGGACCTGATTGAGGTGTACAAAATGATGAGGGGCATAGATAGGGTAGATAGAAAAGAACTTTTCCCCTTAGTAGAGGGGTCAATAACCAGGGGGCATAGTTTCAAGGTAAGGGCCAGGAGGTTTAGAGGGGATTAGAGGAAAAACTTTTTCACCCAGAGGGTGGTTGGAATCTGGAACTCACTGCCTGAAAGGGTGGCAGAGGCAAGAACCCTCACAACATTCAAGAAGCATTTAGATGAGCACTTGAAACGCCATAGCATACAAGGCTACGGACCAAGTGCTGGAAAATGGGCTTAGAATAGACAGGGCTTGATGGCCGGCACAGACACGATGGACCGAAGGGGCTCTTTCTGTGTTGTATAACTCTATGGGGGAGAAATTCAGTTGGTTGCGCCACCCGTTAGTGCCTTAAGAGGGCGATAAGTGGGGCGCGAACCAACTAGCGCCCGGGCGCGGCGATACCTGCGCCTCTCGCGAAATTGAGCGGACATTTAGTGGCGGCGCTAAACCGCAATGCCCGCTCAGCTGCGCTCGCAGATCCTGACGTCATTTCAGAGTGCAACGCCCTTGGGGCACCCCGGACCAGAAATTCAGTGGCACCCCCCTCCTTTCCGCCTGTCGCTCCCAATGACAGGTTGACTGGAATGGTTCCCAGTCGCGGTGGGGCTGGGGGGGCGCTATTTAAAGGGGGCTCTTCCTGGCTTCTTTGTGGTAGCCATTTTTGGACCACTCCTTTTGAGAGAGAGAGAGATTTGCAGAGAGACAAAGGGAGAGAGATTTCTACATTGAGTCAGCGCTCGCTGAGGTACTTTTGGCTTCTGACCAGAACTTTGTAGTTGCTTGGCTTTTTCACCGGCGTAACTTTTTGTGGCCACATACTATGGGGGCTGCAATGGATGGGAATGTCGTGCTTCTCCATTACATTGAGAGGGCACAGAGACGCAGAGAGAGAGTGGCAATCATGGCCAGACGGAGGAGGGCCAACAGGTGTCGGCACACGAGACCTTACGCTCCCAGAGTTTTCCGCCAACAGTTCTCATACATCAATATGTCTGAGGAACAGTGTTTTCGGAGGCTGCGATTCAGCAAGGAGGTGGTCACTGAGCTCTGCCACCTGCTTCAGCCAGATCTGCAGCCTCAACTGAGGAGCAGGACGTCTCTGTCGGTGGCAGTGAAGGTAACAGTGGCTCTCAACTTTTATGCCACCGGCTCCTTTCAATCCGCTACTGGGGACATTTCCAATATCTCCCAGTTCGCGGTGCATTGCTGCATCCGTCAAGTCACAAATGCCCTCTTTAAAAGGAGACGACAGTACATCTCCTTCCCCATGACCCCGGACAAGCAGCAAGAACACGCAATGGGTTTTGCAAGAATAGCAGGTTTCCCCATGGTGCAGGGCGCCATTGACTGCACGCATGTGGCTTTGCAGGCGCCGCAAGAGAATGCCGAGGATTTCCGCAACCGAAAGGGGTTCCATTCGTTGAACGTCCAGTTGGTCTGTGACCACAGACAGCTGATACTCGCTGTCAATGCCCACTTTCCAGGCAGCAGCCACGACGCCTTCATCCTGTGCCAGACTTCTGTGGCAGACCTTTTCGAGGCCCCAGCTCACCCAGGAGGCTGGCTTCTCGGAGACAAGGGCTATCCTCTGTGCGCCTGGCTGATGACCCCGCTCCATTCGCCCAGCACCCCTGCTGAAGAACGATACAATGAGAGCCATCAAGCTACCAGGAACATTGTTGAGCACACAATCGGCGTGCTCAAGCAACGGTTCTGCTGTCTGGACCATTCCGGAGGAGCCCTTCAGTGCTCACCTGAGCAAGTCTCCCACTTCGTTGTTGTGTGCTGCATGCTGCATAACCTGGCAATCCTCAGGACTCAGCCAATGCCACCAGACATTGGAACACCAGCAGAGGAGGAGGAGGAGCAGCAGCACCAAGACGGGAGGGAGGCACAAAGTGCAAGGGCCGTCCGTCAGCGGCTTATAGCAAGTCGCTTCTAGGCCCCCTCTGAGGGAATGGCTTCTGCCATTCAAAGAACGTGAATGGAACCGTGCCGCAACCCCTAAGCCGGTCAAGGCAACAATTAGTTCAAAGAGCAAACATGCACATTCTGAATAAAGACACTTCTTTATTTAACAAACTGTGGCCTAGAAATTCAGTATAGCCACTTTTGGGGCGGTAAAGTCGGGCGGGCGCTAAAGTTAGCGCCCGCCGGAAAGTGGAGGCCACTTCGCCGATATTCAGTAGCTTTGGCCAAGGAGTTTGGGCGAGCGCTGAAACTGGCGTTGCACCCCTATCTTTAGGCGCTAAGCCGGCGGTGCAGAGTGATAACGCCGAGGCCGGGCGCAGCGCAGGTGCGGTCATGTTTTGATTGACAGCAGACACCCTGACGCCGGCCAGCTCTTAAAGGGGGAAGGGTCGACTTGGTCTGCTGCCACGCCCTGGATAGTGGAGCCCTCCAGCTAGGCCTGAACACTGCTGCTGGACCCAAATAGCGCCTGAAGCCATGCAGAAGGCCCGTGAACGAGTGCAGCGCTTCTCAGAGCATGCTTTGAGGGTGCTGCTTAGGGGTTTGGAGAAGAAAAGAGATCTTGTGCCCGGACAGTGGCAAGAAGGCTCCCAAGAGGCTGTACAGGAGAGCCTGGAGGGAAATCGCCCAGAGGGTCACAGCCAACAGCGATGTCCCCAGGACTGGTGACCAATGCCGCAAGAAGTTCAACGACCTCACTCGGTTGGTCAGGGTGAGTACCCTTTCCAGTGTCCTCCTCATCCTTGCATGTGCACCTCACATTATGGGCAAAGGGACCTCAAAGGCCTAATGGCCAGCCCTCCTCCAGCAGCTATGGCACTGGCATGATCATCAGTAGCACTTTCTGCACTTGACACACTGGCCAAGCTATTCGACCATGGGAGGCAGTGCACACAACAACAGGGCACCACACTGGCCAAGCTATTCCACCATGGGAGGCACTGCACACAACAACAGGGCACCACACTGTACTTAGAGGCCGTCCTTTCTCTTGCAGGCCAAGCTGGCGCAGAATCTGAAGAGCCGGACTGTCACCGGGGGAGGCCGTGTCCAGTTCCAGGAGCTCAGTGACCTGGAGGAGCGCGTGGCTCGACTCATGCGTGCCCGGGTGATTGGCCCCGTTGCTATTGGAGATGCCGACCCTGTGCTGGGCCCCAATGGTAAGGACATGACCGTTTGGACCTCTCTCGTTCCCCTTGCGCTTCAGATCTACATCCTTTGCCACTGTCCCACCAATGCGCATAATGCCACCACTCATGCCTCCCTCGCTGACGCCCTGTCCTCACTCTAAAGCTACTCTTGCGCCTTCCTGCTTTCAGCTGGTGAGGAGGAGGTCCCTGAAGCTGCGAGTGTCAGTCCCTCGGAAGAGGAGGACGACGAGGACCAAGAGGAAGGCGGCACATCGGGGGAACCCTCATCCGCGCCAGGGGATGGCAATGGAGGGGACACGTCTTGCCTGGAGGAGAGCCAGGGGGAAGTGTTGCAGGGGGGTGTAGCTCCTGTGCCCAGTGGCGTCCAGCCACGCGGGACGGGTCGGGCAGCACGGCTGCCTTCTCCCCAGAGGGGGGAAGTGTTGCAGGGGAGGGCAGTTGCTGGGCCCAGTGGCGTCCAGCCACGCGGGAAGGGTCGGCCAGCTCGGCGGCCTTCTCCCCAGAGGGAGAGTCTGGCCTCCAGTCCAGAGACGGTCCTCGCCCAGGAGGTGCGCCTCCTTGATCAAATGTCCGCGGATTCGGAGCGGCGCCACACCGAGTTCATGGGGGTTGTGGGACACTTGCCTCAGGCCATTGAGTCCCTGGCTCATAGTGTGGCCGATTTCGGGGACTCACAGGCCAGGGGCGTCGAACAACTCGTGGCAGCACAGGACGCGAGTCGAGAGTTCATGAGCGGTGCCGTGCAGACAGTGGCTGGTCTGATGCGGGCACAGACCAGGGCAGTACGGGCACTCACTTCTGCCACACTCGCTGTGTCACGGACGCATCGCCAGGACACCCGCCGCGCTGCTGCAGCACAGCGGTCTGGCCTTCACCAGATTGCTGCGCTTGCTGCAGTGCCAGCCCGGCTGAGTGCCAGTGTCTCTGGCGACCAGCGAGCGCCTGGCATCAGCCAGCTTGCCCCCATTGCTGCAGCCGCCACTGCCACTCCCCCAGCAAAGCTGCGACGAGCTGCTGGAGAGACTGATGCTGCCCAGCCACAGCTGCAGCAGTCAGCAGCCGGCCCCTCCAGGGCCGGACCTCGTCTAGGCCGACCCCCAAGGGCATCTGCCGTCACGCTTTGTGCCCCTCAGGAGCCTTCCCCCAGCCTTGCAACACCCACAGGGCCCAGGTTGAGGCGGAGCAGCAGGTCGGGCAGGGGCCGGAGAAGCCTGCACAAGGACTCGCCCTCTCGGCACACCAAGTAGAGTGTGTTGCCAAATGTTTTTTTATATGGGGGTGTTTGTGTTCTGTATGGGGGGGGTTTATTTTGGTAAGGCCGAAGATGATGGCAAATGTTTTTTTAGATGGGGGTGTTTGTGTTCTGTATGGGGGGGTTTGTCTTGGTAAGGCCGAGGATGAAGGCCAATTGGATGGACAAGTTTTGTTATTCCTCCCCAGGTTGTGGGAGTGAGATATGTTTTTGACTGTTTTTTGGGGGTCTTGTCTGTTTTTGTGTTTCATGTGGGAAGGGCCCTGAGTTTGTTAAATAAAGCTTTTTATTTATTCAGCTTGTCCATGTGTCATGTTTCAAGTGGTTGTTGCGTTAACCGGCTGAGGGCTTGCGGAGCGGCTGCATTCAGGTGCGTTCATTGCCACAAGCCATTCCCTGACAGGGGGCCTAGAAGTGTCGTTCAATAAGCAGCCGGCGGACGGCCCTTGGACCTTGTGGCTCCCTCCTGGGCTGGTACTCCTCCTCCTCCTCCTCATGCTCCTCCTGCTCCTCCTCCTGAGGTGGTGGTCCAATGTGAGGTGGCAGTGCCTGAGTCCTGTGGATAGCCAGGTTGTGCAGCATGCAGCAAACGACGACGAACTGGGAGACTCTATCCGGCGAATACTGTAGAGATCCGCCGGAACGATCCAGGCAGCGGAACCGTTGCTTGAGGACGCCAATCGTTTGCTCTATGATGTTCCTTGTGGCTTGATGGCTTTCATTGTATGCCTCCTCAGCAGGGGTCCTGGGCACGCGGAGCGGGGTCATGAGCCATGTACACAAAGGGTAGCCCTTGTCCCCGATAAGCCATCCCCTTGGGGGAGGCTGTGCCTGGAACATGTCAGCCACAGTAGTCTGGCGCAGGATAAATGCATCGTGGCTGCTCCCTGGAAAGCGGGCATTGACAGCTAGGATGCGCTGCCTGTGGTCACACACCAGCTGTACATTGAGGGAATGGTAGCCCTTCCGGTTGCGGTAATCCTCGGCATTGTCGATAGGTGCCCGCATAGCCACATGTGTGCAGTCAATGGCGCCCTGCACCATGGGGAAGTCGGCGATCCTGGCAAATCCGACTGCACGCTGCTCCTGCCTCTCTAGGGTCATGGGGAAGGAGATGAATTGGTGTCTCCTTGCGAAAAGGGCATCGGTGACCTGCCGGATGCAGTGATGCACGGCGAACTGGGAGATGTTCGCTATGTCCCCAGCAGCGGCTTGGAAGGAGCCGCTTGCATAAAAGTTCAGAGCCACCGTGACCTTCACTTCCACCAACAGAGACGTCCTGCACATCAGCTGTGGACGCAGATCTCTGTGAAGCAGCTGGCAGATCTCTGCAACCACCTCCCTTCTGAAGCGCAGCCTCTTCACACAATGCGCGGCAGTCATGGTGAGATAGGACACCTGCTGCCGGTATTCCCTGAGTGGGTAAGGCCTATGTTGCCGACGCCTGATGGCCCCTCTGCGTCTAGGCATGGCTGCCCCTCTCACACAGCGTCTGCGAGCCCTTCGCACATAATGCTGGAACTGAGGGTTGGAACCCCATGCAGCCCCCATAATATACTTGCAAACAGTCAAATCACAATGAGTCAAATTTCCAAGCTCTGGCCAGAAGCCAAAAATACCTCTCCTATGTTGTCCCAAATCAGTAAGGTCTGTTCCTTGGTCTCTGTCCAGAAATCCAAAGCACTAAAGTCATTGCACAAAATGGCTGGCCTTTATACCTCAGTCTAAGTGCCCTTTAATTAGCGCTCCCCGAGGCCCGCAGGGCCTCTGCTGCGTTCCACTTCACAGTTCTTAACAGCGCCACACCTACATTGGGCGGGCGCCACTGAAGTTCCGGTTTGGGGCGCACAAACGGCGTTGCACGACGAAATGACGTCATAAGGTGCGCGCGCACTTTGCGCCGGCGCAAAATGTCAACTGAAGTTGGGCGTAGGCGCAGATCGCTCTGCGCCCGGGTGCAAAGTGCCTAGCGCTCGAAATCTACTCCTCTTATGGCGCTAACGGCTGGCAAACGCAACTGAATTTCTAGGCCTGTGTACCCTTCCTGCATGACAAAGTAATGGAAAGAAACACAAAAAAAACAGTCAGTCACATAACTGGCTCTCACAACCTGGAGACAATGACCAAAACAGTAACAAAAATATGACCACGATCCTTGGCCTTCAATAAAACAATTAACGTTTTGCCACACCTCCTACTTTTTGCCCTTCGAGGGTGATCTGCTTCGCTTGCGAGATTGGCCCCTTCCCATCCTGCAGCTCCTCCGCAATGGGACCCCAGTGGCTGCAACAAGGCTGGGGGAAGGCTGCTGAGTGTCAGAAACTGAGACTGCAGATGCCCTTGAGGGACGGCCTGGGCCAGCTGTGTCTGGAGGGCCCGGCTGCTGACTGCTCCAACTCTGCATGGGCGGCAACAGTCTGTCCTACAGGTGGTGGCAGCTGCAGTGGAGAAGTGACAGTGCTGACAGCAGGAATGCTGTCATCCTGAGAGAGGACAGCAACTCCCTGTTCGGCCGACACACTGGCACTCCCATGGGGCAGCACTGCAGCATGCGGAGCAATCTGCTGGAGCACAGATTGCTGGCCTGCTGCAGCGCGGTGAGGGCCCCGGGGAATCCTGCCCGATCCAGCGAGGGTGGCAGCAGTCAGTGCTCGTGTGGCCTCAATCTGTGTCTGCATGAGACCAGCCACTGACTGCATTGCAGCACTTAGCAATTGTGTGGCAGCCGCCTATGCTGCGTCGAAGTCCTGGATCGTTGCTTGTGCTGCGCCGAAGTCCTGGACACTCCTTGCCAGTGACTCAATGGATTCAGGCATTGTGGTGATTATTCTTGTTTTGTAAGAAACATTGTAATTGGTTGCCTGTTTCCTGCCTTGAGATATATGCTGTAAACTCATTGGTAGTTGATGTCATGTGATTTGTGGTGGCCATCTTAAATTCAGTTCTCTACAGTCTTGGTTGGGACTGGGTGTTGAAGATGTGCTGCTGGGTTTTTAAGGTTAATAAAGCTTAGATTTAGAAAGGCAAATCTACTCTTTATTTCAATTTATTAACCTTTTGTTAGAATGGAGCGATATCTTCAACCGGAACGATTTAATGCTGACCCTAATTCTGCAGGAGTGGATGATAAATGGAAACACTGGTATCGTACATTTAAAAACTTTTTGGGTGTGTTGGATCAAGAGTCTCTAAATAAGTTGAATATACTGATCAACTACATTGCTCCGGATGTGTATAAGTATATCTTGGACTGTGAAACTTACGAATTGGCTATTGCTACATTGGAAAAGATTTTTGTTAAACCAAAGAATGAGGTATTTGCACATCACCTTCTATCTGCCCGTAGGCAGCAGGTGGGAGAATCTTTGGATGCTTATTTACAAGCACTTCGGCGCCTTGGTGCTAACTGTAATTATAAGGCCGTGTCGGCAGAAGAATATAAGGAAGAATCGGTACGGGATGTGTGATAATAATAACTTCCGGGAAGTTATGTCATCACTTCCTGTGAACTGTGAACTATGAACTATGAACTGTGTACATACCTCACTTCCTGTCATATGTCACTTCCTGTTGGACTGGTATAAATACTGGTCTGTTCAGTATTGTAAGAGGCTTCTACCAGAGGCATGGTAAAGACCTCTCTTGTATATAGTGTGTTTATAAGTTACTTAAAGCTTACTTTAAAGTTACTTGATGGTAAGACTCCTTTTTCTTACATCAATTTAAGTAACTTAGTATTTACACTCTCAAATACTAGACCTTCGGACAAACTCGGAGTGAAGGATCCAGGGAACCACCCATCATGGAGAGAATCCTTAGACCTATTCGTCTGGACTTGGACCCGAATACACCAGCAGCTGGCAGGGTATGGAAGCATTGGTACCGTACTTTTGAGAATTTTCTGGATGAATGTGAAGCAGATGCTCCTGCTAGATTGAGGATACTTATCAATTATGTGACCCCAAAAGTGTTCGAATATGTTGATGAATGGGATAATTACGATGAGGTGATTCGGGCACTTAAGAAACTGTATGCCAAGACCCCAAATGAGGTCTATGCTAGACATCTACTGGCCACAGCCCAACAAGGGCCAGGGGAATCAATTGACGAATTCCTGCAAGAACTTCGCAGGCTCAGCATAGATTGTAACTTTCAGGCAGCCTCAGCTGAGCTGTACCGCAATGAAATGATTCGTGATGCTTTCATCTGCGGGATTGTCTCTCCATTTATACGCCAGCGTCTACTAGAAAGTAAAACACTTGAGCTACAAAAAGCTTTTGACCTAGCTTGTTCTCTGGATTTGGCAAAGGGAAATGCAGACCTCTATCAGCTGCCCAGATCTCGATCGGCTGCTGTAGCTGCAACCAGACAATTCAAGCAGTCTCAGGTGAACCCTATCATGGGGGAATCTAATTCTGATAATTCTGATGAAGAAGAGGAGGATGACCCCACTTTAGCAGCCTCTTGGCAATCTAGGAAGGAATGCTTCTTTTGTGGAGATGCTTTTCACCCTAGGAAAACCTGCCCTGCTCGCAATGCAATCTGCAGTTATTGCAAAAAAAAAGGACACTTTGCTAAAGTTTGCCTATCAAGGGCCTCTACGAGGGCCAATCCAGCTAAGGCCTACCGAACTGCCCCAATTAGGGCCTATCAAGATGCTCCAGCTAGGACCTATCAAGCTCCCTCTCGAGCTCTCTCCCGAAGAAGCACACCGAGAGTTTTAGCCACTCTCTGTGCAACGACACCAATTACAGCTGCTTGCCCACAGAACCTGTCTCATGCAGCCACAAAAATTTCAATTAAAGGGCATACCTTAGATGCCTTAATTGACTCAGGAAGTACTGATAGTTTCATTAAGGAACAGATTGTTGCGAAATTGAAACTACATGTCTTCCCATCGGACCAGGCAATTGCGATGGCTCAGTCATCACTTAATACCAGAATCTCCGGCTTTTGTGTTGTTGATATGACACTTCATGGTCGTATGTATCCCTCCACCCGACTTTCGGTGCTCAAGGACTTATGTAGTGATCTCCTCTTAGGGCTGGACTTCCAAAAACAGCATAAGAAACTCACCATTGAGTTCGGTGGATCCAAACCCGGACTTACTATTTCTAATATACCGTCCAAATTACCGTTTTGTGCATTGTCAGCAGCTTCACTTGATGAACCCTCATTATTTGCCAGTATTCCGCCTCAATGCAAACCAATAATAACGAAATCGCGGCGCTTTAATCAGGAAGACCAATCTTTTATTGCGGCTGAAATCTCTCGACTTCTAGCAGAGGATATCATCGAACCATATTCGTCGCCCTGGCGGGCTCAAGTCGTCATTGTCAAAAACCCTCTAAAACCTCACAAACAGCGACTATGCATCGATTATTCGCAAACCATCAATCAATATACCGACTTGGACGCCTACCCATTGCCACGCATTGATGATATGGTTAATAAACTGGCCGAATACAAAGTGTTCTCAACTTACGATTTAAAAAGTGCCTATCATCAGGTACCCTTGAAGGTCTCAGATAAGCAGTACACGGCCTTTGAGGCTAATGGACGGCTGTACCAATTTCGTCGCCTCCCATTCGGGGTTACTAATGGAGTGGCTGTCTTCCAACGGGCAATGGATGGCCTGGTTAAGCAGGAAAACCTAAGGGACACTTTTCCCTATCTTGATAACATTACCATTGCAGGTCACGATCAACAGGAACACGACGCCAACCTCCAAAAATTTCGGGATGCCCTCCATCACCGTAATTTGACCCTGAATGAATCCAAATCTGTTGAGTCGCAACCGACCATCAACATCCTTGGCTACTGCATAGGCAATGGTATCATTAAGCCAGACCCAGAAAGACTTCGCCCGCTCCAAGAGCTCCCGTCACCTAAGAATCCAGCTTCTTTACGTCGGGCTCTCGGTCTGTTTGCATACTACGCTAAATGGATTCCTCATTTTTCGGACAAAATCCAACCCTTGCTGCATGCTAGATCATTTCCACTGGGAACAGCGGCTGTTGCAGCCTTTAATCTTCTCAAAAAACAGTTGGAGAAAGCGGCTCTTCACTCCATCGATGAGAATCTCCCTTTCGTGGTTGAATGTGATGCCTCGGAGGTGGCGATCTCGGCTACTCTGAATCAGGAAGGTCGTCCTGTAGCATTTATGTCCAGGACCTTACAAGGTGCCGAGCTACATTATCCTCTGGTTGAGAAAGAAGCCACAGCCATCATAGAGGCAGTACGGAAGTGGAACCATTTTCTAGCTCGCCAGCACTTTACATTGATCACGGACCAACGATCAGTCGCCTTCATGCTCGATAATCGAAAACGAACCAAAATTAAGAATAATAAAATACAACTTTGGAGGATGGAACTGGCCTCTTTTGGTTATACCATTCTCTATCGGCCTGGCAAGGAGAATGTGGCCCCGGACACCCTCACACGGGCATTCTGCTCCACTATGTCATCCTCTACTCTCATGGATGTCCACAATGGATTGTGTCATCCTGGCGTTACGCGCATGCTACATTTCGTACGATCACGGAATCTCCCTTTTTCCACTGGAGATGTAAAGAAAATATGCTCAGAATGCCGGCTTTGTGCGGAATTAAAACCTCAGTTCTTCCGCCCCTCAGATGGTATACTCATACATGCAACCCAACCGATGCAACGACTTAGCATCGATTTTAAGGGCCCAGTGCCCTCTTCAACTCGGAACACATATTTGCTCACCATGATCGACGAATATTCACGTTTTCCGTTTGCCTTCCCCTGCTCCAATATGCTGGCGTCCACAGTAATCTGCTGCCTTGAGCAGGTATTTTCTCTCTGTGGCATGCCGGCTTATATTCACTCAGATCGGGGTCCATCCTTTATGTCAAGGGAACTCAAGGACTACCTCTCAGAACGGGGAATTGCTACAAGCAAAACAACACCATACCATCCCATCGGAAATGGGCAGGTAGAGAGGTATAACGGTATCATCTGGAATTCCGTACGTCTCGCTTTAAGATCTCGGGGCCTACCAGACCAGCAATGGGAAACAGTGCTTCCGGATGCATTGCACTCTATACGGTCCCTGCTTTCTACAGCCACAAATACTACACCTCATGAGCGGTTCTTTGGATTCCAGCGTCGCTCATCTCATGGGACATCACTCCCATCATGGCTAACTACTCCTGGACCTGTATTACTCCGAAGATACGTTCGGACATCTAAAAATGAGCCTCTCATAGACGAGGTCGAACTAACCGATGCCAACCCCACCTATGCAAACATACGATATTCCGACGGCCGAGAATCTACCGTATCATTACGGGATCTGGCTCCCTGCCCACCAGGACCTAGTGGGACATCGGGTGATGGCATTTCACCAGGAAACTCTTGGGACCTATCGGGTACCCCTCTCCAGGATCCTGATCGGACACCAACTAGCTTGGTGCCGGTAGTACCCCATGCTCAAGGTTGCGACCCTCCCAGTACCGCGCATGAAAGTACTGATCCGCCACAGACCAGCTCTGCACCTCCCTCTGAACAGAGGCAGTCCGACTTTGAACCTATTGGGGCTCGTACTCGAAGCCATGATCTCCCCGACCCTTCACAGGGCAATCCAGGCCACACAGACTCTGACCAATGGCCAACCGCATGTAAGCGGACCAGCGACCCTCTACGATGGGAATCCAAACGGGTGCGACTCTTCCTTGTTCGGCGGCTGCGGACCAAAAGGTAGACCACAGCCTCCTAATCCTGCAGGAGGGAAGAATGTGATAATAATAATAACTTCCGGGAAGTTATGTCATCACTTCCTGTGAACTGTGAACTATGAACTGTGTACATACCTCACTTCCTGTCATATGTCACTTCCTGTTGGACTGGTATAAATACTGGTCTGTTCAGTATTGTAAGAGGCTTCTACCAGAGGCATGGTAAAGACCTCTCTTGTATATAATGTGTTTATAAG
Organism: Somniosus microcephalus; assembly: GCF_052327205.1. Lineage (NCBI taxonomy): Eukaryota > Metazoa > Chordata > Chondrichthyes > Squaliformes > Somniosidae > Somniosus > Somniosus microcephalus. Next base: position 186,743,131 of record NC_140991.1, read on the forward strand.
TTACTTAAAGCTTACTTTAAAGTTACTTGATGGTAAGACTCCTTTTTCTTACATCAGGATGCTTTTATTAATGGATTACTGTCTAGATCAATTCGTCAGCGGTTATTAGAAAATAAGACTTTGGATCTCAAGAGTGCTTTTGAGCAAGCCTCTACATTGGATTTGGCTCAGAGAAGTTCGGATTCTTTACGCTCTTTTTAATCGGCCTGCGACTGTGGTTTCGGCAGTTCCGGATGAAAAGGAATTATGTGGACTTAATAGGAGTGGTTTACCAGATTCTGAAACAGTTTCTACTTCGGCTGCTGTTGCCTCTAGGATTCAGAAGTGTTATTTTTGTGGGAACGCCCGGCACCCTCGTCTGAAGTGTCCTGCTCAGGAGGCTGTGTGTAGTAAATGCGGCAAGAGAGGTCATTATGCACGTGTTTGTAAATCAATTGCCTCCTCTGCGACTATTCAGCCTTTAGATAGGGCGTTTATTGCATCAGTTTCTGCTGCCTTTGCTCATGGCCTAAACAAAGCTATAGTTACGGCCCAAGTTAATGGGTTAGAAGTGAAGGCCCTTATAGATACGGGCAGTACCGAGAGTTTTATAAGTCTTCCGTTTGTGAAGGAGAAGCGTTTGAAAATTTCGCCTGTTACTTATCAGGTGTGTATGGCTCAGACGACTCTCACCTCACAAGTAGCTGGTTGTTGCCTTGTGAAATTAATTCTTCTAGGTAATACGTATACTGATATACGCCTATCTGTTTTGCCTAATCTCTGTGCGGATATTTTGATTGGTCATGATGTGCTTCAATTACACGAGTCTCTCAGTCTTTCTTTTGGAGGAACTAAGCCACCTTTATCTATTTGTGGCTTAACTTCTTTATCCATTTCTCCATTATCACTTTTTCCAATTTGATGCCGGATTGTAAGCCAATTGCTACCAAGTCAAGAAGGTATAGCAGTCAGGATAAAGAATTTATTAATTCTGAAGTTCAACATCTTTTATTGGAAGGAATCGTTGAACCTAGTTGTTCGCCCTGGCGGGCACAAGTAGTTGTCACCACTAACGAGAGACATAAGAAACGAATGGTGATAGACTACTCAAACTATTAATAGGTATACTCAATTAGATGCGTACCCTTTGCCTAAGATTGATGAGCTTATCAACAAAGTATCTCAGTATAAGGTTTTTAGCACTATTGAGCTAAAGAGTGCTTATCATCAGATTCCTATCGTTAAGAGGGATCAACCATATACGGCCTTTGAGGCTGGCGGAAAGCTGTATCAGTTTTGCCGAGTACCATTTGGTGTTACTAATGGTGTTGCCTGTTTTCAACGGGCAATGGATGCTTTTATAAGTGATAACTCTCTCTCTGACACCTTTTCATATTTAGATGACATCACGGTGTGTGGCAAATCAAGGGTGGAGCATGATTCTAATTTAGAAAGATTCCTTCAAGCTGCGGAAAAAGTTGGTTTAACTTTCAATAAAGAGAAGTGTATCTTTTCGACCACTGAGGTAAATTTACTGGGATATATTATCTCGGGAAACAAGATTAAACCAGATCCAGAACGCCTGTGACCATTGATTGATTTACCTTGTCCTACTAATTCTAAGGCTTTGCAACGAGTTGTTGGACTGTTTTCTTATTATTCTAATTGGATTGCAAACTTTTCGCAGAAGATCCGGCCCCTTATTCGGGTTCCGACATATCCTCTATCATGGGAGGCCAGGACGTGTTTTGATAATTTCAAAAAGGATATCCTTGGAGCAGTTGTGCATTCTATTGATGAGCAGGTTCCCTTTGTGATTGAGACGGACGCTTCCGATTTTGCAATTGGGGCTACTCTGAACCAAAATGGAAGACCTGTGGCCTTTTTCTCACGTACTTTGAACAATAGTGAGAAAAGACACTCCTCAATAGAAAAAGAGGCGTATGCAATAGTAGAAGCACTGCGTAAATGGAGACATTATTTATCGGGGCGACATTTTACGTTGGTAACTGACCAAAAATCTGTGTCCTTTATATTTGATGTCAAACATTTTGGAAAGATCAAGAATGATAAAATAATGAGGTGGAGGACTGAGTTGGCATGCTACCATTTTGATATAGTTTACCGTCCAGGGAAGGATAATGTTGCTGCTGATGCGCTGTCGAGGGCTTATTGTTCTGTGATTCACGGAGATACGCTTATTAATCTTCATAATGCTTTGTGCCATCCTGGTGTTACGAGGATGATACACTTCGTACGCAGTAAGAATTTGCCCTTTTCAGTTGAAGACGTCAAGCGGATGACTTCATCATGTTCTATCTGTGCTCGGTGTAAACCGAATTTCTTTAAGCCTCAACGAGCTCATCTTATAAAGGCTACTTCTCCTTTTGAACATTTGAGCGTTGATTTTAAGGGGCCTCTTCCTTCAACGACTCAGAATCGATATATATTTACTGTTGTGGATGAGTTTTCAAGGTTCCCTTTTGCTTTTCCTTGTGCAGATGTATCAGCTGCTACAGTTATCAAATGTCTGACTCAACTTTTTGTCATCTTTGGGATGCCTGCATATATCCATTCGGATCAGGGAAGTTCTTTTATGTCTTCCCAGTTGAAGGAATACCTCCAGAGTCGGGGAATCTCTACTAGTAGAACTACCCCGTATAATCCCCAGGGTAATGGACAGTGCAAACGATATAATGGGGTGATCTGGAAGGCAGTTATGTTGGCTTTGACATCCCGGAACCTTAAGAATACACAGTGGGAAATGGTATTGCCTGATGCCCTGCATTCCATTAGATCATTGCTTTCAACGGCTACTAATGTGACCCCCCATGAAAGGCTCTTTAGCTATCCACGGAGATCTACTACGGGATATTCGATACCTTCATGGCTTACTATGCAGGGACCTGTGCTGCTTCGACGCCATGTTAGATTGTCAAAATATGATCCTTTAGTGGAGGAGGTGGAGCTGTTGGAGGCAAATTCCCAATACACTCATATTCGATTCCAAGATGGGATAGAAAGTACTGTTTCAATTAAAGACTTGGCTCCTTGTGGTGGCCAGCCCTCTTCTGAGGATATTAACAATAGTCATGATTCAGATAATGTGGATGTTGTTACAGATACTACGAATATTTCCAATCCTATTGCAGATAATTATAATTCTATTAGTCAGCCCTCGATGGATGTTCATGACCGTCCCAGTTTACCTTCTGATGGGATTTCCAATCCGGAAACCGTTGATAATCGGGATATGGATAGCCTTCCTGCAGAAGATACTTCCGTGTCTCCTGGTGTGGGAGGGCAAGGAATTTCACCAAGGTTAAGAAGGTCGACACGAACAAGATATCCGGTCGACCAATTGAAAATGGACTTTTAAAATAATTGATAGTAATGTTTTAAAATTGTTGAAATATTATATTTGTATTGTTTTAGTTATAAATAATTAATTGTAAATTGTAAAGGCTACCTAGGTTGGAGTATGTTTTAAAAGGAGGGGTGAATGTGGTGATTATTCTTGTTTTGTAAGAAACATTGTAATTGGTTGCCTGTTTCCTGCCTTGAGATATATGCTGTAAACTCATTGGTAGTTGATGTCATGTGCTTTGTGGTGGCCATCTTAAATTCAGTTCTCTACAGTCTTGGTTGGGACTGGGTGTTGAAGATGTGCTGCTGGGTTTTTAAGGTTAATAAAGCCTAGATTTAGAAAGGCAAATCTACTCTTTATTTCAGGCATCCTTGCCACTGCAGCCATGAGCTTAGTGTGCCTTTCCTCCGCCTGGGCGCTCATTTCAGCGAGGAGCCGCACCTCTTCTGCGCTCACTGTAGCAGGACTCAAGACCATACTCTCCCTCTGGGGAGAAGGCCGCCGAGCTTCCCTACCCCACCTCGCGTTGCTGCAGCCCGCTGAGTCCTGGAGCTTCACCCTCATCAGACCATTCCCCCCCGCTCCCCTCCAGGGAAGGCGTGTCCCCAGTATGGCCATGGGCTGCCTCGGCAGAGGGTTGCGCTGATGGTCCGGCTTCCTCTTCCTCCTTGCCTTCAGATTCACTCCCAGTGGCAGCTTGAGGGCCTGCCTCCTCACCTGGTGAATCAGCATCTGAAAGCAGGGAGGTACAAGAGTGGCTTTAGCGTGAGGACAGGGTGGCAGCAAGGGAGGCATGAGTGCTGCGATGTACTGATTTGGCTCGAAAGTGGCAAAGGATGCTGGTGTGAGGAACAAGTGGAAGGAGAGAGGTCAAAAAGGTGATGACCTTACCATTGCTGTCCATAATGGGGTCGGCATCTCCAGTGGCGACGGGGCCAAGCATCCGGCCTGCCATAATCCATTGGACTCGCTGCTCCAGATTGGTCAGGGCTTGAAGGTGAGGCCGGCCTCCCCCAGTCCATTGCTGCTGCCTCCTATTATGCACCAGCTTTCCCTGCAAGAGAAAGGACGGGGTCTGAGTACAGTGTGCAGCCCTGATCTTGGCTGCAATGCCTCTCATGGTCAAATAGCCCTTACAGTGTGCAGCCCTGATCTTGGCTGCAATGCCTCCCATGGTCAAATAGCCCTTACAGTGTGCAGCCCTGAGCTTGGCTGCAATTCCTCCCATGGTCGAATAGCCCTCACAGTGTGCAGCCCTGATCTTGGCTGCAATGCCTCCCATGGTCGAATAGCCCTTACAGTGTGCAACGTGCTGAATGTGCGTGTGAGTTTCCTGAAAGGGCCATAGGTGTTGGATGAGTGCTGGGCATTGGGGCTTTCAGGACCCTTTGGCCATAAAGTGAGGTTGAGATGCAGGGATGAAGAGGATTCTGAAAAGGGCACTCACCCTGACGACCCGAGTGAGGTCGTTGAACTTCTTCCTGCATTGCACAGGGGTCCTAGGCACTGGAGGCCACTCTGTGAGCCACCTCCCTCCAAGCTTTTCGATAGTCGCTGGGCAGCGGCCTCCTGCCACTGTCTGGGCACAGGAGAGATCGCCTGCGCTCCACCGCGCCAACCAGAGCCTCCAAGGCCCCCTCGCTGAACTGCTGCGCTCGCTCCCTGGCCCTCTCCATGGTCCTTGGCTTAAGTATGTAGCAACAGGTCTGTCCAGGCCGAGATTCAGGGCTCCGATGCGCAGGGTGTGGCTGCAATTCAAGATCGACCCTCCCCTTTAATAGCTGACTGGCGCCAGCGTGTCTGTGTGCAATCGCTAACTGGCAGCACCTGCGCTGCGCCCGCCCTCGGAGGTAGCACCTCGCTCCTCCGGCTTAGTGCCTTAAGACAGTCATGCAGCACCTGTTTTAGTGCTCCAATCACCTCCTGGGGTGAAGGAGACCAATTTAGCAGTAGGTGGCGATAATTTGCGCTGGGTGCAAAATTTCGTGCCCGGCCGATACGCCCCAAACGGGTCGATACCGAATTTCTCCCCCTATGACTCTAGGACCTCAAAGGTAGTAATCTCTGGATTTCTCCCAGCCCCACGCGCTAGTGAGTAGAAATAGGATGATGTAGCAGGTAAATGTGTGGCTAGAGACATGGTGCAGGAGGGAGGGCTTCAGATTCCTGGGACATTGGAGCCAGTTCTGTGGCAGGAGGGACCTATTCAAGATGGACAGGTTGCACCTAAACAGAGCTGGGACCAATATCCTTGTGGGCAGGTTAACTAGTGCTGTGGCGTGTAGGATTCGCAAAAATTGAATATTGTCCTATAAGTGTCTATTGGCAGAAAAGGCCGTAATTTTAAAGACTGTTTTAAAAAGCCCAGAAAAAGGGGCACACAAAATGGCCGCCAGACCCCGTGACCAGCTTTTTGGGACATTTTAAAATGGTTCCTGCAGTCCACAGACAGCTTTTGTGGATTCAGCCCACAGTAAGTTCTGGAATGCAATTTCGGTGAATGCGAAACCAGACAGAGCCCCATACATATGGACTGGATGCAGATCCAATCAATAATAATAATAATAATAATAATAATAATAATAATTATAAAGATCGGCCTGTAGATAAAGGCTATCAAAATGTTTACCCAGCCAAAGGGAAACAGCCTCAAATTCAAAGGGGGACATCAAGACCCATTAAAGACAATACAAGGTCATTCCAGACCAGAGATGGCAGTTACCAGCCATCCCGAAAGTACTTTAAACACAATGACTACCCCTCTGTGCTACAAGCCCACCAAAATTTAAACAAAGACTAACCTTGATATGGCGGGAGATAAGGGCCTCCATGAGAAGTATAACTGGAGACCTGGGGTAGCCATTAGGAGTTCGGAGAGAGATGATCGAGAGAGATGATTGAGAGAGTTGATCGAGAAAGAGCATTGTAGAAGATCATTTTCGAGAGATCATTCAGGGGTCCGAAGAAGGCGCAGTTCGGTTAGGCGTTTGGGTTCGGTAGAGAGGCCGTTCAGACTCGGAAGAAGAAGACGATTCGGCAGACGATTGGGATCGGAGATGTGTTGAAGACTCAGAGTAGCCCTTGGTGGTTCAGGTTGAGTCAGCGTCCAGACCCGGGGTAGCTATCGGGAAATCATCGACAAACCCCGGGCCATTGACGAGACGAGAAGACGACGACCCTCCAAGAAGAGACCTTATGAAAATGGTCAAACAGTTGGTCTCTCTCCACGCCGACGTCCAGGCCTGCTAACATCCAGCCTGTCCGTGTCCATTACCTCGAGGGAGAAAAGAGTGTGTCGTAGCCCGCTGCGTTCCGCTGACCACGTGGAGACAGGACGCCTGAGAGGACCAAAACACAGACTTCAAAACCTATATTTTCTAACTGGGACTGGTGAGCATGTTTCTGGCCCCTCATAATCTGATTTAGCTAGGTTTAGGGGGTAGGCATTTTAGGGGATAATTAACAATGAGTTGCTGTCCCTCGATGTTCCGTGTGTTTCCCTATTTCATGGTGAACCTTGTAAAGTATAATATGCCTGTGGATATATTGGTTAGTACTGTATTATGATTTGTTTTTTCCCTCCCATGTACCTTTATTGGCTTACATTCAATTTTTCCTTTATGCAATAAAATTTCACTTCGTTTCATTAAACTTGGTCTACAGAGTATTCTCTGCATTGTAGTTCCTGCCTCAAAGTCCAGTGTACAGAACCTAAGGGGTGAGTGGGTCAAACCACTCGGTAAATTACTGTGCAAAAGAGCGAGAGGTCTCACCAGAGAGAGAGACCTAGCAAAGAAAACCCCTTACAGGCAGTGGGTTTAAACTAATTCACCAGGGGGTTGGGCACCAGGATGTAGTATTAAAAAATAGAAACAAGGTGAACAGAGGACTGGGAGAGACAGTTAGGCTGGAATTTTCTCAAGGGAGGCGGGTTTGAGGCAGGGGGCCTCCAAGGTGGGTGCGAAACCTGGGAGGTTTTTAGCCTAATCCCTATTTTTAATGTTGAAGTGTGGGATTCCCGACGGCTCCAAACCACGCCAAGTTAGAGGAGGCAGACCGTCGGGATGAAGGGCTTGGAGGGGTCGAGATGTCTAGTGTTCAGGTGAGTGATGGGTGCATGAGTGCAAAGGTAAGTGTGTTTGGTCTGTGTAAAATGTTTAAAGAAGTTTTACATACCTTTACTTACCTTTACAGCCTTCCTTCCTTCAGGTCTCGGGAGTCCCTCATCTCATCGGCACAGAAAGCAGAATGGCTGCGAGCTGTCAAAAATTGCAGCATTCAGCTTTCTGTTCCGGGGAGATCTCTAAATCATCCCGAGAGGAAGGAATTAACTTAGGATACAGATTGTCAGTGTTTGACAGCTTCAAACAGCTGTGAAATGCTGATATTTCATCTGTCAAACGGTCTTGACAGATGAAATTTCAATCTGTGGCATCACCTGTTGCTGGGTGGCCCTTAATCGGCCTGCTGAGCCCGCTGGGCGGGCTCAACAAGTTCAATCAAGTCAAAATCGCATGGATTGGCTACAACTCAATGGAGGAAGGACTACAACCCCGAAAGTTGTAGTCCCGCCTCCTACCCGACTCCTCAATGAAAATCCAGCCCCAATTGTGTAAATGCACATAGTGTGGTTAATACGGTTGGTGAGCTGCAGGTGCAAATAGCCATGTGGGAATATCATGTAGTGCAATAACTGAGACCTGGCTCAAAAAAGGGGAGGATTGGATGCCTAATATTCCTGGGTACAAGGTATTCAGGAAAGATAGGGAAGAAAAAAAGGAGGAGGGGTTGCAGTTTTGTTTAAAATTTTATCACCGAGATATCTTCACTGCTTTCCTCCCTCAGCCTCTGCACCGAGCGACTTCTCACCCTCGGTGATTTCAACCTCCATCTTAACTCCTCACGCTCTCTCTCCTCTGAGTTCACTAGCCTCCTATCCTCCCTTAATCTCTCCCTCTATGTAAACTCCCCAACCCATATGCACAGCCAACTATCGTGGCCTCGCTACGCCCATCGTGTCAATCACATATAAGGCCATCTCTGACCACTTCCTTGTATCACTCTCCACCCACATCGCCCTTCCCCCCCACAACACTACTTCCTTCTGTGTCCGCCCCTGGAAAAAAACTCTCTCCCAACTCTCTTACAACTGTGCTTAAGAAATCCCAACTGTCCAGCCTTTGGCCCTCCATTCACCATGACATTTCTGCAGCTACCGATCTGCACAACCACACTCTCACCACTACCTTTGATGCCCTAGCCCCTGTTAAAACCATTACTCTCTCTCACCCTGGCCGCTCCCCCTGGTACGCCCCACATATTCGCTCCCTTAAGTCCAAGGGACGCAGACTTGAAGGGATATGGCGGACAACTGGTTTAGCCATTCACCGCCAGATCTGGCTGGAACATATAAAGCATTATCAGGTCCTGCTCTCATCTGCCAAAATTGCTCACTATTCCAGGGTCATTCTGGAATGCAAAGATAACCCCTGGCTTCTATTCTCTGCTGCTAACCATCTTCTTAAACCCCTCTCCCCTGTCTCCTTCACCCTCACCTCCGACAAGTGTGAGGAGCTCATGGACTTCTTTATCTCCAAGATTGAGACCATCCGTTCAGCTACCTCTACCACTTCCCTTCCTTGCCCTAGCCCACTGGGCCAAACTTCCTCTAAGGTTCCCCCCCACCCCCGTGCCCTAGCCCTGAACATCTTTCTCCTGTTTCTCTCCGATCTCCCCTCAGGACCTCTCTACACTCATCTTGTCCATGAGACCCACTTCCTGTTCCCTTGACCCCATTCCCACCAAACTGCTGACTGCGGGCGGGTAGGCCACCTTCCTTTTCTGGCGCCCATGTTAGCTGACATTGTTAACAGTTCTCTCTCCGTATTGTCCCCCTTTCTCTCAAATCTGCCGTCATCACCCCCTCCTCAAAAAAACAACCCTTGACCCCTCCGTCCTTGCAAACTACCGCCCCCATCTCCAACCTCCCTTTCCTCTCCAAAGTCCTTGAATATGTTGTCACCTCCCAAATCTGTGCCCATCTTTCCTGGATCTCCCTGTTTGAATCCCTCCAATCAGGTTTCCGCCTCTGCCACAGTATCGAAACGGCTCTCATCAAAGTCACAAATGACATCTTTTGTGACTGTGACAAATGTAAACTATCCCTCCTTGGCCTTCTCAACCTGTCTGTAGACATTGACACAGTTGACCACTCCATCCTCCTCCAATGCTTCTCCACCGTCGTCCAGCTGGGTGGGACTGCACTTGCCTGGTTCCATTCTTATCTATCAAATCAAAGTCAGAGAATCAGCTGTAATGGCTTTTCTTCCTGCTCCCGCATTGTTACCTCTGGTGTTCCCCAAGGATCTATCCTTGGCCCCCTCCTATTTCTCATCTACATGTTTCCCTTTGGCGATATCATCCGAAAACACAGCGTCAGTTTCCACATGCACACTGACGACACCCAGCTCTGCCTCACCACCACTTCTCTCGACCCTTCCACTGTCTCTAAATTATCAGACTGCTTGTCCAACCTCCTGTACTGGATGAGCAGAAATTTTCTCCAATTAAATATTGTAAAGACCGAAACCATTGTCTTCAGTCCCTGCCACAAACTCCGTTCCCTAGCCACTGACCCCATCCCTCTCCCTAGCATCTGTCTGAGGCTGAACCAGACTGTTTGCAACCTTAAAGTCATATTTGACCCTGAAATGAGCTTCCGACAACATATCCACGGCATAACTAAGACCGCCTACTTCCACCTCCGTAACATCGCCCGACTCTGCCTCTGCCTCAGCTCATCTGCTGCTGAAACCCTCATCCACGCCTTTGTTACCTCTAGACTTGGCTATTCCAACGCACTCCTGGCTGGCCTCCCACTTTCTACCCTATGTAAACTTGAGGTCATTCAAAACCCGGATGCCCATGTCCTAACTCGCACCAATTCATGTTCACCCATCACCCCTGTGCTCACTGAGCTAGATTGGCTCCCGGTTAAGCAACGCTTCGATTTAAAAATTCTCGTCCTTGTTTTCAAATCCCTCCATGGCCTCGCCCCTCCCATTCTCTGTAATCTCCTTCAGCCCCACAACCCCCCCGAGATATCTGTGCTTCTCTAATTCTGCCCTCTTGAGTATCTCTGATTATAATCGCTCAACCGTTGGTGGCTGTGCCTTCTGTTGCCTCGGCCCTAGGCTCTGGATTTCCCTGCCTCTCTCCGCCTCTCTACCTCTCTTTCCTCCTTTAAGATGCTCCTTAAAACCTACCTCTTTGACCATGCTTTTGGTCACCTGCCCTAATTTATCCTTATGTGGCTCGGTGTCAAATTTTTGTCTTATAACACTCCTGTGATGCGCCTTGGGATATTTTACTACGCTAAAGGTACTATATAAATACAAGTTGTTGTTGTTGTTGTAAGGAAAATATTACAGTTCTAGAAGGGGAGAATGTTCATGAGGGATCAAAGACAGAATCTATTTGGTTGGAGTTGAGAAACAATAAAGGAGCTACTACGCTACTTGGTGTGTTTTATAGGCCACCAAATAGTGGGAAGGAGATAGAGGAGCAGATTTGCAAAGAAATTATTGAGAAGTGCAAGAACTATAGAGTAGTGATAATGGGAGACTTTAACTACCCCAATATTGAATGGGGCAGTGATTGTGTTCAAGGCAGAGAAGGAGAGGAATTTCTTATGTGTGTTCAGGAGAATTTTCTTGATCAGTATGTTTCCTGCCCAATGGGGAAGGAGGCATTGCTGGATCTAGTCCTGGGGAATGAAGTGGGTCAAGTGGAGAATGTCACAGTTGGAGAGTATCTCGGGAATAGTGATTGTAGTATCGTAAGGTTTAGATTAGTTATGGAGAAGGACAAGGAGCAATTAGAATAAAAATACTTAACTGGAGGAGGGCTAATTTGAGCGAATTGAGGAAGGATCTAGCCTGGGTAAATTGGAGTCAAAGACTGGCAGGCAAAAATGCAATGGAGCAATGGGCCGCCTTTAAAGAGGAGATGGTTCGGGCACAGTCTAGGTACATTCCCACAAGGGGGAAAGGGAGGGCAACCAAAGCTCCCTGGATGACGAAAGAGTTGGAGAGTAGGATGAAGCAGAAAAAGAGGGCACATGATGGATGTCAGCTTGATAATACAAGGGAGAATCAGGCTGAATATAAAAAGTACAGAGAAGTGAAAAAGGAAATAAGAGGGGCAAAGAGACAGTCTGCGAATAAATTGGTGGCTAAAATACAGGGGAAACCAAAGATCTTCTATAGGTATATGAACTGTAAAAGGGTTGTCAGAGGAGTGGTGGGGCCGATTAGGGACCAAAATGGGGATCTATTGGTGGAGGCAGAAGGCATGGCTGAGGTACTAAAGGAATACTTTGTATCGGTGTTTACCAAGGAAGAGGACTTTGCCAAACCTATGCTAAACAAGGAGGTTGCTGGGATACTGTATGAGATAAAAATAGATAAAGAGGAGGTACTAGACAGGCTGGCTGTAATTAAAGTGGCTAAGTCACCCGGTCCGAATGGGATGCATCCTAGGTTGCTGAGGGAAGTAAGGGTAGACATTGCGGAGGTGCTGGCCACAACCTTTCAATCCTCCTTAGATATACGGATGATGCCAAAGGACTGGAGGATTGCAAATGTTACACCCTTGTTCAAAAAAGGGGAGAAGGATAAACCTGGCAATTACAGGCCAGTCAGTTTAATGTCGGTGGTGGGGAAGCTTTTAGAAACAATAATTCAGGAGAAAATTAACAGCCACTTGGACAAGCATGGACTAATAAAGGAGAGCCAGCATGGATTTGTTAAGGGCAAATCATGTTTGACTAACTTGATTGAATTTTTTGATGAGATAACGGAACGGGTGGATAAGAGCAGTGCAGTTGATGTTGTGTATATGGACTTTGAAAAGGTGTCTGATAAAGTACCACATTGTTAGCAAAATTGAAGCCCATGGGATAAAAAGGGCAGTAGCAGCATGGATACAAAATTGGCTAAGGGATAGAAAACAGAGAGTTGTGGTGAATTGCTGTTTTTCGGACTGGAGGGAGCTATACAGTGGTGTTCCTCAAGGTTCAGTACTAGAACCACTGCTGTTTTTGATCTACATTAATGATTTAGACTTGGGGGTGCAGGGCACAATTATGAAATCTACAGATGACACGAAACTTGGAAGTGTAATAAACAGTGAGGAGGATAGTAATAGACTTCAAGAAGACATAGACAGGCTGGTGGAATGGGTAGGCACATGACAGATGAAATTCAATGCAGAGAAGTGTGAGGTGATACATTTTGGTAAGAAGAATGAGGAGAGACCATACACACTAAATGGTACAATTTTAAAGCGGGTGCAAGAACAGAGAGACCTGGGGGTACTTGTGCACAAATTTTTGAAGGTGGCAGGACAGGTTAACAAAGCAGTTAATAAAGCATAGAAACATAGAAAAATAGGAGCAGGAGTAGGCCCTTCGAGCCTGCTCCGCCATTCAATATGATCATGGCTGATCCTATATCTCAATACCATATTCCCGCTCTCTCCACATACCCCTAGATGCCTTTTGTGTCTAGAAATCTATCTATCTCCTTCTTAAATATATTCAGTGACTTGGCCTCCACGGCCTTCTGTGGTAGAGAATTCCACAGGTTCACCACCCTCTGAGTGAAGAAATTTCTCCTCATCTCAGTGCTAAATGTCTTACCCCGTATCCTGAGACTGTGACCCCTCATTCTAGACCCCCCAGCCAGAGGAAACATCCTCCCTGCATCCAGTCTGTCTAGCCCTGTCAGAATTTTATACGTTTCAATGAGATGAATATGGGATATGGGATCCTGGGCTTTATAAATAGAGGCATAGGGTAAAAAGCCAGGCAGTTATACTAAACCTATATAAAACACTAGCTCGGCTCCAGCTGGAGTATTGTATCTAATTCTGGGCACCACATTTTAGGAAGGACGTGAAGGCTTTGGAGAGGGTGCAGAAAAGATTTACTAGAATGATTCCAAGGATGAGAGACTTCAGTTAGGTGGATAGACAGGAGAAGCTGGGTTTGTTCTCCTTTGAGCAGAGAAGGTTAAAAGGAGATTTGATAGAGGTGTTTAAAATCATGAAGGGTTTAGATAGAGTAAATAAAGAGAAACTGTTTCCAATGGCTGAAGCGTCGATAACCAGAGGGCACAGATTTAAGGTGACTGGAAAAAGAACCGGAGGCGACAGGAGGAAAAACATTTTTACGCAACGAGTGGTTAGGATTTGGAATGTACTGCCTGATAGGGCGGTGGATACAGATTCAATCATAGCCTTCAATAGGGAATTGGACAAATACTTGAAGGGGAAAAAATTGCAGGAATATGGGGAAAGAGCAGGGGAGTGGGACTAACTGGATTGCTCTTCGAAAGAGCCGACGCAGACTCGATGGGCCAAATGTCTTCCTTCTGTGCTGTACTATTCTATGATGTATGTAAATTGAATTTCTAGTTTGATAACACTAAATGGAATATCTATCATATGTCAAATTCAAATGGCGGTGTACTGTTGTTTGAAATGAACAGTAGTTAAAAATGTTGTTCCAATTCATTTTAAAATGCAGATACTGCAAATTTTTTGCTCACTTGTGTTGTTTAGTTCTCAGTTTCATGTGCAAGAAGGATTCTGATCAATAATATACTGTCAGGGACCAAGTTAGATTATTCAATGTCTGGACTCATAAATTAGAGTACAGGTCAACAGTCTACTTGTTTTCAGTTTTTTATGTATAGTTTTACTTTTTAAATGAGGTTACATAAATCAGTTATATAGCAAGTATTCCTGTTTTTAAATTTGCTGCCCTTGATGGAAAATGATTGACATTGCTGTTGTGTAATGCTGAATGACTATATTCAGCTATAGTTCAACATTTTTCTGATTTGTTATTTTGTTCACCTCTTGATTAAGTTATGAGGTAAACAAACCAAGAAATGAAATCCCTTTTATTGATCATTTTAGCAAATAAAGTCAGTGTGAATACAAAACAGGGTTCCTGTTTTCCACTCCTGGGCCGGAATTTTGCTGGCGCTCAGAGGGCAGGTTCGGAGGCAGGTCCGCTGTCAAAATCGAAAAGATTGACAGCGGGTCGAGATTCCACTGTCAACCTACCTCCATGTCAGTTTCCCAAGTGTCGGGTCTGTCTGTGCTTTACAGATCCGACACCAAGCAGCGGGTGAGCCAATTCAGATACTTAAGAGTTTGTTAAAAGGTACTTAAAAACCATGTACTTACCATTTTACCAGCTTTTTCATGAGGTTCCCAGTGCTCGGGGATCACATCAGGTAAGTATGTCGGGTTCTCAATGACTCTCCATTCTTCTGAATAGTTTACAGCTGAAAAAGTAGTATAAAAGCTACCATTTCACAGCTGTTCACTTTCCAATCTGAGAAGCTGGAACCTTCAGGATTTGGAATGCACTTTTCAGCTTTATGCAGTTTGGAAGTGTTTGGAGTAAACTCTCTATCCACTGTCACCTCCTTGGAGCAAGCTCTCTCACCATTGACAGATCAATTCTGTCATCTAAACTCAGCTGCCATCTACTCCAGCAGCATCGGTACCCTTGAAAAGATCTCACCTTGGTCTTCAGAATCCCACCACGATCAGCCCCAACACCAACATCACCAGGCACACTAAAATCACCAGACACCCCAGCATCACCAACAACAACACCAAACTGTTCCGCAATCACCTGATGCTGCATAGGACACAGGGCATCAGCACCTGACCACATTGTTGCCCGGGAGACCAGGGATGGCCTCACCATGGCCAGATTTACTTCACTTGACGTGGTATACCCTGGCTGTCACATGATGCGCCAGGTTGGCAGCACCCCACACCAACACCTTTAAGCATCCCTGTAATGCCCAAGCCATTCCTTTCACACTCATCAGCATTGCAGGGGGTAACGTTATGTCTCACCATTCACTACAATTCACTAATCCACTTCCAAAGGTGCACACAAATCTGTCCAACAATGGAAAGTGTGGAAAATAAAGATTTCAATGTTTGGCAACATATCAACAGAAACTTTACATGAACATTGGCAAAAACACCCAAGTGCCTCCCCTTGTGTGTTGTTCGTTGATATGATTGGAAAAGGATGAGGGTGAGTGTGTGGGGTGGCGAGTGAGATGGGGATGTGATGATGTAGATATAGAGAGGGATGGGTGGAGGTGCAAGGTAAGTTGATGTGAATAAGGATGTGCAGGAGTAGGGTAGGGAAGGCAGGGTGATGTGGGTGTGATGAGGGGTACAGCAGGATGAGGTTGAATGTGGCTTTGCAGTAATGTTTCGTGATCTACTGAGATCATTGAAAGGTTTGCCCTACTGTAGCCTGGTCCTACTGATGACATCCCTGCTTGTGCCATCCTGTGCAATGTGCAACCAGTCTGCATTGATCTCCTGGGGAGGTTTCTCCCACCCATTGGAAGGGAAGAGAACCTCCCTGTGTGGTCTGACTCCCTCCATAAGCATATGGAGGGAGTCATCGAGAGCCTAGGTGCAGCCGTCCACCTTTGTGCAGTGCTTGTCAGTGTTTGCAGCACTTCAGTGTTGTAGAACACTGACTTCACAAATGTCAAAATCAATTTGCGCATGGTCCCTTTAAGGAAACCGGCTGATGACACGTCGTCAAATGCCGTCATCAGAACCGCTTCCTTCAATTGGCCAGGAAAGACGCTGGGCGGGGCTTAACAAGCCCAATCAATGTAAGATCACTACAGAGCGGGCTGGAGCCATCAGCAAGGTCAGTACCTGCCACCGACCCCGGCTGCACCGGACCTACCTCAGTAGGCGAAATCGCAGCCATGTTGACTGTTTTGGTATAATTACCAGCAGGAAGCATTTTACTAATTTTTTAGAATCATAGGCCTAGATTTTCAGTATAGACAGTTTTGGGGCGCTAACCTTAGCGCCCGCCCGAAGTTAGCGCCCGCCCCAAAGTAGCGCCCCGTTGCCGGAAATTCAGTGGCTTCGCCCTAAGAGGTTGGTGGAGCGCTAAAAGAGGCGTTCCACTACTATCTTTAGGCGCTAAGCCGGCGGTGCAGAGCGCAACACCCGAGCTCGGGCGCAGCGCACGGCAGACACTCTGGTGCCAGTGAGCTCTTAAAGGGGTAGGGTGTCTGGGGGTGAAAACAGGAGGAGGAGGAGGAGGAGGAGGAGGAGGAGGAGGAAAACATTAATACACTGGATCCTTCCACACAACACATGCAGACTGCCTTCTGTAGAGCAGGAGGAGGGCCCTTTAATTTGCGCTCCCCAGGGTGTGTTGCGTTCCATTTTACAAACGCTCTGGACGCCAGCCGCACAATGGGGTGATCCAACTGAAGTTTGGATTCAGGGCGACCAAAGGGCGTTGCACGAGGATGTGACGTCATTTTCTGCGCGCGCATCCGGGCGGCCGCTAAACTTTGCGCCGGCGCTAACGGGCAACTTAATTTGGGGCGGGGCGCAAACTGCGCTGCGCCCGGCCGCTACACGCATAGCGCCCGAAAATCACTTCTCTTAAGGCGCTAACTGCTGGCGCAAGCAACTGAAAATCTAGCCCATAGAATTTTACAGCACAGAAGGAGGCCACTCAGCCCACTGTGCCTGTACCGGCACTTTGAAAGAGCTTTGCAAATTAGTCCCACTCCCCTGCTCTTTCCACATAGCCCCGCAAATGTTTCGTTTTCAAGTATATATACAATTCCTTTTGAAAGTTACTATTGAATCTGCTTCCACCACCTTTTCAGGCAGTGCATTCCAGATCATAACAACTTCCTGCGTAATTTTTTCCCCTCATTTCCCTTCTGGTTCTTTTGCCAATTACCTTAAATCTGTGTCCTGTGGCTACCAACCCTCCTGCTAGTGAAAATAGTTTCTTCGTATTTACGCTATCAAAACCCTTCATAATTTTGAACACATCTAACCTCTATTAAATCTCCCCTTAACCTTCTCTACTCTAAGGGGAACACTCCCAGCTTTCTTGCATGCACAGACGAGGAAGCTGAGTACATTACTGCCACTCAATTCTATTTCTGACCTTTGTGGCACAGTGACACATCCCGATAAAGCATTGGTGCATGGCATCACAGAATAAATAGAGCAGGGCTCTGCTTCTGATCCCCACACCACTGAATTCCCTTCTGATCTCAGCAATGCCGCCGTGGGCAAGTGCTGAGTGAAATCCAGGGACTTCACCACAGGAAGGAATGCAACATTAGAGGGCAGCTCCTTTCCCATCCACTCCCATGCATCTGAGCCATGGCAGACACTGGGCTAGAAATTCATTATAGCCCAGGAACGGGAAATATCTTTAGGAAAGTTTGAGAATTAGCACCAGACACATACTTCAGGCTGCACGCAAAATTCGTACTAACTGCTCAAAGAAATGATTGGAGCACTAAATCAAGTGTTAAAGCCCAAACTCATTGGTGTTACAATCAAATGGTAGACCAATATCAGGTGGAGTCTAATCGCAAGTTATGGTTACCAAAGGCTTTTTCCGGTTCTTAAAGGAAAGGTTCATTGATGCTGCAGAACCTCATTCTCAAGTAGAAGGAGCCGGAGGAGTGAAGCAGCTGCACTGATGGCAGATCCACACCCCAGGGAGAGAGCCCACAGATTCTGTGAGCAAGCATTGGAGGCGTTGGTGTTCGCTGTGGAGAGACGGAGGGCAGTGGTCCACCCAGCAAGTGGCAGGAGGCCCTCACCGCAAGTCTTCCACACCATGAGGAGGGAGGTAGCCCAGCAGGTCTCAGGCAGCACTGTGGTCCCCAGGACCCACACACAGCGCAGGAAGAAATTTAACGACCTCACTCGGGTGGTCAGGGTGAGGTTAATGCTTCACCAAATGCTACATACCACCATCTGAACCACTGTCTTCACACACTGCCCAAAGCACCACACCCCCAGCACTCACCTACCAACAATCTCTACCTACTAACACTCACATCCACATGTCATACCTTGCACACAATGACAGCTATTCAACAATGGCAGGCACATCACCCAAACACATTGCTGCACACTCACTCACACACTTTGCAGCGGAATCATTGCTTGAGCACCCCGATGGTCGGCTTGGTAATGTTCCTGGTGGCAGCATGGCTGTCATTATATGAGTGCTGGGCAGGAGCATTGGGGTTGCGGAGGGGAGTCATGAGCCTGGTGGAGAGCGGATAGCTCTTGATTCCGAGCAGCCAGCCGCGAGCTTGACGTGGTTGCTGAGCGTTGGCCCACCGGTCTGGCTCAGGATAAAAGCATTGTGGCGGCTGCCAGGATAGCGGACATTCACATTGAGGATTTCCTGTGTGTGTGTGGTCACACACCAACTGCTCATTAAGTGAGTGGTAGCCTTTTGCAGTTATGGAAGATGTCAGGATTGTTATGCGGTGCCCGTAAAGCCACATGGGCGCAGTCAATGGCACCCTGCACCATGGGGAATCCTGCTATCATGGCAAAGCCACATGCGCACTCGTCCTGCTTCTCTCTGGTGATGGGAAAGGAAATGTGTCCCTTCTCCTACTGTAGAGAGCCTCTGTGACCTATTGGATGCAGCGATGGATGGCGAACTGTGAGATGTTAGCTATGTCTCTTGTTGCAGGCTGGAAGGATCCGCTGGCGAAGAAATTGAGAGATACGGTGACCTTGACTGCCACTGAGAGAGCCGTGGTCGCCCTGATCTGAGGCTGGAGGTCTGGTTGCAGGAGGTGACAGAGTTCTGTGACCACCTCCTTGGTGAAGCAGAGCCTTCTAATACACTGCTCCTCGCTTAAGTGAAAGTAGGAGAACTACTGTCGGAATACCCTCGGAGGGTAAGGCTCCTGTTGAGAGCCCTGATGGCCCTCCTCCCCCCTCTGGTCACATGTTCCAGTTTTTCTCGCTGCCTCCACACCCTCCGCCGTAGATCCTGGAGGGCGAGGTCGACTACCAGTACAGCCCCCATTAATGTAAGCCAAGTGTAGCAGCTTGATATTTTGTAAGAATAAATGTAACTACTTTTTAGTTACCACAACACTCCTGATACAAAAGAACCTTTAAATTACTGAATTAAGCTGTTTCACAATGTCAAACTGACAAGAAAGCACTGAAACTCCACTAACCTGATAGTTGTGACTCATTACTCATGATCCCTTTAAATAACATCCCTGGAGCTGGCATTCCCCTGCTTGACCCCTTGGCTCCCTGTTGCTGTTGGGGCGAGGCGCTAAGGGAGGTGGCGAAAATCGATTTTGCAGATCGGGCACCCAGTGGGTGTTGCATGCTCACTGACGTCATGATCTGCCTGGCATTGAAGTCCCCTGTGGTAACTCGTACCGGTGGCGCAACAGGATGGGGCTGAATTTGCCGTGCGTCACTGGACTCGCCTTGCCCCAGCGCTACAGCTTCAGTGCCTTGCTACCGTCCTCTGCAGGTGCTAACGGGAGGCGCTAACCAACCGAATTTTTCCCCCATAGTGCCTGCTCCCAAAAAGTTTTTGAAATTTATTTAGCTGACCCCACATTTAAAGAACACTGGCCGCTGCTCTCCCCGATTGCTGCCGCTCCCGCCTCCCCGGCCTCTGAGCCCCCTGCCTGGCCTCCTATCTCCCAACCCTCACTTACCTGAGGGCTGCTGCAATGTAATTTTTGTTTACTCTTTGCCATTGAAATGAGACCTGAGGCCCAATTTCTACCCCTTGTGTTTCTTATTATTGCAATGGGAAATGACCAGGAGGTTGGTTATTTGAGGTTAGTTGCTCTGATTGCTGTGTATAGAAACATCCTTTTTGAATGCATTTACAAGCTCACTATATAGAGCAACTACAGCAATTCTCCCCTGAGTGGATTAAATGGCAATTGGACTGTTGGTTTGTGCAATGTAGCTAAGGTTAGCTCTGCACAGCAATAGAAACATGCTCGAAATGATGATCAACACAAGGTGGACTGTATATACAGTGCACAGCATCTTGCATGTTAGAATAAGGTACGTGATAAGGGGCGTGATCTTGCGAGCCCTGGGGAGGCAGGTATGGAGGTGGGACTGCTGGCCCAACCCACCCCCGTGCCATCTTGCCAGGAGGCGGGTAGCTGGCCCACGCCGGGTCCCGTCTCCTTGGAGGCAGGAAGGGGATTAGTGCCACTTATCTGCCTGTTAACAGGTAGTTAACAGGCAGGTAAGAGGATTATCCCCATTTTACCCACACAAGTGCGGGCTTCCCAAAGGCTCCGAACCCCGCCACGGTCACTGAGGCAAGCAGTGGGGCTGCGGGGGTCGGAGGGGTGCAAAAGTGTGCTGTGAAGGTAAGTGATGGGTGTAAGTGTGGAGAGGTGAGTATGTGAGGTGAGTGGAAAGTGTTAGTAAAAGTTTACTTCCTTTGTTTCTTCCTGCAGGCTTCAATCGGTGGGGATGCGGAGAGTCTCGCAACTCCGCGGTAGAGATGACAGATGGCCGTTGCATTCTTCAATGCAACAACCATCTAATTTCTGCAAAAGAAAGAGGTTTGATGAGGTCTTGAATTCAAGAACTCATCAAACTACAGAGAATGTCAATGTTTGACAGCTTCACAGAGCTGTCAAACGATGACAATTCATCTGTTAAAAATTTTTGACAGATGAAACGTCATATGTTGACGTTTTCTGTAACCGGCTTTCCCTTAATTGGCCTGCCACGGGCTTAACAATGTCAATCAAGGGAAAATAGCGTGGGTTGGCCAGAAGTTGATGGGGGCGGGACTGAAACCCGACAAGTGGGAGTCCCGCCCCCAAAAGCTCCCCATTGGCAAAATCCAGCCCAGGGTTACTTTCCACTGACACCATATTCAATGGAACCAAAAATCTAAACCAAGTTCTTAAAATAGTGTTATAGTTGAGACCAATAGCTTTATAATTGGATGAGGAATAATCATAGATAACTATATTTTCCCTAATTTTAATTTGAAATGTGGACTCCCCATGACTTCTCAATGCTGTACCATAATTGAAATCAACTTATTTTGTGCCAGCTTCCCCCTCATGCATGAATGGCTTTCTTGCCACTGTACAGTGTACTGGTGACTCAGGCAAGGCGTGGTGGAACTCACTAAATAAAAGCAAACCAGCTGGGGTGACAGACGTGGTCTTACTCCTTGGCAATTTGGGTTTGGAATAGTGCATACTTTAACAGCCCATTAATACAGTTATTAAAAATCTTTTGGAAGTTAAATATCACACTTTTACACAGTATTGTACACACTACAATATTTATTTATTTCCAAAATAAAAGACATAGCAGCTAAGAACAGTTCAAGCTAAAGTAAAACACAAGGTACAGACAGCAAAAGTCCACCCAATACAAGCAGCGTTAGCATTGGTGTATCTTGCCAATGCATTCTTGTTCCCTATTTTAACACATTCTAAATAATAGACCCTGGCAAGGCATAAAATTAGCAGCAAACATGAATCAGGAATGCTCTAAGTACAAAGCTATCACAACAAAAAATTACTATAAATATGAAAATGTATTTGCTCCATGAAACCTTTTTGGCATCCAAACTAATGCAACCACCTGCTTTGCAAGCTTAACCAGTCATACAGGTAATTGAACCTATAAATATAATTCGATGCAACATAATAAGATTGTTTAACCAAAAAATAATCTAAAAGTTTAACAACTTAATGCAATTTAACTTGTATGTTGAGAGTTCATTTGTCATACATGTCTATACAGAAAAGATCTTGGTTAGAGGTCACAGAAAGTGACAAAATACTATGCATATCATAAATATCTGTAGGTCTATAAAATACTTATGTGGACCCAGAGGGAACATGCTTTAGAAAATAGTGTTGAAATTTCACAGGGGTTCTGATGGTCTCCTGCCATTACCCTGGGGAAGCCCCCAGGGAAATGGTGGAGACCCAGTCACCAGGTCTTCACTGTTTCCAAGAGTTTCCTCATTATCTTGTAAGGGGTGTAATTTATAAGGGGTTGAACTTCTATCTACCCCTTATGAGGCAACTAACAAGAAGGGAGGGCAGGGCTGGGGGGAGGAATTCTCTAAGCCGGGAGTGCCTGCTCCTTAGGGAGTTCCCGCTCCTGTTCCAATTGGGACTCAGCGTTTGTGTGGAGGCCGGTATGATGAGTGGAGGCATATCAGCCTCCACAAGGGTATATGTGGGCCCCACTGGTTAAACCCTGAAAAATAAAAAACATTTTTTTAAAAGTGTACTTGTATCGGTTCCCATTGTTCACTGGGCTGATAGGAACATTGGCCGGGTCGGAGGGAGGAAGAATATGGGAGTTTTTATGGGCACGGGACAAGTGGGCACCAGGGATGCACCTGAAGTGGTGCTTGCTCCTGCCTGCTCCATGGAAAACGAGGTGTCCTCCCATTGACCCCGCAAAGTCCTGGGGTGTCAGTGCTGGAGGGCAGCATCAGATGCGATCCCATCATAACTGCTGGGACTGCATCCTGAGGAATGTCAGGGACTCGGTCCATAAAATATGTTGGTATGGTTCACAGAAGTTATTAAATATGACAGTCTGTTTATAAAGCAGCTGTGAACCAAAATTGAAACATTGATTTCAAACATTATAATATGTTTTGCATTAAAGTAAATTTAAGGAAATTGATTATTAGGTGCACACAGGCTAGTTGTTTTATCTGTATTAGTTCTAAAAAGCACTGGAATTCTGATTTAATTCATTGTAAAATAAAAATTCTCATACAGTGCAGGGTTAAGCAAGCAATAAAAATCATAGCTAATGGGACGTCTTAAAATGTACCTATCCTAAAATGCACAAATGTGCATCAAATAACAATAGGAAAGTGTTTATTACTCACTGCAGGTTAAATATGCAAATAAAACTTGCAGTATGACATGTGCATTTTGAAAACTTGAGGTCCACAATAACTTATGGCGGTTTCAACCGATTCTAGACTGGTTTATGATTTAGCTGTTAGGTGTATGTCCAGTGCCACCTTCAGATATAAAGCACATGTCATACTTCCAAGATGAGTGTTAATTTGCAGAAGTGCCAGGGTTTGGAAAGCTTCATTATCGTTGTCAGTGGCCACTGCATTACATCATTACTGAGCCCATGGTAAACTGTATTGTATAATACAACACATCATTTAATGACTGAAACAGGCACTGACATGTTGTGTTGAACTAGGAAAGCATTTGTTAAAACTGCAGGTTAAATATGCAAATAAAGATTGCAATGTGCCTTGTGTATTTTGCAACACTTCAGGTTGTAGCAGTTCTACAATAACACATGGTGGATTTCACCCATCTAAACTGGCCAAATATTCAAATGTCAAATATTCTAAGCACGATTTAGCTTCAAGTATTGAAACCATTGTACACTGTAAAACTCATATTGTTATCTGATATATTTAAACAATACTCCTGTTATGGATAACACATATACACTTTTGAATAAATATAAGAAACAATATAATTTAAAGGTAGTTTTTTTAGAGTGTGCTTTCTTGAGATTGTTTTTTCACTTTGGCGTGATGTGTGATGTATAGTCATGTAGTACCAGCAGAAGTCATACTGATCAACACTAAATATTGAATATATTCAGGGGTAGAGTTTCCACTTGGGTCGCAATCAGGAAATTGGGTGCAGATTGCGCTGGTTGTTACAGTTCAAGTTTTGGCTAAAATGTATTTGCATATTCACAAATGTAAATCTTCCATGAACCAGTGCAATCAGTCAGCGTAATAGAAAGTTCATTTTTTTTCTTTGCATTAAAAATGTTAATTGATGTACATAACAGCTGCAAACAGGCGCAATTGGCAGAAATTCACCATCCTCATTATTTCCATCTGGGGACTTGGCCAGTTTTGTGGTTGGGGTTGGCTTCGGGCAAAATTATTTTTAAACCAGCATTAAAGATCACGGAAACTCAATTTACTAACGTTTGAGATTCCACGATATTTTGTGCTGATAAAACTAGCGGAAATTCTACTCCTTATTCTTTAGTTTTAAGGGGCAGTGACACCTCTTCAGGGAGGATTTTGTTTCTTAAACATGCTACTTGGAAAACGTCAGTCCTGTGTCGCCGGCATATTTTTCCATTGAGGCATGGTTTATACTATAACAGACACTAGATGTAAGATTTTCAACTTTTTAATCATAGCTCGAATTACATAAAAAAATGAAAAGTTATGTTTTTAGCACCAGATACAGGGCAACATCACCACATTTAAAGGTAAAATTCTTCCTTTAACATGATATGGCAGAATACCTGTCCCTTCTCCATATTTAATGACCTCTTTAGGAAATTGCAGGAATGCCCAGCTTTGGGGGAAAGAGGAAAATCAGGCATTCTCCCTTTTTTTTTGCTAAAATTGGAATTTTCTGAATCTCAATTTGTGAACATAGAGTTCTGTAAAACAATTTATTGTGATGGCACTGCCTCTTTAAATACGGCATACTACACATTTTTAATTAATAATGTGGTTCAAATGTGTTTTTCATTGTGTTGGGTACAACTCTGCAGGTGCTGACCACTCTTTGATACCTCACTCAAGTGACTATTATTGATGTGAGAACCTTCACAATGAGTGTTGCATGCTATCATCACTAAGCACAATCCTGTTCTCAGCTGACAACCACACACTCACATTTCCTTCTGGAGTTGCTGGATAGTGATCAGAAATAGGAATCCTGGCCAATTTTCCCCTTTCTATCCCATGGACACTGGACCTAACTGTAGTATCTCATATTGTCACCCCAGCTGAGATTGTACACACTGGGAATTGAATTTGGGTCCTTCCTGGTCCTTATGGTTCAGCTACTCATTATATCAACTTGTTGAACCTTTGGGCATATCTAGTATAATTGTTTAATGCTTCATTTATACTATAAATACAATTAACCCCATAACACTGAAATAGTACACAGCCAGCCATTATCCAAATCAGAGCATCACTTCACACCAACCTCCTTAAATGATCTTGTCATATCCAATCTATACCTATGATTTTACATTGCAGCTCACTTAACATTGCAGCCCTCTTAAACTCCTGGTAGAAATCAGATACGTGCTTTGCCGAAAAACAAGCTACTTATGGATCAGATCAGATTACTGACCCATTCCTGCAGGGTCACATGTTACGGTATGACATATTTCTCAATCAATCAGAGTTTTGTTCTATATTTTCAATTTACATGAGAGCACAAAAATGAGCCTGCTCGATATTATCATACAAACGCTTCATACATTTATACCAAATCCCTCCCTTTTCTATTTTAACAGAGGAATTACGCACTCTGGCAATGGGTCTCTATCTGAACTATTAACCAAAACATTAACATTTTCCCCCTTTTCAGTTGCTAATGGAATATGTATTTTCCTGCATTTTCTGTTTTTTTTAGAATTCTGCTATTTGCAGCTACCATCTCTTAGACCATCGCTTTGGTCTTGTAATGTTAACTTATTTTACCTTAATTCTTATTTCTTTTCAGCTGTCATCCATCCCCACAATTCTTGCATCTTCCCAATGCTCACAAAATACTTTCTTTGTTTTAACATTCATTCTCAATTCTCTTTCATCACGTTCTCTCTTTGTCTCTCTCCCTCTCAATACTAAATAATGTATGTGTAGAGGAGCAGCATATTTCCTAAACATTGTGATTACTTTTAAAATTGGATCATTTATCTCTTTTTGTAACTGTGAAGCATTGCAGTTTTAAAGTAGTAATTTTGCTCATTGTTAAAAATTAAAATGACAAGAAAACAAAAATTCTTACTGCTTTCTGTAACTATCAAATGCTTCAACTAGTTCATTCCTCAGCTGTAGGAATCTGAGTATCTGATTTGTATTAAATCTGAGCAGTTTATGCATTGTAATACCTTCTTTTCAGATCTTCTTGAGGCAAGGGTGAAGCTATACTTTCCCAGAACCCTATTAAAACAAAAAACCTTTAGTACAAGAAGCACTTTTAAAGAACAGGTTGAGTGTCCAAAATCTGGAGTTCTGGAATCTGGAATGTTCTGAAATCCGGGACGACTGATGGCAGGGTCATCCGGGATTTGTAAAATATTCCGGAATCCGGAACTCTGGATTTTGGACGCTCAACCTGTACTTCAAAAAACCATTAACTTTTGTTGTCTTTTTTTGAAAAATCCTATGAAAAATGCGAGTGATGCAATAAAACTTTAGTGTTGTGTTTTATCCTCCTTAATCTACACAGCTCCACTAAGTGTTTCCGCCAGTCTGCGGCCATGGCACCACGCTGCCCTGGTGGCCTAGTGTGGGCCATCGGATGCTCCGCAGAGCTCGCAGTGTCCCTCCCCTTTAACAGAAGGGGAAGGGCGGAGAAACGCGTCAGTGCTACACGGAGCAGCCCAGGCATTTCCGGACTCGGAACATGTTTCTGATGTCCGAAGTCTGGAAACACCCGAGCCCAGGTTGCGATATTTCCAGACTTTAGACATTAGAAACACGTTCCGAAGTCTGGAAAAACAGAAAAACCAGCTCGGCCTCGGTCCCGAGGTTGCCGGATTCAGGACGCTCAACCTGTACTTATTTTAAACAGTTGAAATGTCAATTCATACATTTAAGTGTAGATATCATCAACAAATTGTTGCAGTATTTGGTTATATTAGTCTTGAGATACAAAGTGGGAAGGTCTAACAAACCAAGAATGGATATAGTACTTTCTGTCTGCAATATTTTTAGAAAAATATGGATTGTATTGGCTGTCATATATGTGCTACTCCTTGCCATGAAAGTATTAGAAATATCATCCATAGACAAAAAGAGCAAAACCACAGCATTTATCACTTCAACAGAATCTATTCACATGAAGGCCCTCCAGACACACGCACAGAAGGCAGTGGGAGCAGATAGTCATGGAGGTCAATGCCAGGAGTCAAGCCGCGAGGACCTGGATGCAGTGCCACAAGAAGATCAATGACCTCACACGAGTGGTCAAGGTCAGTCAATTCATCTTCAAATGCCATATCCCACCAACTACACCACTAGCCTCAGCCACTGCTCAATGCAATCACTCACCTACCAACAACCTCTATCAATCAGGACTCATACCTAACATTCATAGCTTCACCTCACCCTCACACACTTAGCACTGCTGCAAACCTCACACCCACATCTCACACACACTGCCAGTTATTGAACCATGACAGCCACATCACTGAAACAGATTACACGACACTCATGGACTCATTCCCTCTCTCTTGCAGGAGAAGATGGCGCACAACCGGATGCAGCAGGAGGTAACTGGCGTGGGGAAGAGGCGCATTTGCATGTCCTAACCCCCATGGAGGAGACAGCGCTGGCCATTATTGGAATGGCCACTGCTGAGGCCACAGCCAGCGGCAGGGCTGAAACCATCAAAGATGACAGTATCCTTATACCTAATCCTGCTTCTAACATCCCACTTCCCCCATTCTCTTCTGATTTACAAGCTGTAGATGGTGTAAGCATGCACCTCTTACTTGCCCCCCTCACCACAACACTACCCTTGTGCCTTTCTCCCTTCAGATACCCAAGAACTGCAACCTGCCCAGGCAGTGATGAAAAAGCAAGAAGACAGTGATGATGAAGACACGCCGTCACTCGATTTGACACTCGCAGCCACCAGCTCAGATACTGATACTGCGCATCATTTAGAGGGTAGCACAGAGGCGGGATTTGCATGTGGTGAGACACCAGGCACAAAAGGCCTGCAGGCAGAGCAGGGGACAAGGATAGCACAAGTGACAACGTGCCGGAGGGCGAGGGCGCACACGAGTTCTACTGCAGAGGACTCAGTTAAGCACTTTGATGGGGCTGGCTACAGAAAAAGGGTGATGGGTGTGCACAATGAAATGTTTGGTGCATTGGGAAGCCTGCCAGAAAGCCTGCATGCAATGTCAAGGAGCATGGAAGAGTCCAGCACCAACTTGGCACAGGGCTTTACGCAGAGCTTGGAGCCCATCCTTTCTAGCATGTAAGTTCCATTAGCACATTTGTGGACCCAACCATGTTGCAGCATCTGATGGCCGATGTCTCAGCTTCCATTGCAGCACAAGCAGCAGACTGCTGCCATCGTGGCTGTGGATTACAGTATTCAAAGAGGCTTTCAAGGTGTCACAGCAATCTGTCCTTCAATAGATTACTGGATTGCCAAGGTGTCACCCCAGGGGAGTGGCAGTGGCTCCATGGAGTACGAACCTGCTGTCCTCTCTCAGGATGACAGCATTCGTTCTCCCACCACAGCCACTCCACCAGTGCTCTTGCTCATACTCCAAGGCCATCTGCAGTTTCCTCCAGTGAAAGTCAGCAGTCTTCCACCAACCATGCTGCAGCCACTGGGGTAGCACTGCGTAGGAGCACTAGGACAAGCAAAGGCACATAGAAGACAGGCACGAAGGGAATGCAAAAGGGTGATTAGTTTACGTTTGTATGCAATATGACATGCTTTGATTTATAAATTTGGTTTTGAACATTTATTTTGTGGACGCTTTTATTTTTGCATTGTGTCCAAGCGGACGCTGTGATGGTCAGTGACAGAGGGAAGGTAAGGTGTGGGACTATTGATGAATGGAGAATTAGGGTTGTAGTTACTGGTATCGCATTTGGATGAATTCTTCACAGATAGCCCAGGCAGAAAGGGGCTGTCTAGGTTGCCTCCACCCTACTTCCTCCTCCTCAGCTGCTCGCTGCATAGCGGGTGACAAGGGCTGTGCCCTCACAATGGTGAATTTGTATAGCATGCAGCAGGCCACCACGAATCTCGACATCCACTCTGCCGAGTACTGCAGGGCTTTTCCAGAGGGGTCTAGACAGCGGAAGTGTTGTTTCAGCATGCAATGTGGCAGCATGGCTTTCATTGTATGCATGCTGCGCAGGTGTACGTGGGTTGCGCATCAGAGTCATCAGCCATGTCATCAGCAGATAGCCGTTGTCGCCCAGTAGCCATACTTTTGTTTGCCGTGGTGGCTGAAATGCAGCTGGCATAGCAGACTGCTGCAGAATGAAGGCATCATGACTGCTGCCAGGATTACGGGCATTGACCTGTATGATTTGCTGCCTATGGTCGCACACCGGCTGGATGCTGAGGGAGTGGAATCCCTTTCGGCTCCGGTATATGGTAAAGTTGACATACGGTTCCCACAAAGCGATATGCGTACAGTCAATGGTACCCTGTACCATGGGAAGCCTTCAATCCTAGCGAAGTCGTGTGCTTGCTCTGCCTGCTGGTCTCTGGCAAGAGAGAATGAAATGTAGTCAGCTCTCTTTGAATAGAGAGCCTCAGTGACATCCTTTACGTAACAATGGACGGCAAACTGCGAGATGTTGCAAATATCTCCAGCTCCAGCCTGGAAGGAGTCAGGCGCATAAAAGTTCATCGCCACCGTGACCTTCACAACCACTGGTAATGCGATCCTTGCCCTGCTCTGAGGATGCAGTTGTGGCTGCAGCAGCTGGCAGATTTCAGAGATAGACATCTCACGCATTGTTCCTCACTGAGGTTCAGGTAGGAGAATTGCTCCCTGAACATCCTGGGTGGATATGGCCTCCTGCTGAGAGCCCTTCGCCCCCTCCTCCTCCCCCCTCTTCCAGCAGCTTGTCCTGCTCTGCATGGCCCCCGTTCATTCTCCAAGTCATGCTGTATTTCAAAGGGAATTCCTACTAGTGCACCCTGATGTGCCTCAATAAATCCGAGACTCGATGTTAGCGAAACAAAACAAGGCTTTTATTGACTTAGAAGGTAACACACAGGAGAGAGGTATCTTCCATCCAGAGCTCTGCCGTACTGGATGTGCTGCAGGCTGGGCCAGCTTACATAGGGGCCAGGTATGGGTGGAGCCCTACACATAGTACAATACAATGGGCCAGGTATGGGCGGAGCCCTACACATAGTACAATACAATGGTGAGGAAACGGAACAGAGGTAAGGGAAATGAAACTGAAACCAACCACAGTCACAGGCAGTGATGAATGGAATATTTCATCACATTCACCCCTTCTATAGATTTAGTCTGTTCGGGGGTTTGATAGTCCTCTGCGACCGACGTGGCTGTTGTGGAGCCGCGGGTGTCGGCTGAGTGTCCCCGGTGGCCTCCTGGGTCTCTGCCGGGGGTGCCGCCAGGGTTGTTGAAGGGGTAGTTGGTGGGGGTGCCGTTGGTCGATGTTCTTCCGGGGGTGATGAAAGAGTAGTGGGTGGGTAAGAGTTGCTGTGATCGTTGTTGCTGCTATTGTCGTGGTTGTTGTCGTTACCGGCTGGGGCGACGTCTTTTATGGACACGATGTCCTCCCTTCCATCGGCGTGCCGGACATACGCGTATTGGGGGTTGGCGTGGAGTAGGTGCACTGGCTCCACGAGAGGGTCCATCTTGTGGCCCCTCACATGCCTTCGCACGAATACCGGACCTGGGGTGGAGAGCCATGATGGCATGGATACGCCTGAGGTGGATTTCCGGGGAAAGACAAACATTCGTTCATGAGGCGTGGCATTAGTGGCAGTACACAATAGCGACCGTATCGAATGGAGCGCATCTGGGAGGACTTCCTGCCAGCGGGAGATAGGGAGGCCCTTGGTCCTTAGAGCTAGAGTGACTGCTTTCCATACTGTCCCGTTCTCTCGCTCCACTTGACCGTTACCCCGGGGGTTGTAGCTGGTGGCACGGCTCGTGGCGATCCCCCTGGACAGCATGTACTGGCGTAGCTCTTCACTCATGAAGGACGCCCCCCTATCCGTATGGATGTAGCTCGGCATACCGAACAGGTAGAACAGGCTGTTGAGGCATTTAATGACCGTGGCGCTGGTCATGTCTGGGCAGGGGAAGGCGAATGGGAACCGGGAGTATTCGTCCACAATGTTCAGGAAGTAAACATTGTGGTCGACGGACGGGAGGGGGCCCTTGAAATCTAAGCTGAGCCGCTCAAAGGGCCGTGTAGCTTTGATTAAGTGGGCCCTATCTGGGCGGTAGAACCGAGGCTTGCACTCAGCGCAAGTGCGGCAGTTCCTGGTCAGAGACCGAACTTCCTCAATCGAGTAGGGTAAGTTGCGGGACTTTATGAAGTGGAACAGCCGCGTGACCCCTGGGTGGCAGAGGTCGTTGTGGAGGGTCTGTAGCCGATCCCCGGTGGCGCTGGCACACATCCCTCGTGAGAGGGCGTCAGGGGATTCGTTAAGGGCCCCTGGCCGGTAAATGATGTCATACTCGAAGGTGGAGAGCTCGATCCGCCACCTAAGAATCTTATCATTTTTGATCTTCCCCCTCTGTTTATTATTGAACATAAACGCTACCGACCGCTGGTCGGTAAGTAGGGTGAAGCATTTGCTGGCTAGGTAGTGGCGCCAGTGGCGCACTGCCTCCACGATGGCTTGGGCCTCCTTTTCCACGGAGGAGTGTCTGATCTCGGGCCCTTGGAGGGTCCTCGAGAAGAAAGCTACGGGCCGCCCCGCCTGGTTGAGGGTGGCCACCAAGGCAAAGTCAGACGCATCACTTTCCACTTGAAATGGAGTGTTCTCGTCCACTGCCTGTAGCGTGGCCCGCTCAATATCCTGCTTAATGCTTTTGAAGGCGGCGTGGGCCTCAGCAGAGAGCGGAAAAGAGGATGCTTTCAAGAGGGGGCGGGCTTTGTCGGAGTAGTTGGGGACCCATTGGGAATAATAAGAAAATAACCCCAGGCACCTTTTCAGGGCTTTGGGAGTGTTGGGCAGGGGCAGCTCCCGTAGGGGGCGCAATCGGTCGGGGTCTGGCCCGATTTCCCCATTCTCCACCACGCTGCCTAGTATGCAGAGGGGCGTGGTGTTGAAAACGCACTTGTCCTCGTTGTAGGTGAGGTTGAGTTTTTGTGCGGTTTTCAGGAGCCTCTTGAGGTTCGAGTCGTGATCCTGCTGGTTGTGACCGCAGATGGTGACGTTGTCGAGGTAGGGGAAGGTTGCCTGCAAGTGGTGGTCATCGACCATGCGGTCCATCTCCCTCTGGAAGACCGAGACCCCATTCGTCACCCCAAAGGGGACTCTGAGGAATTGGTAGAGGCGTCCGTTCGCCTCGAAGGCGGTGTACGGGCGGTCCTCTGGTCTGATAGGGAGCTGGTGGTACGCTGACTTGAGGTCGATGGTGGAGAACACCTGGTATTGGGCGATTTGGTTCACCATTTCTGATATGCGGGGTAGCGGGTAGGCGTCTAGTTGGGTGTACCTGTTGATCGTTTGGCTATAGTCGATCACCATCCGTTTCTTCTCGCTACCCCTTACCACTACCACTTGGGCGCACCACGGGCTGTTGCTGCGTTCAATAATGCGCTCTTTCAGGAGCCTGTCTGCCTCGGTCGCGATAAACCGCCTGTCCTCCCAGCTGTACCTCCTGCTTTTGGTCGCTATTGGCCGGCAGTTAGGGGTAAGGTTCGCGAATAGCGAAGGCGGCTTTACCTTCAGGGTAGCCAGACCGCACACTGTGAGGGGCGGCTGGGACCCACCGTACTTGAGCGTGATGCTTTGGTGGTTGCACTGGAAATCCAGGCCCAAGATCACGCTCGCACATAGATTCTTCATGATTAATACTTTAAAATTATCGTATACAGTTCCGTTAACGGACAATTGTACCGTGCAGTAACCCATAATGGTCGATGTCTGGGTTTTATCAGCCATAGAGATGGTACCCCGAGTAGGGACCACCTTTAGGGAGAGTTGTTGTGCCAGTTCAGGGTGGATAAAACTCTCCGTGCTTCCACTGTCAATTAAACATTTAACCCCGCACCCGTTTACCTCGATGTCCACCATTGATTTGGATAGCGGGTGTGGCCTGGTCTGGTCCACTGTGACCGACGCCACTGTAGGGCCCTGATCGAAACAAGATGGCGTCCACGCTGTCTGCTCATAAGATGGCGGACCCCACGAGGTCGGGCAAGATGGCGTCCAAGATGGCCGCTCCCACGGCGCACACGCGGCGGTGGCGGGTTTTCTGGCAGGGTTCCCTCTGCACACCTTCCCGAAGTGCCCCTTCTTACCGCACTTAAAGCAGGTGGTGCCTTTCGCCGGGCACAGGTTTCTGGTGTGCTTCGGCTGCCCGCAGAAGTAGCAGTTGGGTCCCCGACGCGTCGCGGCTGTCGTAGGGCTTCTGGGGGGAGAGCGGGGCCCCGACGGTGTCGGGCTGCCGGGCGGGGAAGATGCCTTCCAAGATGGCGGCGCCCTTGGTGCACACGGAGCGGCGTGGACTGCGCAGGCTGAAGAGTAGGCGTCCGAGTTTCTCTGGGCCACATCCAGGGATCGCGCTGTGTCCGCAGCCTGTTTCAGGTCCAATCCCGTTTTTTCCAGCAGTCTCTGCCGGATGTAAGTGGAGCTGAGGCCTGTGATAACGGCATCGCGAACAAGCTCGTCAGTGTACACTGCGGCTTTTACATCTTGGCACTTGCAGTCTTTGCCAAGCGTTTTCAGGGTGCCTAGGAACTCCTCCACCGATTCCCCAGGTCGCTGTGCGCGAGTAGCGAGCAGATGCCTAGCATACACCTCATTCGTAGGCTGCTGGTAATGCGCCTTTAAGATGTCACAGGTGGCCGGGTACGTGTCGGCGCCTTGGATGAGGGGGTAAACCCGGTGGCTTACCCAATTCCGCAGAATTCCGAGTTTCATACTCGCAGCGTCCGTAGCGCCTTTGACGGCTGCGGAATTGTCCAGGAAGAATTCCATACACATAAACCAGTGTCCGAAGCGTGCCGATGCGTCCGAAGCATGCTGGTCCAAATCCAAACGTTCGGGTTTCAAGAGTTGATCCATTGTGTTGAAAATTAAGTCAATAAAATTGATGTACCTCAATAAATCCGAGACTCGATGTTAGCGAAACAAAACAAGGCTTTT
The DNA here is from genome assembly GCF_052327205.1 of Somniosus microcephalus. NCBI lineage: Eukaryota > Metazoa > Chordata > Chondrichthyes > Squaliformes > Somniosidae > Somniosus > Somniosus microcephalus. The sequence goes on from NC_140991.1 coordinate 186,777,274, forward strand.
ATTGACTTAGAAGGTAACACACAGGAGAGAGGTATCTTCCATCCAGAGCTCTGCCGTACTGGATGTGCTGCAGGCTGGGCCAGCTTACATAGGGGCCAGGTATGGGCGGAGCCCTACACATAGTACAATACAATGGGCCAGGTATGGGCGGAGCCCTACACATAGTACAATACAATGGTGAGGAAACGGAACAGAGGTAAGGGAAATGAAACTGAAACCAACCACAGTCACAGGCAGTGATGAATGAAATATTTCATCACACACCCATGTCTGGGAGCAACTGGTTTGTGCAGAAGCCTTGAAGTCAGGAAAAGGTCCTTCAGCATCTGTCACACCACTCCCTGTAGACTTCTGCATCTTGAAGCAACTATAGACAGCACTAAACACTTGTAGAATTATACCAAGAGCCAGAAGAAATCAACCAGCAACTAACCTGTAAGTAGTTGATGATCCCTTTAAATATTGCTGGTCGGGGGAGGGGGTCCTTGCTGCTGCTGAACCTGTGTTCAGCTGTGCGAAGTTAAGAGAGCATTAGCAGGAGTGTTGAGCTCTAAAATGGCACCGCTGGCATCAAATCAGCCGCTGATGGACGTCATGATCTACCTGCTCTGCATACTTCTGATGAGTGTTCACTGAGCGCACGCTAATGCCTTCATCAATATGGCGTCTGGCGCGATTCGCCCCACAAGAGAGCGTGCACCGTGAACACCGTTTTGAAGCTCTAAGGGCACTTGTGGTGCCCTACAAACAGGGGCTAACAATCCCAATTTTGCTTCCAAAAGGTTTGTTAAACATTTTTACATTTAGAATGTGCTTCTTTAAATTTTTACAAATTTGATAACAAGGAACTGTGTCTTGATATTAGAACATTAATTTTTACTGTAGCTGTGACAATGTAATCTGTATTACAGTATCTCTTGACTTGCAATATTATTTGTGTATATACAGCAGTGTTTATTACATTATTTGGACAGACGTTAACTGAGACGCCACTCTAATCCACTGATTAACCTAGATTTGAAGGCAGTACAAAAAATTTCCCATATTCATGGCTGTTAAAGGCCACAAGTCGATTATGTGTGATACTCTCAGTCTTACGTATAATTAATGAGTACGCAACATAAAATACTCTCAGGGATGGACAATCAAGATCCAAATTACTATTATACAATATAACAGCTCTGGCTGGCTACAGTCTGAGCTACACAACTATGACTGGCTAGTGATATAGTTATGGCTGACCATATTGTAAAGCATATAGAATTACACAGTTATCACAATTCAGTGGTGATATTCACTGGATACACAAACATCCACTGGATGCTTTGGCATGTAAGCACTCAATGGACAGCAACCCATGAAATCCCTAACTAGACATTTTGCAGAGAAACTTGTGAATTTGAAATATAAATGAATCTACAAGAAGGAGGACTCTACCTTTCACATATACTGCAAAAAACAAGATTTTCTGGTTATGTGAGCTTTGAGACATATGGGACCTCCACAACTGTAACTAGTTTCTAGGAAATTTATTTGGAAATACAGATGACTGCATTCCAATTATTAAGCACATGATGAAAGTAGAAATATATAATATGACTTTTGTTTAGGAAAATTTTTAATCTGAGATTTTTTAAAAAGTTGGCAGTATAAAGTAGAATTTGAGGCAACAAGGATAAAACTCCTTTATATTGCTTATAGGAAACCAAACACAGTACTGTAACTGCTATGAGCACTGGACTGTTTCATTATTGTGCACCTCTTAAAAATAAAAAAAAATTAAATTAAACAGATAGCCAAGAGTACGGAAATGTCATAAGGGTATTATGTGGAGGTGGTGGGAGAGAACACAGTTTGGAGGAGCAGACTGTAGCACTGCAATATCTTACAGAAATATACAGCAACCTAACAAGCACAAGAAATACCAGTCTACACTTGCATTTTGCAATATTGCAGGTCACTTTATTCCCTTGAATGAAAATGCATCTGTAAACTAGCAGAGCTTTAAAAGCAGGAAACCATGAATTAATAGTTTAAAAAAAATGAAAGCCACAACCACTGTTCCTTCGATAAGTGATGTCCCTCGCACTTTTTGCCTTTTCTTTTGATTTTTATTATCCTCTTTTTCCTCTTTGCTGATCCAACCATCTATCTCCCTACTTTTCATGTTCATATTTCTGCTGGAGACAGTGTTTTAATCATAGCACAACGGTACTGTAATGATTTTAGTTAAAAACTATTATGATTCAAATGAAAACGAAAAGCCACTTGAACATAATAGGGAGGAAGACCCTTGCTAGAAATCCACCTCACCCATTTCAGAAAATATAGCCTTAGGGCTCTCTTGAAGGATAAAAATATTATCTAAAAGCACCGTAGTCAGATAGTTGCTGAGCTATGGTATTACATAGGTACATTTCTTCAAACTCCATTAATTCACCTAAAATTGACGTTAGAAAGTTTATAACTTCAGTTTAAGAAAAATGTCTTGTTAAAATAGTTAAAATTATCCCCTTTATTTCGTGTAGTTTCTTTTGCAATATTTACATATTGAGTTGGTGAGTAATATTCATTTGTACTGACATGAGCCTGAACACATATTCATAGCTTAGTTATAGAGGTTGGAGGTGTACCTCAACACCGAACTCCATCCTAACACATATTCTAATCAGTATTTTTATCTGTTTGCTTTTCATCAGTCACTAAAACACCATAACTAGTTATACAACTTGTTTTATATAGAAGTCCCTTGCAAGATTATGTTACTTCACCATGTTAAACCCTCTTTATTCGTAATAGATCATCAAAGTCAATTTACCTTTCTCACCATCTTTTGGTCTTTGTAAACTGCAGTTTCAATATGTAATGAATGCTACTTATTCCCTTCCACCTTTTCACTTACACCGTTTATTCATTAGGAAGGCCATCCATCACTGATACCTTACTAACGTCTGTCTGTCTTCAAGGCAAATACAAATATTAGCTACTAGAGGGAACCAATAATTTCTTAATCTGCTTTAACTCATCCAGATTTATATCCAAAATACAAGCACTTCATGATTACAAATCTATAATATTATCGGAGTCATCTGAAGTAGATGGTTTTCCACTTTAGCACAATCGCTACAGTACTGTTTGTAAGGAAGATACTAATAAGCATTGGACTACATAATTTCATCAGTGCCATATCACACTGCAATGATTCAACTATGATGGGGTATTTATCCACTCATCTGTTTCATTACAGTTTGGCTAGGGATGCCACTCCATCCAGTTTGCCCCGGACAGTCTGCTTTATCAGTGGAATTTCTGGCAATTTCCAAAAGGTAAACTGATGTCAGAAAGTCAGATTTTTACAACAGAAATTCATTTTTTCAACTTACTCCTGTGAGTTTTTATCTGAAGGAATCAGGTATCAAGCATATTCAAGTTTGCAATGAATTTCATCAACAAAAGAGAAAATAGATCACATCACCCTAACCCTGCCCCTAAACATGACCATCCGGTTTAAGATTTGGCAAATGGTGGCAACCCTAAAATGAACAGACATGACTTCTTAATAATATATAGATTCAATGTTCTGCAAGCACTAGATATGAGGAGTGTTCCTGTAAGATTTGCAAAGCACTATGGACTGAAAAACATATGTGATCCATTCACTAGCTTCCTCACTTTGCATTTAAACATATAGATGATATGTGTTAACTTTTTGATAATTCTAAAGATATATTTTCCAAATTCTCTGTAGCACTGCTTTCTCTTTTGTTGCAGCATACTGTATATAAAAATACCATCTAGAATGAGCAACAACTTTTATAAAAGCAAAAAAGTAGTCCTGATTTTTTTAATTATTCTTTGTGTTTGCAAAATATGCAGCAGTTCTTTAAATCTCGATTTTTCTTGAAAAATCTTTTGTTCCCGCTAATGCCACAGGAACTGAGCTGTGTAAAAAGCACTTTTCAATGGGTTCTGCAACTTCTTTCCAAATCTGTTGATATTGAAGATTGTTCATACCCAAAATGTTCACAGCACCATGGACGATGGCTGAAGAAATACATTTCACTTTTTCAAGCGTATTATTCAAAGAACATTTAATAACTACATTCGTCAGTTAGGCGATTTAGTATGTATTTTGTTTTAATGTTCGAATTCTGGCCTTAGCAGCTGGACAAAAAACTCTGGCGGGTTTGGCAGTGACTGTATTCCATGTTCCAAATACTTCACATTTGCAGCATTCCACATTCAGGTAACAAGATTCGCAGCATTTGTGAATTGACAGCAGCTGATCGAGTCCAGAATTTTCCTGGGGGTGGGGTGGGGGGGGAGGCGGGGAAAGTTGCAACAGTTTTTGCATTGTTTCAATAACAGTAAACCTCCACTGGGGCATTAAATCAAGAAAGCACAAGTAGGACACATGTTTCAAAAGCAGCATATGGATGAGATTGTGTCGCATTGTAAAATACTTGATTTGTCAAGTAATCTTTTCAAGAATATGAAGTCTGACCAAGAATTCAATGCTTGACAAATAAAAACACACTAAAAAAATATCAGCACATCACGCAGGCATGTCCACTCCTGGTAGATGTTAAGCTGTGTTCTCCTCAGAAGAAGACTGGTTTGGAGATAGACACAAGTTCTGATTCTCAGTGTATTTCTCATGGTCCATAAAATATTGGTGGGACAGTGCACTGAAAGCAGATATTCTCTTTTCTGGGTTGAAGGTTAGAAATTTCTGTTAAAAAAATAACCGGCAGATTAGAAATAAAATTCCAAGTTAAAATTAGCTGAAGATTCGCTAAAGACAGGCTTTCGCCAAACCTCCTGTAAAATTACAGCAGCAGAGTGACAGCAGCTACAAGGAAGCTCCCAGCCATAATATTTCATCACAGACATAGGAATGCAGAACTTCTAATAATATGAAATATACACAGATAAGGAATATTATATCTAAATTTATAGGTATATGAAGTTTGAAAGAAGTAATAATTCTTATATTTTGGTAAATTTTCAAAAAATAAGTCACGTTGATTCTGCATTTTTCAGTTACAGTATAAAGATTGGATTTTCCCACAAAAGGAAATTAGTCTCTAAATGAAGAATATATTAATGCAGGCATACCAGCAGCAGGTCTTTCCCTGGTTCACTTATCTCTGGTACTAAGTCCTGTATGGGTTCTGGAGATCTTGTAGAAAATGCATCTCTTGGCAGGGCCACATCACGAGGCCAGTCATCCTCACTTGGAAGACCAAGTACACTGTGTAAAAGGACAGAACTTTAACTCAGGAACAAAATGAATTTGAGAACAAAACCACATTCATAATAACGTGCTTGTGTGAAGTTGTGTTTTATAATGGGACATATTTAACTCTATATTCCCTTCCGCTATTTTACAATTTGTGTTTTGCCATGTAACGTGTCACCATCCTCCGCCAGCTTCACGACGATATGCAAGCTGTGATCCTGACCAACGGTGCCACCACAGACCCAATTCACGTACGGACCGGGGTCAAGCAAGGCTGTGTCATCGCACCAACGCTCTTCTCAATCTTCCTGGCTGCAATGCTCCATCTCACCCTCAGTAAGCTCCCTGCTGGAGTGGAGCTAATCTACAGAACAAACAGGAAACTGTTCAACCTCCGTCGCCTCCAGTCCAGATCCAAGGTCGTCCCATCCTCTGTCATCAAATTACAGTATGCAGACGACGATTGCGTCTGCGCACACTCTGAGGTCGAACTCCAAACCATCGTCAACACCTTCACCGAAGCATACGAGAGCGTGGGCCTTACACTAAACATCCGTAAGACCAAAGTCCTCTACCAACCTGCCCCCGCCACACAGTACTGCTCCCCAATTATCAAAATCCATGATGAGGCCTTGGACAACGTGGACCACTTTCCATACCTCGAGAGCCTACTGTCAACAAAGGCAGACGTCGATGACAAAGCCCAACACCGCCTTCAGTGTGCCAGTGCAGCCTTCGGTCGCCTGAGAAAGAGAGTGTTTGAAGACCAGGACCTCAAACCCAGCACCAAGCTCATGGTTTGCAGAGCAGCAGTGATACCCGCCCTGCTGTATGCCTCAGAGACATGGACCATGTACAGCAGGCACCTCAAAGCACTGGAGAGGTACCACCAACGCTGCCTCTGCAAGATCCTGCAAATCCATTAGCAGGATAGGCGCACAACGTCAGTGTTCTCACTCAGGCCAACATCCCCAGCATCGAAGCTTTGACCACGCTCAATCAGTTCCGATGGATGGGCCACATCGTCCGCATGCCCAATACGAGACTCCCAAAACAAGCGCTCTACTCGGAGCTCCGACACGGCAAGAGAGCCCCAGGTGGGCAGAGGAAACACTTCAAGGACACCCTCAAAGCCTCCTTGAAAAAGTGCAACATCCCCACCGACACCTGGGAATCCCTGGCCCAAGACCGCACAAAGTGGAGGAGAAGCATCCGGGAAGACGCCAAGCACCTCAAGTCTCTTCGCCAGGATCAAGCGGAAGCCAAGCGTAAACAGCGGAAGGCGCGCATGTCAACCCAAGCACCCCACCCACCCGCCCCTTCAACCACCGTCTGCCCCCCACCTGTGGCAGAGACTGTAGGTCCCGCATTGGACTAATTAGTCACCTGCAAATTCATTTTTAGTGTGGAAGCAAGTCATCCTCAGTTCCGAGGGACTGCCTAAGAGGAAGAAGAACGTGTGTCACTCCACAGCCAAGAGAGTGGACAGGCTGTTTTCTGTCAGATATCTATCAATACCACTCTGTATTTTATCTTTTCGGAGGTGCATTTAAGTGGCGTGGGTAACTTCCTTTTTGAACTTCCCTCCCTTACTGTGAGAAGTGCCCGGTCATCATCTCGGTGGCAGACCTGAAGTCGGCTACACACCATAGGGGTTTTCTTTTGATGAAAAGCTGTGTTTTTCTCTGTAACTAGCAACCTGCTAACAAAATACAGTCTCAGAAATCACAGGTTTCAAAGCTGCGGGTTCCTGTGACTTTGGAAGCGGTTTGCTTATCATTGAGAAAAAATGGCTGTCCCAATTTTTTAATATATTCACCTCCAATGTGGTGAATTGTGGGTGTGAACTATTTCATGCTATCACTTACAGCAGTCTTAAGGAGCAATGAGAATGTAGTGGGATGTAAATGAATAGAGGAAGTCTGATTGATGAATACAATTATTAATGTTCAAATAACTATACTGTCGCTACTTTTACTTCTTTTGTTAGTTTCCTCAAAGTCACTAGGATCTGAGGCAGCTCAGTTGTATCAGAGGCCCAACTGTAGAAGGGCAGCTTTGGTAACATTGTTTGTGCAGTAATTATTTTAATAGCTTAACATTTTCACATTATTACCTTAAGGCTAAGGGGATCAAGGGATACGGGGAGAAAGCAGGGACAGGGTACTGAATTTGGATGATCAGCCATGATCTCACTGAATGGCGGAGCAGGCTCGAGGGGCCGAATGGCCTACTCCTGCTCCTATCTTCTATGTTTCTATGTTACCTCTGAATACTCAGAGCTGTCTCAGACAAGACTGCCTAGGTGGACAAGTCAATTGTTTCGCAGTCAAAACTATGAATGCCTGTATTACTAATGAGAAGACAGGAAAAGAATGGTCAAGTCCAATCAAATTACATTTAGTTGTATCTGCAACATTTAGATGTGCCACTGGAGGGCAGTATGTTTCCCTTTTGTTGAACTGCAGGAAAGTGAATGTAAATTGCCCAAAGCCATTGAAAAAGTGACATTTCTGTCATTAACTATACTAGAATAATAAATTATTGAAATAATCCTATATGAGGATGAACTTGCCCTTTATGAAAGCATAAGCAATGCTTGGTGAAAAGTTCACCTGGAAATTCTTCTGATCTGGAGGCGTAGTTCCAGAGCTTTCTGGGTGGGCAGTGGAGGAATTAGGGGCAAATCTTGGATACTTATTTGTCCATCTGAAATTCTGACAGTGGTGGTCACTTCCTGTGTCAACACGCTGCTCTGTGCGGATGTCATGGTGGAGGTGGAACTGGCAGGATTACGTCACCCCCACCCCCCGCCTTGTGCCTGCCTCCTTTGCTTTCCACACTAAATACGTCTATCTGACACAGGCATGCAGAACATGCTAGGATCAGATCCTGCTGGAAGTGGGGCTTCCAGTTTTGTGAAACGCCAGTTACCTAATGACAATTTCAAAAATTACCTTTCTTCTAGCACAGTGGCCCACTTATACTGCAATAGGGTGTCGCAGTGATATGTCCCCCTCCTATTGAGGCAGGCTCCTTGGTTCCCGTGCAAATTACCATGACCCTGAGATTTTAGATGGGTTCATGGATGATTTTATTGGCCGGGCAGAAGTTCTACTCCAAACCTGATCTGCCCCCAGGAAGTTGCCCCAAAAGTTTATAGCCTGTTCTTTCTATGATTCCAATTTTTGTGCTGCCAAATATTGGGAGAGGTTTATGCTGCCCAATATACTGCACTCTTTGGAACATTATTGACATTGTGTGTATGACAGTACAGATGGGCAGAGTATGGGTAAACTGGCTGCACGTATTTCCATGGGATGGGGTGGCTGACAGAGCTTCTCATGTAGTACTCCAAAGCACACATATCATTTGCTGGCCTCCTGCATTGCTAGTTTATTATCTACTGATTGAGAAGTGTGGATAGGGCAGCCAGTCATTTTCAATCAACAGGAAATAGAATCGTGTTACAGGAGGCTGTCTTGAGTTTGAAATGAGACTGTAAATTACAGATCGGTATTATGCTGCTGCATTTATACTGTGCATCTGGCACTGAGCAAAAACACAGTATGGCAATAGTATTAGAATACTACAGGATAAATTTTCTGAATTTGCACTCCCTGCAAAATTTAATGGATGGAAAATCCCGGCATGGACCCCTGACCTCTGCACCAGAATTCACAACGTGCGCAGTTCTGCAGTGGCAGCACGAAGGTGTAAGATTGACTCTTGTATTTTCAAATGGAATCTTCTATGGATCAAGCTGCTCAAAAACTTCCATTACAAACCCTTTACCTACAGTGACCTATTCTCCTTCTAAGTATCTGTTTATGAATTCATGTCACCAGGCAGATGTCTTCCATTATACTGTTGAAATATATTCCACATTTAATTTTGCTGCTGCACTGCTTGTATTGATTTTATATGAATTTTATTATTCATTACTGTGATTTAGTGATGACACCTGGTGGTACACAAGATTTTCTCTGCTATCCAACTTGAGAGTATGCTTATAAAACTTGATGAAAATATATAAAGGTAGAGGTTGGAGATAGAGCTAAAACACTGTAGCGCTGATTCTCCAAACTACAATCCATTTAGGCATAGCCTTGTTGGGATAGTGGGATCAGTGAATTCATCCTTTTATCATTTAAAAAAATAAATAGTTGTTCCAATTAAGCAAATGTTGAAGGGACACAGTCTTCGTGATAAAGTGTTTGAATCCCTCCAATCAGGTTTCCGCCTCTGCCACAGTACCGAAACGGCTCTCATCAAAGTCACAAATGACATCCTTTGTGACTGTGACAAAGGTAAACTATCCCTTCTCGTCCTTTTTGACTTGGCTGCAGCCTTTGACACGGTTGACCACACCATCCTTCTCCACTGTCGTCCAGCTGGGTGGGACTGCACTCGCCTGTTTCCATTCTTATCTATCTAATCGTAAACAGAGAATCACCTGCAATGGCTTCTCTTCCCGCTCCTGCATCGTTACCTCTGGTGTCCCCCAAGGATCTATCCTTGGCCCCCTCCTATTTCTCATCTACATGTTGCCCCTTGGTGACATCATCCGAACACACAGTGTCAGTTTCCACATGAACGCTGATGACACCCAGCTCTACCTCACCACCGTTTCTCTCGACCCCTTCGTGGTCTCTAAATTGTCAGACTGCTTGTCCAACATCCAGTTCTGGATGAGCAGAAATTTTCTCCAATAAAATATTGGGAAGACCGAAGCCATTGTTTTCGGTCCCTGCCACAAACTCCGCTCCCTAATCACTGACTCTATCCTTCTCCTTAACATCTGTCTGAGGCTGAACCACACTGTTCGCAGCCTTGGTGTCATATTTGGCCCAGAGGTGCACTTCCGACCACATATTCGCAGCATAACTAAGACTGCCTATTTCCACCTCCCTAACATTGCCCTTGCCTCAGCTCATCCGCCGCTGAAACCCTCATCCATGCCTTTGCTACCTCTAGACTTGACTATTCCAACGCACTCCTGGCTGGTCTCCCACATTCTACCCTACGTAAACTTGAGGTTATCTAAAACTCGGCTGCCCGTGTCCTAACTCGCACCAAGTCCTGTTCACCCATCACCCCTGTGCTTGCTGACCTACATTAAGCAATGCCTTGATTTCAAAATTCTCATCCTTGTTTTCAAATCCCTCCATGGCCTCACCCCTGCCCTATCTCTGTAATCTCCTTCAGCCCCACAACCCCCCGAGATACCTGTGCTCCTCTAATTCTGCCCTCTTGAGCATCCCTGGTTATAATTGCTCAACCATTGGTGGCCGTGTCTTCTGTTGCCTAGGCCCTAAGCTCTGAAATTCCCTCCCTAAATCTCTCTGCCTCTCTACCTCTCTCTCCTCCTTTGAAACGCTCCTTAAAACCTACCTCTTTGACCAAGCTTTTGATTGTCTGCCCTAATTTCTCCTTATGTGGCTCGCTGTCAAATGTTTTGTCTTGTAATACTCCTGTGAAGCGCCTTTGGACATTTTACTATGCTAAAGGTGCTACAAAAATACAAGTTGTTGTTGTTGAAATATTTCTCTGTTTATAAATAAATCTGGTGAGAGGGAGAGGAGTTCCAGCGGGAATGGCGACCGAACGGAACCAATTTTGTGGTCAGCGGCGAACGAACGGTGCTTGCCGTTCATTACACTTACACACAGATTTTCTGTGGGCTTTTGCACCGCGAGTTGCGGTAATTAGAGTCAAAACAGTGTGGCGCCCTCTACAGGGGATCTGGGACCTATGTGAACAGCAAAGCAACGGTGTGGCTCCTCAACCAATCAGATTGATGAATCCTTTCTGAGGCACAGGGAGTGTAAGTTAGAATATTTAATTCAAATGCCAAATCATGTACAGAAAGTGAAATAAAGAGATTGAAAGAAAGATAAGGTTAACAGAGAGAGATAAAAGAGGCAGAAATAAAAAGTAAAAAAAAATGTTTATTTTAATTTTTTTAAATTTCCAACAATAATTAAAATCTGAAGGAATGAGATTCCACACTGCTAAAAGTAAATTTTCAGTGCCAGGGAGGCTGTTTGTAAGTAATTAAGACTCATCACGCTGTTAAAAATTCACTTACACTTGAATGGACAAGCCCTAGCATTTTCTGGCGTGTTTAGCAGGTATACAGTGGGTAAGTATCGCAACTTCACGCCACTCATGCACTTGAATGCCGAGTCTCTTGGCGAGATAATGTTATAGTGAAGCTTCTGGAGTAGCAGGGCAACTTGGACAGCAACTTCCTGATTTCCGTGTTTAACTGCGCCTGTGCGGATGCCAGAAGCTGTTCTCCGATTTACTCCTTAATAACAGTGAGCGCTGATAGCATCACTGTTATTCTTACCGCACGGTGGCATAGTGGTTAGCAATTTTGCCTCACAGCGCCAGAGACCCGGGTTCGAATCTGGCCTTGGGTGACTGTCTGTGTGGAGTTTGCACATTCTCCCCGTGTTTGCGTGGGTTTCCTCCGGGTGCTCCGGTTTCCTCCCACGGTCCAAAGATGTGCGGGTTAGGTTGATTGGCTATGATAAATTGACCCTTAGTGTTAGGGGGATTAAATACGTGGGGTTACGGGGATAGGGTGGGATATGTGTTGGTGTAGGGGTTACGGGGATTGGGTGGGATATGTGTCGGTGCAGGCTCGATGGGCCGAAATGGCCTCTATCTGCACTGTGGGGTTTCTGTGATTCTGTGAAACTCCGGGCCATAGTGCAATGGCATAAATTACGTTAAGGTGTCACTTTCATCTGATGACACTGCAATTAAAATGATGTACAGCCCCTCTGACTCGTCACCTACATTAGAAATAAGATTCAGGAGAAGCATAAACAGAGCAGGGGCAGCAGAGAGCATACCAAAAACCACCGGGAGAAAAATTGAAGAAGCGATGTCACAACCAGGGTGGAACCTGAGGAATTACAGGTAAGTACTTAGGATAAGTATTTGGTGGTTAGGTTTGTTAGTTTAACTATTTAGTTTATTAGTTAGTGTTTTTAGTGGTTAGCGTTTTAGTGTTAGCTAAACAGTTAAATAGCCTTAAAGCTAAACAAACAATTTAAAATAAATGTTAGCTAACATGGCAGGACAGCTGGGGCCCATCGCCTACACATCCTGTGCCATGTGGGAACTCCAGAACACTTTGTGTGTCCTGTAAAACCATATATGCAGGAAGTGTCGCCAACTGCTGGAGCTTGAGCTCTGGGTTTCTAAGCTCAAGGGGCAGCTGGGGTCACGACAGTGCATACGGGAAGCTGAGAGTTTCATGGATAGCACTTTTCAGGAGGTGGCCACCCTGCAGCTACAGAGAGTTCAGGGGGAGAGAGAGTGGGAAATCACCAGGCAGGCTAGGAGGAAAAGGAAGGTAGTGCAGGAATCCCCTGGGGTTGAATACTAGTGAGAGTGATGACACCTCGAGGAAGTGCAGTCAGAAGCAAATCCACAGCACTGTGGGAGACTCGGCTACATGAGGGGTGGGGCACAAGAAAGTGTAGAAATGCAGTTGTCATAGGGGATTCAACAGGCAGGGGACTAGACAAGCATTTCTGCAATCACAGATGTGAATCCTGAATGGTGTGTTGCCTACCTGGTGCCAGGGTACAGAGGTGCTGAATTGGTACAGAACATTCTATGAGGAGATGGGGAACAGTCAGAAGTCGTGGTCCATGTTGGAACCAATGACATAGTTAGGAAAAGGGTTGAGGTCCAACAGGCAGAGTTTTGGGAGCTAGGAAAAAGATTAATGAACAGGACCTCAAAGGTGGTAATCTCTGGATTACTTCCAGCGCCATGTGCTGGTGAGGACAGAAACAGGAAGATAGTGCTGGTGAATGCGTGGCTGGAGAAGTGCATGCAAGAGGGAGGGCTTCAGATTCCTGGGGCATTGGGACCAGTTCTGGTGCAGGGAGAAACTGTACAAACCGGACAGATTGCACCTGAACAGGGCTGGGACCAATGTCCTTGCCAGGAGGTTAACTTGTGCTGTGGGAAAGGGTTTCAAATAATTTGGTAGGGGGAGAGGCATCAGGACGCAGCAGCAGAGAGGAGAGGCAAGGTGCAAAGAAAACCAGGAGGGACGAACAGCAACAGAACAAAGAATAGTGTAGAAAGAGCAGGAATTATATGGAGGAAAAAAAGCAAATCAGACAAGCATGGTGTTGGAATGCATGTGTGTCAATGCGAGGAGTGTTACAAATAATGTTGACGAGCTACAGGCGCAAGTTGCCACATGGTGTTATGATATAGTGGCTATAATGGAGACCTGGCTTAAACATGGGCAGGAATGGGAACTAAACATTCCCGGCTACAATGTATTTAGGAGGGATAGTGAAGCGGAAAATAAAATAGGGGGGGCGGGGGTTGCGGTGGCAGGATTGATCAAGGATAATATTACAGTTCTACAGAGGTACCATATACTACAGGGTTCAAAGACTGAATCTCTTTGGTTAGAGTTAAGGAACAGAAAGGGAGCTTGGTGTTTACTATAGACCCCCAAATAGTGAGAAGGAGATTGTGGAGCAAATCTGTAAGCAAATTTCTGAGAAATGCAAAAATAATAGAGCAGTAAAAGTAGGGGACTTCAATTGCCTTAATTTAGACTGGAGCAAAAACAGAGTAAAGGGCAAGGTGGATGAAGAATTCCTAAAATGTGTACAAGAGAACTTTCTTAATCAGTATGTTTCTAGCCCAAAGAGGAAGGAAGCAAGGCTGGATCTAGTTCTGGGGAATGATGTAGGGCAAATGGAGTGTGTTTCAATGGGAGAACATCTGGGTAATAGTGATCATAATATAATTAGGTTTAAAGTAGTTATGGAAAGGGACAAAGTAAAATCAATAGTAAAAATACCCAACTGGAAGAGAGACAATTTCAGGGATTTGAGAAGGGATCTAGCACAGGCGGACTGCAAACGAAGATTGGCCAAGAAAACAGTAAATGAGAAATGGCAGGCCTTCAATGTAGAGATAGTTCGGGGACAAAGAAAGCATATTCCCATAAGGAGGAAAGATGAGGCATCCAAATACTGTAGTGGGGCTGATTAGGGAAAACAAAAAGAAATCTTCTTGTGGAGGCAGAGGGCATTACTGAGGTACTGAAGGAATACTTTGCATCTGTCTTTACAAAATAAGAGGATGAAGTTAATGTCGGAGTGGAGATATTGGATAGGATAAAAACAGATAGAAAGGAGTTGCTAATTAGGTTGGCATCACTCAACGTCAACAAATCATCTGGTCCAGAGGGAAGCTAGGATGGAGATAGCAGAAGCTCTGACCACAATCTTTCAATCCTCCTTGCTTATTGGAGTGGTGCCAGAGCACTGGAGGATTGCAAGTATTACAACCCTGTTCAAAAAAGGGGAGAGGGATAAATCCGGTAACTACAGACAAATCAGTCTAATGCCAGCGGTGAGAAAATTACTAGAAACCATTGTCAAGGACAAAATTAATTCTCACTTGGAGAAGCATGGGTTAATAAAGGAGAGCCAGCATGGATTTGTTAACGGCAAATCGTGTCTGACTAACCTGATTGAGTTATTTGATGAAGTAACAGAGAGGGTTGATGTAATACTGCAGTAGATGTTGTATGTATGGACTTTCAAAAGGTATTTGATAAAGTACCTCATAACAGACTTATCCAGAAAATAGAAGCACGTGGTATAAAAGGGATGGTAAATTGGATGCAAAGTTGGCTAAGGGATAGGAGGCAGAGAGCAGGGGTGAACGGATGTTTTTCTGACTGGAGGGAAGTATGCAGTGGGGTCCTCCAGGGGTCGGTATTAGGACCATTGCTTTTCTTGTTAAATATAAATGGCCTGGACTTCGGTATAAAGAATACAATTTTGAAGTTTGCGGACGATACAAAACTTGGCAACGTAGTAAATAGTGAGAATGATAGTAGCAGACATTAGGAGGACATAAACAGACTGGTGAAATGGGCAGACACACGGCAGATGCAATTTAATGTGGATAAGTGTGAAGTGATGCACTTTGGGAGAAACAACATGGAGAGGCAGTATGATCTAAATGGTACTATTTTGAGGGGGTGATCTGACACACACTACCTGAAAGGGGAGTGGAATCAGATTTCATAGGAACTTTTTAAAGGCATTAGACATGTACTTGAAGAGGACTCATTTGCAAGGTTATGGGGAAAGAAACTGGAGTGTGGGACTAACTTGGACATCTCTATCAAAAAGCAAGGCATAGGTGTGATGGGCCAAATGCCTTCCTTCTGTGCCGTAAGATTCTATGATTTACTATGAAAGCAGCACTTTGTTATAAGATTTCAAAATGAAGATAGTGTTGTCATCATCACCTTTGACATGGATGGAAGGATTTTAAGCATCCTTATATCCTTATTCGATAAAAACTTTGAATACAACAGTCAAAAAATATATATATTCCAGAATTGCAGAATATGTTTAGTATCATTTTAATCTATAATCACCACATAAATTTAATGTAAAAGACTGATAACTTACTCAAAGATTTTTCCTAATTGATCAACATCTGAATTACCACGGAAAAGGGCACTGGAAAAATAGAAACAAATTATTAGTCAAAATGACATTCACTCTTAATTCACAGTTGTTTTGAGCTTTTAGACATAAGACTTGGCACAGATACTGGTGCATGTACTCAAACAGTTGAATGAATTTCTCCAGTTAAGTCAATAATTTATTTCTGAGTGACTAAGGACATTGCCAAACACAGTTAGCTAGGACAGCTTTGTTTGATAGTGGTGTATTACCTCTTGTGCACTTACACAAGTTAGAGATACATTTCTTACCTAGCATCCAAAAATACAGGTTTCAGATTCCATTTCAAACTGAAAATATGCAGCCTGACGACTCTAAATTGGGTATTTATGTAAAAAATTCAGAGAGGATGCTCTTTGTGATAGTCGAATTATTTTATATCAGAGCTTCCCCCGCAGACCTATGGGCTCTCTCTCAAATTTTTTTGCTTTTCTGTATTACATTTCTGCACAGCACCAGTTTTATATGTTAAGCTAAAATAAATTGCATGAAACTACAGATAGACATAAAGGGCTTGCTGTAAATGTAGCTGATCCCTCAGTTGAAGAGTAAAAACAAATGGGGGATGATGTTTAACTGTGGCCGGCTGGTATAAACAGGGCGGTAGTGACCTGAAAATGGTGTTGTGTCACTTACCGCTCTGTTTATGCTGGTATTCTGGCCATCACCAGTCATCTAGGGAGAGGTCTTTAGATGGGCGGCCGAAGAATCTGTCTGTTTCAGGCAGGAGGTCACTTTTAATAGCCAAATCGTGGTTCTATGATGTGTGCCATGCCTCTGCACCTATTTAATGTCGAGCGGCCTAACCAGTAGTTCTTAAAGGGACTGCATCAGGCTGCTCAAAAAACGGCACAAAACCATTTTTATCTTTTATTTTTGTGAGGCTAGGAGGATAAAGAATACTCCAGCCCATATGCAGCATCCCACCCCAGGAACACCCACTGCTGGCCCTGTATGCAGCAGCCCCACACTCCAAGTCCCCCTGACTGCTGCCCGGCATGGTGTAGTGGATCTAAATGGGAGACTTTCTCCATTACATTAAGAGGCAACATTTGTGAAAGAAAGGGCTTTGTCTTTCTGAGACAGCAGGCCTCAGAGTCACAACTGAGAAGCGATTTGTTCCTGTTACATATCTCCTCAGGTGCTGCAGAATAAGAGATGGGGCTGGGAAGGCATGCAGAAGCTGGGTGTTCTGTTTGAAGGACAAGCTCCAGTTGAAAGCCACGTTTCCCCTATCTAGTAGGGAATTTTCTCGGGTTCTGAAAGAAGCTTTGTAAAATGTATATGAAAGTATCACGAGCGGGGCAAATGTGGAGGTCAGAATGCATGATTCAGGATGTGGATGAATAATTGTGCTGTTGGTGAATTGGGTGCCTGGACTTCTGTGCCCGTATTCCCAAAGTGTGCTCCCGTTGCACAAAACGTCTGCGCTAGGAGTGCTAAATCATAAAATTTGCCTCCATATTCTACCATGAGTCAGAGGCTTCAGGAAAGGAAAGGAAAATTATTACTAACACATGCACAGGGTGTCTCCAGCACAGGGTGGCTCCATAAACAAACTGGATGTGGAGAACTTGACATGTAAGAATAATAATGTTTGGAAGCCAATTTGATGAGGACAAGCTAGTTGTTTGAATTACCAGTGGTAAATTATTCAACTGTGGTGCAAACTTTGTATACGCTGTTATTTCCAGCGATTATATTACTATTTTGAACAACTACCCTCAAATGAATGAAAATTGATTATTTTTGTGTTAAGATAGTTAAGCTTAGGGAACAGGCTACCTGAATAAACATAAGAAATTCCTTTTTAGAGTATTCTAAAAAAACAAAGATTTCCAGTAGACAGTGATGCCCAGTGAACTTTGGAAACAATATACAGTAGTGCTATTAATCCATGGCGGGTCACAGGCCCACAGCAGTGCATAATTCTACTAACTTCCAATACACCTAGCACTGAGCATAATTTAGTTTGGCATATACCTATTTGGCATATATAGTGCAAATGACCTACATAATGTTTCACTGCATCTCCAGGTTCTAAATTTAAACTTCCATGAAAGTTGGTATGAAAATTGGGCAAATTTGAAATTAATTATTTGAAGCTGTATGCCAGCCTTGATTTTCTTTCTTCTTTTCCCTCTGATATTTCCCATGTCTTGGCTGAAAAGAAAAGCACTTGACCAACTTCTAGAACTCCTTGACAGGGGATTCATGAACGCAGCTCATGTTAACGTTCCCTCTAGTCTCCTCCTATATGGCCTAGATGGGATCAGGAGTTCAGTATGAGGTAAATTCTGGTCATGATGCTGCACGCTTACATACGATGATGCATAAATATGTAAAGGTACTATACCACCACTTTTATTATTTCCTTTTGAAGAAGTATAGGGCAAATTCTGCAAGGCCTTGCACTGCTGGCGAGCCTTGCAAAATTTACCTCAGATCTGTCAGTGTCTTCATATCCGCATATTTTATTCTGGTAACTTTCTGTACCCACCAAGCCGAGGAATGGAATATTTTCTTTTTCCATTTTGGGCACCCCATGTCAGCTTTGAGCACTCCTAGGTTAGATAAAGATGCAGAGCAAAGCTCCCTTTACTCCAATAATGGGTCAGAAATTCGGGTCCCCACGGGTGAGTACGCGCTGGGTACTCACATGTAGGGCCAACGAAAGTGCTGGTTTCATGCATGCATTGCGCATGCGCTGGAAACCGGAACTTCCATTCCCTTGAAGGAAGGGGTTCACAGGTCGAACGCGTGCGCAGGAGAGGCAGTGCATATGCCTGGAATCCGTTTTTTTTACAGGTTTCTCCGGGAGGGTAAGTCTCCAGGAGCTACGCTTTTAAAAAGCAGTCACAAGGCCTACTTTTAACAAGGTAAGTGGTGAATTAAGTAAAATTAAAACATTTTTTCCACAGGTTTATTATTTTTAAATACTTTAAAGAAAGGTAAGTTTATTTTTAGCCCCGTTAAAAACTGTAATTAATTTTTTCAAAAATTTAAATTATTGTTTAAAATAGTTATTTTATGTAATTGATAGTTATTTTTAAAATGTGATTTAAAAAAAAATATATATTTGAAATTTTAGTTAGGTTTTGAGGCCGATCTCTATTCATAGATTTGACAGGTCTTCCTGTCAAATCTATGAATAGAGATTCCCTGCTACGATTGGCTCTCCATGGCCCATGTGATCCCAGGGGACGCTTTGAACTAACTGCGCCCCTGGGATATGCAAGCTCTGTGCGCCGGCAGCTGGAGGAGGCCCAGGATCGGAATCCCACAGAACAACGGCAGGCGCGCTAGCTAAGTGCAGGTCAGGGGCTTGCACCCGCGGGAAGCCTCCGACCCGAATTTTGGCCCAATATGCTTTAGTTCAAGTTTACATGAGCACCCGTTACTGTACAACTGTACCACTTTTTCCATTTTACACACCAGCCATCTTTCTGAGATGCCTTTTTGAGTGAGATGATAAAATGTAATACTAGTTAGCAGCAAAGTAGGGACAGTTTAAATCGATGGGCTATGCCTCTAGTGCTTTCGTTAGGACGGCCCAAAGGGACAGTTTTACAAAATCATACTCCTGGTGGGGAGTCCCACCTGCTGGCATTTGTTAAATTGGCCAGAAATTGTTTTCATGCAGGACCTTATTGCTAACCAATAGAGGAGACTTTTATCTCATTTTCTGTGCTGTATTAAAATAGTGATCGTTACTGCAATTTTGTGGCGATGTTTAGGGCAATCATAGAATTACACAGCACAGAAGGAGGCCATTCGGCCTATTATGCCTCTGCAAGCTCTCTGAAAGAGCTATCCAAAATTAGTCCCACTTCCCTGCTCTTTCCTCAAAGCCCTGCAAATGTTTCCTTTTTAAGTGTATATTCAATTCCATTTTGAAAGTCACTATTGAATCTGCTTCCACCACCCTTTCAGGCAGTGCATCATAACAGCTCGCTGCGTAAAAATATTTCTCCTCATCTCCACCCTGGTTCTTTTGCCAATTATCTTAAATCTGTGTCCTCTGGTTACCACCTCTCAGTGGAAACAATGTTTCCCTTTCTACCCCATCAAAACCCTTCATAATTCATCAAATTATCCTGGTAACTCAAATTATTATGCAAATGAGGCATAAAATCTGAATTTTTGGAAAACGACATTATTTTCCTTTGGCCTCTCAGCGAACCTGTATAGACTTCAAGCGGGATTTTCTGGCAGCCATGGTCACTTTATTCAAGAACTTAGCAGAGAAAAAATCAGCCTGGAGTTAACAGTCTATGTTATAAAGTGTAAACACTTCTGGGGATATCCAGCAAAATCCTGCCGTATCTTGAGTCCGGTTTGATCTCCTGCCTGTCCATTTTAGAGTAAATGATTTTCACTTATTAAAAACAAAGTGGCACCAGGGCAGATAGTGATTAACTACTAGTTGATCTTTTCTACCCACCCAGGTTTCTGGTCAACAATGATACAGGTTGTTTCACCCATTAACAAGCCCTTAATACACCAATATCCCTGTTTATCCCAAGTCCATTTATAGGTCCCCATCACTGTTACTTGGTGAGGAGGGATATAAACACATGTCTTGGCATAAGAAAATACAATACTGCTGGTTGAAACACAATTCAAATACTGTAGTATCATTGGGGCTGAAATTCCACATCGGGAGTACACTATAAGGGCAAGACCGTCCACTGGGTCCCAGATACACCCAGTCCGGCCTTGCGAGTGAATTCCTGCACAGCCTAGTAAGGGGTAGCGTTTACCTCTACATTTGGGAGGCTCAGGCACAGTCCTCTTTCTGTACTCCAAGGGTATGCCCACAACTGCTATTCAGCAGGCTGGTACACCCCTTCTCACTTGGGCATATAGTCTGCTGATCCTGCCTCTGACCTTCTCCTGGGCCTGGGAAACGGGAACTCCCAATGTAAGGAGATCCTGCCCATGGCCTCGTCCAATCTGTGTCAATGGCCTTATCTGGGATGGGTGGATGCTCGATCTCAAAGACCATCGGAAACTCTGGGGAAAAGCCAGGTACTGGCCTAGTTTGCGGCCCATCCATTGCACTATTGCTGGGGTTACTGAGGGAATACGTCAGAAGGGCTGAGGTTGACCCAGATATGAATAGAATAAGACAGGTAGTCCACACAAGATGTGAACTAATAGAGGGCAGACAAATATGCTAGTCATATTGTGTAAGAATGCTGCAGCTTTTCATTTACAAATGGCATTTTGCTCACAGGCTATGCTGATTTCAAAAACTCAGATGCGATAGGCACGGAATAATCACAAACAATACCTTGAAAAAAATGTTCCTATTCAGGTATTTTTTCATGTCACTCGATGGTCAATTAACTTGAAGTAACAAGTAAGAATAGAGTATACATATGTAAAACAGTGACAAAGGGCAGGAACTGACAATCAAAGAATAATATTTAGAGAATGAATGGCTTATCAGATAAAAATGAGCACGGGTCCAATGAAAAGCACTGGAACATTATAAAACAGTGGCCATAGATAGAAACTGACAACAAAAGAGGACAACAGTAAATAGATTCCATGGCACTGAAAAAAAATGCTAATCTCAGAAGGGCAAACCAGTTCTATTGTTAAATCACCTTAAGCAGTGTCATGCCAAAACATTACAATGCTTGAGATTCCTAAGAAATTTTCCCACCACTCTATGTGGATCTTAATTAGTAACTTGCTGGGATTTATATTATTTCAGTCCAAAACCAAACTATGATTATCCACTGTACTCAATATCTGACAAAGTAGAATAAATGGGACTGAATAACTTAATCCCTACAAAATCAGGTCCCAGTGTGTGCTGTTTATGAAGTGCAGCATGATGTGTGCATGACCTACAGTTTTAGTTTGCGTAGGTGATGAAGGTGGGGCATAGTAATCCAAAGTATATTGGCTGGAACAAATTGGAAATGTGTAAGGATGTACTGTTCATCATTTCTCACAAAATAGACAACAAACCGTGTTGCCCTCTGAGGCAAGTTTGACATTTTAAATTAATTTGTTGCTGTTTAGTGGAAAGAACAGCAATTTTACAAAACGCCACAAGGTAGAATATTACCATTCACAGAAAACTGGCACCACTAAATGTTTATAATAAGTATGCTCACATTTCCTCAAGCATATTATTCTGACTTCACATGCACAATGGAGGGAGCTTGCAGCCAAATCTTTTCAAAAGGTTACATTTAGTTCCATTCATCTGTTGTAAAATATTGTATTCAGTCTCTTTACATACACAATAGAGAGGTCCTAGGACCCAAAATATTAACACCATTCTGCTTTGAACATTTCAAATGCACCTATTTGATCATGGACTACTAGACTTGCTTTTATTTGCCTGCCCTCAGTGTACTGAAGCTGAAAAAAGTCAGTGAAGTTTGTGCCAGAGAACTGAATGGGAAAAATCCCAAAAAACAGTGGATTGAAAGTGCTCACGGCTAGAACTTGTTTTTAATCCAAAATCCCGCAATTTCCTGCATGATATAAAACTGTAACACCATACCCTGCAGAAGGGCACCTGATTAGATAGTTCAGATTTAAAGGGATAGTGTTGCCATGGTAAAATTTGTTGACTGCATTTGCTGCTTGTAGCTTAACTTTTCCCTCTAATAATGAAAATAGCACTGAAAATGTTTGAACCTGGTGAAATAGATATAACACCCTAAATTTCTGTGCACATTCCTGGCATAAGTCAGAGGTGCAGAAAATCGGTTGGGTCCTGGAAACGTCACAATGAGAAATTCCTTGACCCTAGGCTCCATTCAGCTGGATGTTGAGATTAACCTGGTTTACAGATCAGCTAAGAGACGGTAGTGGGACCCGTCGAGGTCCTCTGTCCTCATTTATAAGACCCCGTTAATTGTTCCATGGAGTTTTCCTGATCAGCCCTCTTATAAAAAAGTGCTGATTATTTTTGCTGCAGTGCCCCTGCCAGTGGCCTGCCAGCTACGCCCATCTGGTATGAACATACATCTGGTGCCATTTGCGGGTGCGCAAGTTGTGCCCATAATAGCACAGGCACCCACGTAAATGAGGTGACCTTCCCCAGACCCCGGATACTTTGGTGGGGTCGGGAGCAATGTTCCCGTTAAGCTGTGCAGCTGCGCAGTGGTCTGGAGGTTCCATGCAGACCGTTCACTGGCTTTTCAATTGGAATAACCGCACGTGTGCAAAGATTTGAATGGGCCGCACATCCAGCTAAAAGGCCCGCGCACCCAAAAAAAAAATGACAGGGAACATCGGTCGGGAGTGGAGTTCACTGTTGCTCACTTCACTGTGCTTCTGCTACTGGAGAGAACCCGCATGCTTTTTCAGCCGTTAGAGAAGCAACGCGGCAAAGCATTCCCTGGCCTATTGACACATTTAACATAATGCTTCAAGGCTCTATAACGGCCTGGTTGCTGAAGAGGATAGTCGGGGTCTCTGAGGAGCACATCCTTCCAATTTGCCTTTCTGTTCAAATAAACCTGCACAGGCGTTTGCCATAAAATAAAAGCACTGTGACTGTTTTCCTTATGCCTATTTCTGAACATTCTGGAAAGTGTCCCTGCCCTGCAACTAACAGGTGTTATTACTAAAGCCAATTATTTTATTAATTATTGACCAACTGCGCACAGATGGAGTGGGAGCTTTTCTAATCACGTAGGCCACACCATTGTGTCCAAATAGCCTGCGCGGACAAATGGGTGTCATCAATGAGCCCGTGAACTTTGGGAAATCTGAGGCAAAGGACTGATGGAGAAACTAATCTCGGTGACTGAAAACACTGCAAGTCCCTAAGCACAATAATATAATTGCATTCATCTGTCCTGTGAAATTCAGCTAATGTGTTGAAAAATAAACCATTTTGGGGAACAGAATTTGTTTAATGTTCTATGGGACAGCAAAGGGAAGCAAAACAAAATATTATTCAAAACTGTATTGTAACCTGATATGTAGAATGCCGTCATAATGACTGCATTCTTTGTATTCAGTTACAATTAGTTCATTATTGATCAAAGACAGTTTAAAAAAATAATTTGCATTTACTCCTATCTTTTATCCTTGCCAGCAGCTGCCTCATATATAATCACATATCCTGTAGTCACACAGGAATCAGTGGCCAACGTTCAGTCATTTGCAGAGCCTAGCTCAATTAAGACCAGTCACAACAATGTTTTATTAATTCCAGGGATTAATACTGGGAGATTAAAGAGGAAATACATGCTGCATTACTAGCAACATTCTCCCTAATTAATAAAATAATTGGCTTCAGTAATAACACCTGTTAGTTGCAGGTGGCATAATGTACTGTGGCAGATGGTCGAGCACAACCTATAGCAAAAATAGCATGGCATTAGCAAAAATAGTGTTTGCAATAGTGGAGAATTGGACCAAATTTACAGCACTATTCAAATGGCTTGTAGCTGCTGCACTTATTCAGTGCAATTCACCTTCTTTGCTTCATTATTGACGGTCGTCACCAGAGCTTCCATGTATTTAGAGACTGAGCATTTTGTTTAGTGTGATTGATATTATCACAATGACAACAACTTGCATTTATGTAGTGCCTTAAAATGTAAAGAAATTTCGCAAAAATGTTCAGAAATAGGCATAAGGAAAACAGTCACTGAGCCAGGAAGGGCGAGATTAGGAGGAGTGACCAAAAACTTTAGCAAAGAGATGAGCCTTGAGAGAGATGGTGAGATAGAGAGATTTGGGGAGGGTGGGTGTGCAGGAGTTTCGGAGAGTAGGACCGAGTTGGATATTACAATAGGTAGCTCACGAAAATGGTCCTTCTGAATCCTACATCATTCTACAGTTCCAAAACTATGCAGGTTAGGTTATGTTACTACAACTATATATGCATCCTAATAATTGCTAGGTAACCAGGCCTATGTAACTTGAGTTTTCCCTGTGTCCATTCGCGAGCGTGTTTTGGATATCACTCTGGACCTGAGCCCATCACTTCTATTTCCACTTTTTCCTCCCCTTTTTTTTTACTTCTTTTCTCTTTACCCCTCCTAGACCCCTCTCCTGTCATCATGCCCAACGTTCCCGCTAAGTTGCGCGGCGGTCTGGAGATCCTGCGTAGGCTGCTCGCCAGCTTTTAAATGGCAAAAACCGCGCATGCGCGATAATCTGAATGGGCTGTGCAGCCCGTTAAAGGGGCCGCACACCCCAAAAAAATTAGTGGGAACATTGGTCATGCCTCCTTTCATTTCTTCCCTCTCAGATGCTCTGCCCTCCCAAATCCCTACCCCAACCCTTCAGCACTCCTCGACCTTCCTACTCTCCTACCGCCATCCCAGGCTTGACTCCCTCTTAGATAAGCCTGCAGCTTCCCTCTGTGCCTCTCTTGTCATCCCCCGAAGGGCCCGTCGAGGCACTCGTCACTGCCTCCTCACGAAAAGCAACTCCAATTGCCCCATCTTACTCTCTCGCTGATCTTCCCTCCCAGTACGCCTGCTGGGGGTTATTCTTGCCAATCTCCTCCCTGTCCCACTCACCCCTCCCAGTGCTGACCCTGTGGACTCTGCCAGTGGATCAGCTATCACCGCCCCTCTCCGCATCTCTCTCCAGAATGTCCGTTCACTTATGAACAGGGCCCTTGCCATCCATGAGCTTAGCATCGATGATTACATCGAAATCATGGCCTTGACGGAAACTTGGCTGATGGGTGATGAAGCCCTAAATGAAGCCTCGCTGCCTGGCTATACCTTCCACCACTTGCCCCGCCCAGACCATTGCGGTAGCAGTGTGGCTGTTATCACCAAATCGCACCTTGGTCTGTCCCCCTACTTCTCTGGCACTTTCTCCTCCTTTGAGCATCTCACCTTGTTCCATCCCGTTCACCTCTCATTTAAAATTCTTGTTCTCTACTGCCCACCCAATTACCATCAAAATTTTCTAACCAAGATATTTTAACTGCTTTCCTCCCTCAGCCTCTGCACTGAGCAACATCTCATCCTCGGTGTTTTCAACTGCCATCTCAATTCATCATGCTCTCTCTCCTCTGAGTTCACTGACATCCTATCCTCCCTTAATCTCTCCCTCCATGTAAACTCCCCAACCCATATTCATGGCCACCCCCTTGACCTTGCCATCTCATGTGGCCTCACTACTCCCATCATGTCAATCACAGATAAGACCATCTCTGATCACTTCCTTGAAGTGCTCTCCATCCACATCCCCCTTCCCCTCCCAAACCTACTTCCTTGTGTCCGCCCCTGGAAAAAACTCTCTCCCAATTCACTTATAGCTGCACTTTCAAAGTCCCAGCTCTCTAGCCCTTGGCCCTCCATTCACCACAACATTTCTGCAGCTGCTCAACCACACACTCACCTCCACCTTCGATGCCCGAGACCCCATTAAAACCATAACTTTCTCTCACCCAATGTTCTCTGTAATTTTTTTGGGGCCTGCGTGATCCATTCAAATTGCGCATGCATGGTTTTTACATTGAAAAGCCAGCAAGCCGACTGCGCAGGTTCCCTGGAGCGCTGCGCAGCCACGCAGCTTAAAGGGAACATTGTTCTCACCCTGGCCGTTCCCCCTGGTACAGCCCTCAGCTCACTTAAGTCCAAGGGACGCAGACTTGAACGGATAAGACATACAACTGGTTTAGCCATTCACCGCCAGATCTGGCTGGACCACATAAAGCATTATTGGGTCCTGCCCTTGACTGCAAAAACTGCTCACTATCCTGGAATGCAAAGATAACCCCCGGCTTCTTTTCTCTACTGCAAACTGTCTTCTTAAACCCCTCTCCCATGTCTCCTCCACTCTCACCTCCAACAAGTACAAGGAGCTCATGGACTTCTTTGACCATCCGATCAGTTGCTTCTGCCACTTCTCTCCCTTCCCCTAGACTACCGGGCCAAATTTCCTCCAAGGTTCCCCCCCACCCTAGCCCTGAACTAGTTTCCCAGTTTCTCTCTGATCTCCCCTCACGCCCTCTCCGAGCTCATCTTGTCCATGAGACCCACCTCCCGCTCCCTTGACCCTATTCCCACTAAATGGCTGATCACCCAACTTCCCTTCCTAGTTCCCATATTAGCTGATATTGCTAATAGTTCTCTCTCCTAAGGTACTGTCCCCTCTCCTTCAAATCTGCCGTCATTACCCCTCTCAAAAAACCAACCCTTAACCCCCTCTGTTCTTGCAAACTAGCATCCCATCTCCAACCTCCCTTTCCTCTCCAAAGTCCTTGAACGTGTTGTCGCCTCCCAAATCCATGCCCATCTTTCTTAGAACTCCAGGTTTGAATCCCTCCAATCAGCTTTCCGCCCTGCCACAGTGCTGAAACGGCTCTCATCAAAATGTGACAAAGGTAAACTATCCCCCCTCGTCCTTCTCGACCTGTCTGCAGCCTTTGACACGGTTGACCACTCCATCCTCCTCCAATGTCTCTCCACTGTCGTCCAGCTGGGTGGGACTGCACTCGCCTGGTTCCATTCTTATCTATCTAATTGTAGCCAGAGAATCACCTGCAATGGCTTCTCTTCCTGCTTCCACACTGTTACCTCTGGTGTCCCCCAAGGATCTATCCATGGACCCCTCCTATTTCTCATTTACATGCTACCCCTCGGCGACATCATCCGAAAACACAGCGTCAGTTTCCACATGTACGCTGACGACACTCAACTCTACCTCACCACCATTTCTCTCGACCCCTCCAATATCTCTAAATTGTCAGACTGCTTGTCCAACCTCCAGTACTTGATGAGCAGAAATTTCCTCCAACTAAATATTGGGAAGACCGAAGCCATTGTTTTCGGTCCCTGCCACAAGCTTCATTCCCTAGCCACTGACTCCATCCCTCTCCCTGACAAATGTCTGAGGCTGAACCAAATCACAACTGAGATGTCATATTTGACCCCGAGATGAGCTTCTGACCACATATCTGCGCCATCACTAAGACCGCCTATTTCCATCTCCGGAACATCGCTCGACTTCGCCCCTGCCTCAGCTCATAGAATCATAAAAATTTGTGGCACAGAAGGAGGCCACATGGCCTATTGTTTCAGTGCCACCTGAAAAAGAGCTATCCAGCCTAATCCCACTTTCTAGCTCTTGGTCCGTAGCCTTATAGGTTTCAGCACTTCAAGTGCATAGCCAAGTACTTTTCAAGTGTGCTCAGCATTTCTGCCTCTACCACCCTTTCAGACAATGAGTTCCAGACTCCCACCACCCACTGGGTGAAAACAAATTCTCCTCAACTCCCCTATAATCCCTCTACCAATTACTTTAAATCTATGCCCTCTGGTAATTGACCTCTTTGCTAAGGGAAATAGCTCCTTCTTATCCACTCTATCTGGGCTCCTCATGATTTTATACACCTCAATTAGGTCTCCCCTCAGTCTTCTATGTTCCAAACAAAACAACCACAGCCTATCCAATCTTTCCTCATAACTAAAATTCTCCAGTCCTGGCAAAATCCTTGTAAATCTCCTCTAGTGCAATCACATCTTTCCTGTAATGTGGTGACCAGAACTGTACGCAGTACTCTAATTGTGGCCTAACTAGCGTTTTATACAGTTCATGCATAATCTCCCTGCTCTTATACTCTATGCCTCAGCTAATAAGGAAAAGTATCCCGTATGCCTTCTTAACCAACTTATCTACCTGTCCTGCTACCTTCAGGGATCTGTGGACATGCACTCCAAGGTCCCTCTGTTCCTCTACACTTCTCAGTATCCCATTTATTGTGTATCTGCTCATTTATTGTGTTCATCTGCTGCTGAAACTCTCATCCATGCCTTTGTCACCTCTAGACTTGACTATTCCAACGCACTCCATGTCGGCCTCCCATGTTCTACCTTCCGTAAACTTGAGGTCATCCAAAACTCTTCTGTCCATGTTCTAACTCGCACCAAGTCCCATCCACCCATCACCCCTGTGCTTTGCCTCGATTTTTAAATTCTCATCCTTGTTTTCAAATCCCTCCATTGCCTCACACCTCCCTATCTCTGTAATCTCCTCCAGCCTCACAACCCTCCGAGATATCTGCGCTCCTCTAATTCTGGCCTCTTGAGCATCGCCGGTTTTAATTGCTCTTCCATTCGTAGCCCTCCCTTCAGCTGCCAAGGCCCTAAGCTCTTGAATTTCCTCCCTAAACCTCTCTGCCTCTCTTTCCTCCATTAAGACGCTCCTTAAAATCTACCTCTTTGATTAAGCTTTTGGTCATCTGCCGTAATATCCTTTTATGTGTTTCAGTGTCTAATTTGATTTGATAATGCTCCTGTGAAGCGCCTTGGGACGTTTTATTACTTTAAAGGTGTAATATAAATACAAGTTGTTGTTGTTGTTAATATTGTAATTATAAGCATTAACTGTGTAGAAAACTTATAGTGCATCTGCACTTTTGTATTGCTAATAAGTTTGGAGCTGCTATTGATAGCAAATGTCTAGTGTAAATGAGGTGGGGAGGCAGTGTGCACCACAAAAAAAGATGGGTTTGGTGCCTCTGATAGCAAACATACATTGGACATATCTTGCCATCGGAGATGGAATATAAATGGGCCAGTTTTTACAGCAATGGGAGCTGCAGTTTTTGATACAGAACTAAAAGCCGACAAATCCCCTGGACCTGATGGACTACATCCTAGGGTTCTAAAAGCAGTGGCTGCAGAGATAGTGGATGCATTGGTTGTGATCTTCCAAAATTCCCTAGATTCTGGAAAGGTCCCAATGGATTGGAAGGTAGCTAATGTAACTCCGCTATTCAAGAAAGGAGGGACAGTGAAAACAGGGAACTACAGGCCAGTTATCCTGACATCAGTCATCAGGAAATGATGGAATCCATTATTAAGGAAGTGGCAACAGGGCACTTAAAAAATCATAGTATGATTAGGCAGAGTCAACATGGTTTTATGAAAGGGAAATCGTGTCTGACAAATTTATTAGAGTTTTTTGAGGATGTAACTAGCAGGGTAGATAAAGGGGAACCAGTGGATGTAGTATATTTGGATTTCCAAAAGGCATTCGATAAGGTACTACATAAAAGGTTGTTACACAAGATAAGGGCTCATGGGATAAATGGGTCATTTTCAGATTGGCAGGTGTAACTAGTGGGGTGCCACAAGGATCAGTGCTTGGGCCTCGGCTATTTACAATCTATATTAATGAATTAGATGAAGGGATCGAGTGCAATGTATCCAAGTTTGCTGATGATACAAAGCTAGGTGGGAAAGTAAGCTGTGAGGAGAACACAGAGTCTGCAAAGGGATATAGACAGGTTGGGCAGGAATTTAACTCAGGAGTTGGGTAGGAGGCGGGACTACAACTTTCGGGGTTGTAGTCCTGCTTCCATCAAGGTGCGGCCAATCCACGCGGTTTTAACTTGATTGACCTTATTGAGTCCGCCCAGCGGGCTCAGCAGGCCAATTAAGGGCCACCCGGCAACAGGTGACATCACAGACTGAAATTTCATCTGTCAAGAGCTTTTGACAGATGAAATATCAGTGTTTCACAGCTGTTTGAAGCTGTCAAACACTGACAGTCTTACTTCTAACCTGAGTCCTTCTCTATAGACTCAGTTAGAAATCTCACAGGCACAGAAAGCTGCAGGCTGTCACTTTTGACAGTTCGCAGCCATTCTGCTTTCTGTGCCGGTGAGATGAGGACTCCCGGAACCTAAAGGAAGGAAGGCTGAAAAGGTAAGAAAAGGTATGTAAAACTTATATAATCACTTTCGACACACCAAACACACTTACCTTTGCACTCATGCACACATCACTCACCTGAACACCAACATCTCGACCCCTCCAAGTCCTTCAACCCGACAGCCCGCCTCCTCTAACTTGGTGTGGTTTGGAGCCATCGGGAATCCCACACTTCAACATCAAAAATAGGGATTAGGCTAAAAACTGCCTGTTGACTACCTGTTAACAGGCAGTTAATTGGCACTAATCCCTTCCCGCCTCGGGTAGGCGGGTCCCAGTGCGGGGCGGGTACCCGCCTCCTTTGAAACTGGCATGGAGGCGGGTTTGGGTGCGGGAAGGGGTCGGGACCCCTGATTTCGGGATTTTAACCCCCCCCCCACGCCTCCAATCCCGACTCCACGACACAGTGAAAATCCTGCCCGTTAAGTGAGTGGGCAATAAGATGGCAGATGGAGTATAATGTGGGGAAATGTAAGGTTATTCACTTTGGAAGGAAGAATAGAAAAACAGATTTTTTTTAAATGGTGAGAAACTAGTAAATGTTGATGTTCAGAGAGAGTTAGGTGTCCTCGTACAGGAAACACAGAGGGGGAAATTCGGTACCTTAGCGCCTCCCGTTAACGGCAGCAGATGGCACTAATGGGGTTCCAGAGCATTATCGCCAGAGCGAGGTGAATCCAACGCCGCACACCAAATCCCGCCACCCCCCCCCCCGCAGCGCTGCCGCTAGCAGTTATCGCTGGGAGCCTCAACGCCAGGTGGATCACTGGCAATGCTCACTGGCTGCCCAATCTGTGAAATTGATTGTCGCCACCTACCTTAGCACCTGGAGTAACCAGTGACAGGGAGAGCAGGCATGAAGCAGCAGGAAGCCAGCTCCAGGGACATAGGTTAGAGGAGTTTCAGTGCTTTCTTGTCAGTTTCACATAGTGCAAATATCTCATTCCTTAATTTCAAGGTTATTTGGTATCAGGAGTCTTGTGGCAACTAAAAAGTAGCTACATTTATTCTTAAAAAAATCAAACTGCCACACTTGGTTATATTAATGGGAGCTGTACTGGTAGTCAACCTCACCCTCCAGGATCTACAGCGGAGGGAGCGGAGGCAGTGATAAAGACTGGAACATGTGCCCAGAGGGAGGCGGAGGGCCATCAGGGCTCTCAACAGGAGGACTTACCCGGCGAGGGTATTCCAATAGCACTTCTCCTACCTCTAATTAAGCGAGGAGCAGTATATTAGAAGGCTCCGCTTCACCAAGGAGGTGGTCACAGAACTCTGCCATCTCCTGCAACCAGACCTCCAGCCTCAGGTCAGGGCGACCACGGCTCTCTCAGTGGCAGTCAAGGTCACCGTCGCCCTCAATTTCTTCACCAGTGGATCCTTCCAGTCTGCAACAGGAGACATAGCTAACATCTCGCAGTTTGCCGTCCATCGCTGCATCCAGGAGGTCACAGAGGCTCTCTACAGTAGGAGGAGACTACATTTCCTTCCCCATCACCAGAGAAAAGCAGGACAAGTGCGCACGTGGCTTTGCCAGGATAGTGGGATTCCCCATGGTGCAGGGTGCCATTGACTGCACCCATGTGGCTTGGCGGGCACCGCATAACAATCCTGAGATCTTCCGTAACTGCAAAGGCTACCACTCACTTAATGTGCAGTTGATGTGCAACCACAGACAGCTAATACTCAATGTCAATGCCCGCTATACTGGCAGCAGCCACGATGCCTTCATCCTGCGCCAGACCGGTGTGCCAGTACTCTTCCAGCCATCATGTCAAGCTCACGGCTTTCTGCTCGGAGACAAAGGCTATCCGCTCTCCACCTGGCTCATGATCCCCTCCGCAACCCCCACACTCCTGCCCAGCACTCATATAATGAGAGCCATGTTGCCACCAGGAACATCATTCTCTATTTCTCGCTTTTTTTCCAAACTTGAGCATCTAAATTTAAGTGCCTTGGTGTAGATTAAAAGATATAAGGCCTAGAAATTCAGTGCCCTTAGCACCGATTTTGCGGCGCTAGAGGGCCTAGCACTGCAATTGGCGCCGGTTCCTAAATTGCCTGGCGCCCTTCCGCGGCGGTAGACCGGTAGCGCTGCGCCGGCACCGATGACGTCATCGGTGTGCGCAGCGTCCCGGTTGCCGTGGTAACCCGGCCCCAAGCCGAAATTCAGTTGCGGCCGCCTCGCCAGTGGCAGCCGCAACTAAGACTCCGGCAAACGAGTGTTGCCGGAGTCTGCGCCGGCGCTTTAAGGAGGCGCGGCGGCCGGCCGCTTTCCCGCCGGCCGCCTGCCCGCAGCTCCCTCCCTGGACTTCTACCGCCCCCCCCCCGGAACAGATGCAAGCCCGGCACTTGTCCGAGGTGCCGGGCTCATTTTTGATGAGATTTGCGCGGGCTGCGGCCGGGTGCAGGCAGCTCCTCCTTAACGGAAGGAGGAGGCCTGCACTTCCCGAGCCTGCCGCACCGCAGCGGGCGCCGCAGCGCCGGAATAGCGCCGCAATGCGGCGCGTTGCGCCAGTGTTCAGGCGCTAAAACCCTTCAGTAGCGCCGGCAGCCGTTTGGGCGCGGCGCTACTGAATTTTTGGCGCGCGCAAAGGGCTTTAGCGCCGGCGCTATCTTCCGGCGCTAAAGCCCTGGCGCAGCGCAAACTCAATTTCTAGGCCATAAGTGTTCCAAATTTTAAAACTAATTAATTAATTGAGATGAGAGGCCAGGCAATGTGTTGTTGTTGTTGCATGCGGGAAGCTCGTGGACACCATTGAGGTCCAAGGCGACCATATCTGCAGCAAATGTTGGCTGCTCGAGGAACTGCGGCTCAGAGTTGATGAGCTGGAGTCCGAGCTTCAGACACTGCGACACATTAGGGAGGGGGAGCGTTACCTGGACACTATGTTCCAGGAGGCAGTCACACCCACTAGAATAATTACTTCCAATTTGGCCCATGGTCAGGGACAGGTGGGTGTGACTACAAGCGAGGCAGGTATTGGGATCCAGGAGGTAGTGGTGGAGGAGCCTCAGCCCTTGGCCTTGTCCAACAGGTACAAGATTCTTGCTCCCTGTGTGGACGAGGCCAGGGACTGCAGGGAGGATGAGCAAACTGACCACAGCACCGTGGTACAGGGAGCCATTGAAATGGAGGGAGCAAAAAGAAATGTTGTAGTGATTAGGGACACTATCGTGAGGGGGATAGATACTGTTCTCTGCAGCCGAGAGTGTGAGTCCCGAAGGCTGTGTTGCCTGCCCAGTTCCAGGGTTAAGGACATCTCCTCTGGGCTGGAGAGAAACTTGGAGTGGGAGGGGGAAGATCCAGTTGCCATGGTCCACGTAGGTACCAATGACATAGGTAGGACAAAGAAAGATGTTCTACTGAGAGAGTTTGAGCAGCTAGGGGCTAAATTAAAAAGCAGAACCACAAAGGTAATAATCTCTGGCTTACTACCTGAGCCACGAGCGAATTTGCATAGGGTAAATAAGATCACAGAAATGAACGAGTGGCTCAAAGACTGGTGTGGGAGAAATGGGTTTCGATTTGTGGGGCACTGGCACCAGGACTGGGGTAAGAGAGAGCTGTTCCATTTGGACGGACTACACCTGAACCATGCTGGGACCAGAGTTCTAGCAAATCAAATAACTAGGGCTGTAGAGAGGGCTTTAAACTAAATAGTGGCGGGGGGGGGGGGGGAGGGTCCAGGTGAGCGGGAAAATAAAAAGTCAATGAGAAATGAGAAAGCAATAGAGCAGGCTAGAGATGGGGAAAATAATAACCAGAATGCGACAGGAAGGGACAGAATGTTTAAAAATAAGAGTGTAACAGAAAAAAAGACCAAAACAAGAAAAATGGTAAAAAGACAAAGTTAAAAGCTCTATATCTGAATGCACGCAGCATTCGTAACAAGATAAATGAGTTGACGGTACAAATAGACACAAATGGGTATGATCTGATCGCCATTACAGAGACGTAGTTGCAAGGCGACCAGGGCTGGGAACTGGTATACGATAATTCGGAAGGACAGAAAGAAAGAAAAGGGAGGTGGGGTGGCTTTGTTGGTAAAGGATGGTATTAGTGCAGTGGTGAGAAGTGATATTGGCTCAGAAGATCAAGATGTAGAATCAGTTTGGGTGGAGATAAAAAATAATAAGGGGAAAAAGTCTCTGGTGGGCGCAGTCTACAGGCCCCCAAACAGTAGCAATGCTGTTGGACAGAGTATAAATCAACAAATAATGGAGGCCTGTAAAAAAGGTACGGTAATAATCATGCGTGATTTTAATCTCCATATTTTTTGGACAAATCAAATTGGCCATGGTAGCCTGGAGGAGGAGTTCGTAGAGTGCATCTGGGATGTTTTCCTAGAACAGTACGTAATGGAACCAACCAGGGAGCAGGCTATCTTGGATCTGGTACTATGTAATGAGACAGAATTAATAAATGATCTCATAGTAAAGGATCCTCTAGGAAAGAGTGATTATAGCATGGTTGAATTTCAAATTCAGTTGGAGGGTGTGAAAGTTGTATCTCAAACCAGTGTCCTGATCTTAAACAAAGGCAATTATAATGGCATGAGGGCAGAACTGGCTAAATTGGACTGGAAAAGCAAATTAAAGGGTAAGAAAGTTGAAATGCAGTGGCGGACATTTAAGGAGATATTTCATAACTCTAAACAAAAATATATTCCAGTGAGAAAGAAAGATTTTAAGAGAATGGAGCACCATCCGTGGCTAGCTAAGGAAGTAAAGGATGGTATCAAATTGAAAACAAAGGCATACAATGTTGCCAAGATTGGTGGGAGACCAGAGGATTGGGAAATTTTTAAAAAGCAGCAAAGGATGACTAAAAAAAAAGAGAGAAGATGAATTATGAGAGTAAGCTGGCAAGAAACATTGGCCCAGAAATTCAGGTCAGGGGCTTCCCGCGGGTGCAAGCCCCCGATCTGCACTTACCTTGCGTGCCGGCCGTTGAGCTGTGAGCTCCCGTGGAATTCTGATCCGGGGCCTGGTCCAGCTGCCAGCGCGCAGTGCTTGCGTATCCCAGGGGTGCAGTTAGTTCGATGTGTCCCCTGGGATCACGTGGGCCACGGGCAGCCAATCGGAGCAGGGAATGCTCCATTCATAAGTCTGACAGGAAGTGCTATGGCCCCAAAATAGCACTAAACCTTCAAATACATTTTTTTTTAAATCACATTTTGTAAATAAACTATAAATTACATGAAATAACTATTTTAAACAATAATTTAAATTTTTGAAAAAAATAATTTTATATTCTAACGGGGCTATAAATAAACTTACCTTGCTTTAAAGTATTTAAAAATAATAAACCTGTGGAAAAAATGTTTTAATTTTAATGAATTCGCCACTTACCTTGTAAAAAGCAGGCCTTACGCCTGCTTTTTACATTTCTAAATTCTGCAGGCTTATGTTCCCGGAGAAACCTGTAAAAAAAAACTAAGTTTGATGCGCACGCGCAGCCTCCCCCGCGCACGCGTTCGACCTCTGAACCTCTTCGTTCAGAGGAACGGAAGTGCCGGTTTCCCGCGCATGCGCAGTGCATGTAGGAAACCGGCACTTCCATCGGGCCTATGGGTGAGTACCCCGTGCGTACTCACCCGTGGAGACCCGAAGTTCTGGGCCATATTAAAACAGATAGTAAGAGCTTTTACAGGTATATAAAAAGGAAGAAGGTAGCTAAAGTAAACGTTGGTCCCTTAGAGGATGAGACTGGGGAGTTAATAATGGGGAACGGGGAAATGGCAGAGACTCTGAACAAATATTTTGTATCTGTCTTCGCGGTAGAAGACACTAACAACATCCCAATAATGGATAATCAAGGGGCCACAGGGAGTGGGGAACTAAAGACAATCACTATCACTAAGGAAATAGTACTCGGTAAAATAATGGGACTAAAAGACGACAAGTCCCCTGGACCAGATGGCCTGCATCCTAGGGTCTTAAAAGAAGTGGCTGCAGAGATATTGGATGCATTGGTTGCAATATACCAAAATTCCCTGAACTCTGGAGAGGTCCCAGCAGATTGGAAAACCGCTAATGTAACACCCCTATTTAAGAAAGGAGGGAGACAGAAAGCAGGAAACTATAGACCAGTTAGCCTAACATCTGTCGTTGGGAAAATGCTGGAGTCCTTCATTAAGGAAGCAGTAGCAGGGCATATGAAAAACATACTGCAGTCAAACAGAGTCAGCATGGCTTTAGGAAAGGGAAATCATGTTTAACAAATTTGCTGGAGTTCTTTGAGGATGTAACAAGCAGGGTGGACAAGGGTGAGCCAGTGGATGTGGTGTATTTGGATTTCCAGAAGGTATTCGATAAGGTGCCACATAAAAGGTTACTGCATAAGATAAGAGCTCATGGAGTTGGGGGTAATATGGATAGAGAATTGGCTAACTAACAGAAAGCAGAGAGTCGGGATAAATGGGTCATTTTCTGGTTGGCAAACGGTAACTAGTGGGGTGCCACAAGGATCGGTGCTGGGGCCCCAACTATTTACAATCTACATTAATGACTTGGATGAAGGGATCGAGTGTAATGTAGCCAAGTTTGCGGATGATACAAAGATGGGTGGGAAAGCAAATTGTGCAGAGGACTCAAAGAATCTGCAAAGGGATATAGACAGGCTAGGTGAGTGGGCAAACATTTGGCAGATGGAGTATAATGTGGGAAAGTGCGACAGCAGGGATTGTGGGACCACCTCAGGAGGAGGAAGAGGGAGAGGTCTGTGGCCGCCTCATTAGACTGTGGTTCTAATGAACTAAACCCCAGATCCTCGTTGCTCACCATATCCCCATCATTCCATCCCTGTCGCAGGCCATATCACAGCACACTAATCCAAACTGAATTAACAAATTTATCAAAAATCAGTGAACACATATTTACAACAAAAATATTAACTATTCAGCCTTGTGCAATCCTTTAGTGCCTGCCCTTACTGTGCCTTTGCCTATTCTAGTGTTCCTACGACATGTTGGCCCAGTGGCTGCAGCAGGGCTGGTAGAAGGCTGCTGAGTGTCCGTGCGGGAGACTTCAGATGGCCTGGCAGGACGCCCTCGACCAGCACCGGGCCTGGAAGGCCGGCTGTGGACTGCGCCACCTCAGCATGGGAGGCAGCAGTCTGGGCTGGCTGGATAACAGGCAACAACAAGGGCAATGGCGAAGTGGCAGTGGTGGGAGCAGGAATGCTGTCATCCTGAGAGAGGACAGCAACTTCCCGCTCCACTGACCCATTGCCACTCCCCCGGGGCAGTACCTCAGCATCCCTAGCAATCTGCTGGAGCACAGATTGTTGGCCTGCTGCGACACCGTGAAAGCCCTGGTCGACGGTGGTAGACCCACCATGATGGCAGCAGTCAGAGCTGCGTGGCATCAAGCTGAGACTACATTGGATGCCACCAAGTATAGACTGCATTACAGCACTAAGACGTTGCGTCGCTTCCACCTGTGCTGCAATGCAAGCTGCCAGATCGCCCATCACACTTGGCTTGAGGTCTGGGTCTCCACGGTCTCTCTGGGGGTCTACCATCCTTTGCAGACTGGAAATAATGGGCTCCATGATGTGCGCAGAGCCTTGTGCAATGTTAAAGGTGGACTCCTCCACGCTCCTTATCATTGCCGAGAGGTTCTCAGGCACCCTTGCCATTGCACCTATCATCTCCGTGTGCATGCCCATCACCCTTCTTCTAAATGCCACCCCATCGAGGTCCTCATCTGAGTCCTGTGCGGCAGAACTCGCGCGCGAACTCGCCCTCCAGGGAGCTGGCACCTGAACTACCCTTTCCCTCTGGCCTTGCTGCAGCCCATCCAGAGCTGGTGCCTCACCCTGTGCAGAACCCACTACTATACTAGCCTCTAAAGAATGTGTAGTGTCAGTATCTGAGCTGGTGCTTGCCGGTAAGACATGCAATGACGCAGTGTCTTCTTCCTCCTCCTCTTCTCCCACCTCGCTCTCTACGGTGCCCTCAGGGACAGGCTGTTCAGGTGCTTGCTCATTATCTGAAAGCATAAATGCACAAGAGTCGGGTTAAGGTGAGGGGAGGGGGTAGGAAGGGAGAAATGCATGCATACTGGAAAGTGCGAAACGCTTGTGGGGTGAGGGGGAAGTGGGATGTGAGAAGAAGGAGTAGGGAGGAACATACCGTTGTTGTCCCCAAGGCGGTTAATGTCACCGGTGGCCATGGCGCCCACCACCTGGTGCCCAATAATGTGCAGCACTCTATTTTCCAGTGCAGACAGTGGTTGAATGTCAGCTTGTCCCCCGCCTATGCGCTCCTACTCCCTCCTGTTGTGAGCCACCTTGGCCTGCAAGAGAAAGGAAAGTGTGTGAGTGAGTGTGGAGCAATGTGGGTGGTGATGTGCCTGCCATAGTTGAATAGCTGTCATTGTGTGCATGGTGTGAGATGTGGGTGTGAGTGTTGATAGGTAGAGATTGTTGGTGGGTGAGTGCTGGGGGCGTGGTGCTTTGGGCATTGTGTGAAGACTGTGGTTCAAATGGTGGTATGTAGCATTTATTGAAGCATTGACTCACCCTGACCACCCGAGTGAGGCCGTTAAATTTCTTCCTGCACTGTGTGCGGGTCCTGGGGACTACAGTGCTGTCCAAGATGTGCTACACTACCTTCACATGGTGCAAAGACTTGTGGCGAGGATCTCCTGCCACTTGCCGGGTAGAGCACCATCCTTTGTCTCTCCACAGCGAACAATAACGCCTCCGATGCTTGATCGCTGAATCTGCGGGATCTGCCATGATTACAGCTGCTTAGTCCTCTGGCTCCATCTCCTTGACCTGCTGCTGCTTGCTGAGGCAGGTACACAGCCAGCAATGCTGAGAATGAGATTCTGCAGCATCAATGAACCTCCCCTTTAAGAACTGGAAAATGCCTGTGGCAATCATGACTTGCGATTAGACTCCACCTGATATTGGTCCACCCTTTGAGTGTAATGCCAATGAGCTTGGCCTTAAAGACTTGAATTAGCACTCCAATCATTTCTTTGAGCAGTGAGAATGAATTTTGCGTGCAGCCTAAAGCATTAGCATCTGGTGCTAATTCTCCAGCTTTTCTAATTTTACCGCCCATTCCTAGGCTATAATGAATGTCTAGCCCAGAGAGTTAGCATGCAGATACAGCAAGCGATTAGAGAGGAAAATAGCATACTAGACAATTGGAGTACAAGAGTAGGCAGTCTTGCTACTGTTGTACAGGGCTTTGGTGAGACCACATCTGGAGTACTGTGTACAGCTTTGGTCTCCTTATTTAAGGAAGGATATACTTGCCTTGGAGGTGGTTCAACGAAGATTCACTAGAATAATCCCTGGGATGAGAGGGTTGTCCTATGAGGAGAGATTGAGTAGATTAGGCCTGTACTCTTTGGAATTTAGAAGAATGAGAGGCGATCTAATTGAAACATATAAGATTCTGAGGGGGATTGACAGGATAGATGCTGAGAGATTGTTTCCCCTGGCTGGAGAGTTCAGAACTAGGGGGCATAGTCTCAGGATAATGGGTCGGCCTTTTAAGACTGAGACGAGGAGGAATTTCTTCACTCAGAGGGTTGTGAATCTTTGGAATTCACTGCTCCAAAGGGCTGTGGATGCTCAGTCATTGAGTATATTCAAGGTTGAGATAGATAGATTTTTGGACTCTAGGGGAATCAAGGGATATTGTGATAGGGCAGGAAAGTGGTGTTGAGGTCAAAGAGCAGCCATGATCTTATATGGCCTACTCCTGCTCCTAATTCTTATGTTCTTATGTAGGACAACTTCAGGGACTTCGAGACCTGTGCTAGATTAGGATCAGCTGAGAGGCAGGAAAACTATCAGCTAATGGGGTATAAATTAGTTTTGGGCAGTGACGTAATAAAACTCACTACGCACTTGGTTTGAGCATAAAGCAAGGCTTTAATCAACTTGCTTCAGAACATGGAGGTCTAGTTGTACTTCACTAGTTCCTTGTCTTACAAAATGTCCCTGGAAAGCTGGGCCCACACCCGAGTATTTATACTCCTTGGACGGCGCCACCAGCTGGCCGTCCAGCATTATTTCATGAGTAGTTTCTTGATGAATGATGAGAATTATAACAGGCAGTAATGCAAAATGGGTGATAGCGGATTGGCAGCCCGTTTTGCACTCTGTCTGATTTTCTTATCCATTTTGGAGTGTAAAACAGACTGCCAATCCCCTATCACCTGTTTTGCGCAACTGCCTAAGATGAATTTATACCCCAATGTCTTTTGTTTTATAAAGGATAACAGATGTGCTGGAGATGAAACAATAAAATAACACTGTCAACAATGAGATGAGGCATGTTATGTTATTGAAACACACTAAAAACCATATACTGTACAGTACTGATGAAATTTAGTTATTTAGGGTTATATTGATTGAAGACAGTTTCAAAAATAATTTACAAAAACTGTTACCTTTTGTCCTTGTTGGCAACATTCTCACACATGATCACATATCCTTGAGCTTTGCATGAATCAGTTGTCACTTATCTGTTTCTAGGTAAAGATTCTAGTTTTAGCCTGTTTATTCTTGCCAGCAATCGGTGTTGTGTGAGACAGAAATTGGACTGAAGTGTCTTGTGTCTGTGTGTTGGAATCTGAACTGCAGTGTCCAGCAATTGGGCTTTTGGCAGGAACCTCGTGTGTTAGATCACAAACTCGCACCCTTGTCTCAGGATAGTGATCTCACACTTTCCTGTGCCAGTAACTCACAGCATTTCTCTTTTTTTCATTAAAGTGAGAAAGCGCTATGGTGGCAAGGCTATTCCAGCATACACTGTGGTAATGAAAGCCCTCTAGAAAGACTATAGTACTGAGGGCGTTCTCCACTGAGAGTAAGCAAGAGAATACAGCTGCAGGGCTGTGAGAAAGAGAAATAAGAAAAAGTGAAACGGAAATAAAGAGGAAAAGAAGATAATGTCAGGGAAAGTCAGCGAAGACAGAAAAAATATATTAATGCGGCTTGGTAGTCCCCTACGGCTCAAGTGACGGACTTGCCACTTTGATGTTTTTAGTGCAAGCGACACCTCAGATATCGACACTGTGAATGAAAGTTTTACACCTGGGTTTTGTTCAATGTTGATAGCATAGGGATAATTTTCCCATCTCACGTTTCCAGTCAGAAAGCTTGGAGATGAATGTTTAGTTAATAGAAGTTTTACTACAAAGAAATAGCACACAATGTATGTATAACACAAGTGCCAGTTCTATAATGGGGTGTCCAAAACTGCACACCGTAATCTAATTGTAGCCTAACCAATGCTTAGTACAGATTTATAATTACTTCTTTACCCTTGTACTCTTTGCCACTAATTATTAAACTTCAAAGGCCTTTTTTATGGTTCATTTGCTTACACTTGCACTTTCTGGGAATTATGTATTAGCCTAATTCCAGCTGCCTTGTAAGTGTCTGGGAGGGCATTTATCTCCAGCATGTGGTTTGAGCAGGTGGAATGTTGGTTCAAATAGTAGACATTGGCTAGGTAACTGTCAGGCTCTGGGGCTTTTCTGGATTGGATACTTCTTACTGCCAGCTGGATTTCACTAAGATTGCTGAGTGCAGTGACTGCATGTTTTCTTGGGAGAGTTGAGGAGATGGGCAGGTTGCGTGGTCTGGGATTCTCTGGTGTCAGGTGAGCTGTAGCTTGCAAATTCTCTGTTGATTTCAGTGAGGTCAGAAGTTAATTTACCATCTGTTTTCTTAATTGATGTAATGGTTCTGCTTTGCACTTGTTATAGAACATATGCAGGAACCTCCCCTGCAGTGGAGGTTGTGGTTTTGGGAGGTGTCGCCAAAGAAGCCTTGGTGAGTTGCTGTAGTGCATCCTGTGGATAATACACACTGCAGCTATGGTGCGCCGATGGTGGAGGGAGTGAATGTTTAAGTTGATGAATGGG
The DNA here is from genome assembly GCF_052327205.1 of Somniosus microcephalus. Classification (NCBI taxonomy): domain Eukaryota; kingdom Metazoa; phylum Chordata; class Chondrichthyes; order Squaliformes; family Somniosidae; genus Somniosus; species Somniosus microcephalus. Next base: position 186,819,636 of record NC_140991.1, read on the forward strand.
TTGCTTCTCAAGCGGATACTTTAGAAGCTACACATTCATGTGACTGGTTCAGTCGAGTTTCTGGTCCATGATGACCCCAGGATGTTGATAGTGGTGGATTCAGCGATGGTAATGCCGTTGAATGTCATGGGGCGGTGGTTAGACTCTCTGTTGGAGATAGTCATTGCCTGGCACTTGTGTGGTGCGTGTTGCTTGCTAATTATCAGTCCAAAGCCCAATGGACTGCTTCATTATCTGAGGAATTACAATGGCATTGAACACTGCAATCATAAGTGAACAGCCAGACCTCTGACCTTATGATGGAGGGAAGATCATTCATGTTTGGGCCTAGGACGCTGCTCTGAGGAACGCCTGCAGCACTGTCCTGGGGCTGAGATGATTGGCCTTCAACAACCACACCATCTTCCTTTGTGCTAGGTATGACTCCAGCCACTGGAGAGTTTTCCCCCCGATTTCCACTGACTTCAATTTTACTAGGGCTCCTTGATGCCACACTCAGTCAAATGCTGCCTTGATGTCAAGGGCAGTCACTCTCACCTCACCACTGGAATTCAGCTCTTTTGTTCATGTTTGGGCCAAGGCTGTAATGAGATCGGGAGCTGAGTGGTCCGAGCGGCACCCAAACTGAGCATCAGTGAGCAGGTTATTGGTGCGTAAGTGCCGCTTGATAGCATTGTTGACAGCTCCTTCCATCACTTTGCTGATCTTTGAGAGTAATTGGCTGGGTTGGATTTGTCCTGCTTTTTGTGGACAGGACAAACCTGGGCAATTTTCCACTTTATCGGGTAGACGCCAGTGCTGTAGCTGTGCTGGAACAGCTTGGCTAGAGGCACGGCTAGTTCTGGAGCACAGTTCTTCAGCACGACAGCTGGGATGTTTTCGGGGCCCATAGTCTTTGCTGTGTCCAATGCACGCAACCATTTTTTGATATCACATGGAGTGAATCGAATTAAAGTGCACTTTAATGACTGACTCACTGGAACATGCAATGCAATTATATATTTAGTTGGCATTATTAGGGAATCTGCAGAAAATGACTGTTCATGTTTGTGCAGTGTTGATAAATCATGGAATCTAATCACTAAACTAAAACATCAGATTATGTTTGTGACAGACATTCGCTGTTATATTTCTGGCTTCATTCATACACCAGATGTCAGGAAATTCCAGACATGCCGTTATTTCTACATTTGTCAACACAAAATGAGTCAACAAGACAGCAGAAATGCAGCTGAATTAATAATTCATCTGATTTTACTAACTAGATTGAACTAGCTGACAGAGAGCCAACATGCTGAACTTCAAATAAGTAGGCTAATGTGGATTAAAATTTGACTGACATATTGGCATCTATGTCAAAATACCTTGTAAATTAAAAGCTTAAAAATCTTCTAGGCCCCTTCAACTCCTCCCTCATGTACTAGTGAGTGTGGCAATGATCTATACAGAGTAGAAGGGTCGCAGGTTCAAGCCCTGGTCTGTACAAAGTTAGCTGATTTCAGCTAGGGTCATGGTGGAAAGTACAATGAGCCCTCAGTGTCCCTGGGCTAGAGATGGGAAAAGTATCTGCTTTGGATCCTGCTCCTGATGGCTATTCAGTGTCCCTGCTGACAAGAACATATATGTGAATGTTAGGTGAGGGCAAGATCAAACCCAGCTGTAATGTCTTCCATCTGCCAAAACTCATTGGGTCCTGGATTTCCTTGGACTTTCTGCTGCTGCACTGCCATAACTTTGCTAGAAACTCTGTTTACAAATGTAAAAGTCAATGAGCTCCTCGCATGAATGGGGAAAGGGATTTAAGGAGATAGATGGTATTGGAGAAAAGAAGTTAGAGGTTATTGTTCTCCATGATGATCCTGGAGTAGTGGTTGGTTTTGGCAGAAGAGAGTGATGCCTGATTACACTTGATGTGGTGCAGTCAGAGCTGGTGATGAATGGCTGTGTGCCAGATACACCCAAGTCTGCACCACTCTTCCACAGTTCTGAAAGTATTCATGCAAATTTATAAGCAACAAAAGAGAAAGTCCTTCCTGATGATGGTTATGATCTTGAGGTGAATGGGCTTGCTTGGCTGTCAAACCACTATTCTAAGAATTGTACATGGAGCTTGTGTTTCCTCTAAGAGCAGAAAATGTGGTTGCGCAGCAAAGTATGTTTACTTAAGTGCCGGTAGGAACTGATCATGGTCTCAAAATGGAGCTGACTGTTTTGCCTGGATAGAGGATAGGTAATCTTAGGTTGCAGATTTGAATAGTGTTAAGGTTTATTAGATGTCCAATTTGCTGTGCAAAGATTAACAGTAAAATGTTTTAGGATCTATCAAGGTATAATACTCTTTGGCCTAGAAATTCAGTGGGCTGCGCCACCAGTTTGCACCCAAAGAGGGCACTCAGTGGCTTTTGCGCCACTGGCCACACCTACCGCGATATTTAGCGGGGCGCTAATGGCGACGTTAGCCTGTAGCGCTGCGCCGCCACCGATGACGTCATCGGTGTGCGCAGCGCCCCGCTATCGCCCCGATGGCCATATTTGGTCGCGCCCGCCTCTTCAGCGCCGGCCGCAAATAGCGACCGGTACACAGGGGCCCACCTGTGGCAGTAGTGGCGCTAGTTAAGGTGGAGGTGCGGCCGGCCGCTTTTTCGGCGCCCGCCTGCCCGCACCTCTGTCCCCGGCCTCCTACACCCTCCCCCCCGCGGCATTGCCGGCTGTTTCCCGAGAGCCCGGCACTTCTCCTTGATGCCGGGCTCATTTGCCGGCACTCGCGAGCGGGGCTTGCGCTGTTGCAGGCACCTCCCCCCCTTAACAGTGGGAGCAGTACCGCAGCCTGCCGTGCCGCAGCGTGTGGCGCTGCGGCCCTTAGCGCGCCGATATTCAGTTTCAGCGCCCCAAGCGGGGCGCGGGAAGCCTCGTTTAGCGGCCCGCTTCCATTTGGGGCGCAGAAACTGAATATCCGGATGGCGCAAGTGGCTCCGCTCGCAGCGGTAATTCCGGCGCCCAGGCGAGCTTGGCGCCCCAAACTGAATTTTTAGCCCTTTGAATTCTAACATAAGGCTTCTTCAAAGCAATTTGTATCTTAAATGATCAAATGAAAAATCATGTGTTTCTCAAAAGCCACTTAATTCTTCAAATTAATGTAGTGCCAAACAGAGTGTAAGCCATGTACAATAGATTTAATCACTGTTGCTTAAGGTGCATGAATATTCCCATTCTAAGCCATGGTGGAACCCAGCTCACGAGTGTAAGAGACAAGGCTGAGGGTAGGCCAGGTATGTCCTATTTCCCTGGCAACTAAAATATCTTGCACACGTCCATATAATTATACTCAGAGTCCACTGAATCCTCTCAAGGCTATATAGGGCATAAGAAAAGGCAGAATGTGCTGGAGATGTAAGGAACAATTAACAATGGAAATTCCATCTCAAAAATGGTTGAGGATGTCCTGTCAAGCAAAACACCGGCAATACTGAGAACACTAAGATAATATCCCACCTTCCCAAACCAAAGGATAGTCAGTGCATTGGTCAAAACAGTGCTTTATTAAATATAGCACTGGAAGGCAGAAACCCCACATCCATGATGAATGATTTAGCCAAGCCACAGAAGACACCAAAATGTTAAAAGTTCATGACAGAATTCCCATTTGGGTAAGCAGTAATAACCAGATGTGGATTAGAATCAAGTAAGGACCAGCCTGAAAATCAGAATATGGACAAATAGCACCCCACCACCAGATTTTCCCCAAATAACATATGTGGTAAGCTCTTGCTTATGTTCTCCATGCCAGGACCTTGTGTGTCAATAAATTAATCAAATGTTTAGTTGATCTCTGTCATCACAAAGTATCTGTCTGAAACAATTTTTTTCTTAGAAGGCTGGGCAAGAGCCAACTAATGATGTTATAAACTGATGGAAGAGAAAAGGAGTTTGCAAACAATATTAAAATCAGCCCTATTACCTTTTGCCAGGAGGGTAGTTACATGTCATACACAGTGCAGTTAGCATCATTTCAGGGTCCAAACAAGAGGTGACATTAAGACTGACAAGTCACTGAAGCTAGAAAATAAACATTTTTTGTTTTGATGACAGAAACTCTGAAGACTTTTTTAGATTCTTATATTCAAATATAACTGCCAGTCGTCTTCTTAAAATAATGTGAAGGAACTCTGGCAACTTATCATTTGTAACAAATTCTCAGAAGAAATAAGTGAGTTAAGATTTGCATGCTTGGTTAAGTCTTCTCACAGCTTTATGAGGATGACTTGCTGGTCTGCTGGTGCATCAGAAGTTTGTCCAGCGATAATATAAAGGGAAACCACAGAACTATAAATCATTCAAAACGTAACACTTACACTACTATTAGAGTTTAACCACAGGTAATGAAGCTAACGGTTTTAACAACTTCTCTTCAGTAACACGCAGCTGAGGAGTCATTTAACTCAAAAGAATCATATCTGTTACCATCTGGGGAAGCAGATGTGGAGAGAACTATTCCTGGTTTCTTGACTTTATAGCCTCTTTTCTTACCATGCCATTAAACTGTGATGGAGAGCTCAGAAGATAATACAGTTACTCTGCTGTGAGTAATTTCAAGCTCCTGTTTGATTTAGTGATTGTACTTAATCATTAATACATTACAGTTTCAATACTATTCTCCCTCATCTCAAAAAAATAGAATCCTCTGCGTAAGTCCAGAAAAGCAATTCCTAAAAAATCAATTTTATTATTACCACTACTTCTACTGCTATTACTGGTTCATTTGCTGCAGAAGGAAGAAGGAAATAAGAACTGTATAGAGTAGAAATTGGATATAGTTCAGAATTACCATCAGATGTGTCAATGAAACACATAGGAATAGTAAAAAAATTATGGGAATTGTAAAAATGAGAGATCTGTAAGAGTAGAAAGGAAATCATGTTCAAACTGTATAGTGCTCTAGTCAGAACATATAGTAACAGTTTCAGGCAGGAGAAGGCCGTCAGTCTATCTAGCCCTCCAGTCCACAATATTGCCTTGGTGCATTCCTAATAACCCTGAATCTCATTTCTTGACAGGAGTCTGTCTAGTTCTTTTTTGAAACCCTTTGAGATTTCTTGTTCCACCACCCGTGCTGGTAATCTGTTCCACTTACTCATCATCCTGCTACTAAAAAAACTTCCTCCTGTATTTCTTGGCTACTGTGTAACTGAGACACAAGGGATACTTTCAAACCCCTGATACACTTCAGACTTGACCCATGAGGCTAATCCTTAGTGTCAGAGGTCTGAGACCAGAAAAACTTGGGCTTTTCATCTGTGAAAGGGGGCAAGAGGTAAGCTTATCAAAGTATATGATAGTAAACGGCATAGTGATAGCAGATCCGGGAAATGATTTGAACCTAAACCATGTAGGTCAAGGGGACATAGTTTCAAACTAGTAAAAAGACTGATGCCAGCTAGTTCTTCTTATTATAGAGGCTGATAAGAACTGGAAACCTAGAGATTGCTTGACTTTACTACTACTGGCTGCTCGAGAGATATGCACTGCTGGCAATAAACACTAAAGGGCGATTTTGCCAGCCCTGGGGAGGAGGGTTTGGAGCGGGACTGCTGGGAAAATGGCAGAATCTGGGGGCGGGTGCCCATCCCGCCCACGACCCACCTCCATGCCATCTTCCCAGTAGGTGGGTACCCGATCCACGCCGGGTCCTGTCTCCTGGAGGCGGGAAGGGGATTACAGCCACTTAATTGCCTGTTAACAGATCGTTAACAGGCAGTTAAGAGGATTATCCCCATTTTTCCAGCTGAGGTCTGGGCTTCCCAATGTCGGGAAACCCCGCCAGGGTCAGCGAGGCGAGCAGTGGGTCTGCGGGGGTTTGCGGGGTCCAAAAGTGCGCTGTGGAGGTAAGTGATGGTTGCAAGTGTGGAGAGGTGAGTATGTGAGGTGAGTGAAAAGTGATAGACAATGTTTACGTACCATTGTTTCTTCCTGCAGGCTTCAATCGTTGGGGATCCGAAGGCTCCGGCATCTCAATGGCAGAGATGACAGATGGCTGCTGCATTCTCTGATGCAACAGCCATCTGCTTTCTGCTCACAAAATAGGTTTGGTGAGCCTTGAATACAAGAACTCACCAAATGACAGAGAATGTCAGTGTTTGGCAGCTTCTCAAAGCTGTCATACAATGACAATTTGACAGATGAAACGTCATACGTTGACATTCTCTGTAACCGGCTTCCCCTTAATTGGCCTGCTAAGCTCGCTGGGCGGGCTTAACAAGGTCAATTAAGGGAAAATAGCGTGGGTTGGCCACAAGTCGATAGAGGCAGGACTAAAACCCGACAAGCAGCAGTCCTGCCTCCAACGTGCTCCCATTGGCAAAATCACCCCCTAAGTGACATCAGCACCAGCTGCTTCATCTGGATGGACTTCTAGGAACTGAATTGCAGGCAAAAACTCTGGACTCATTTGAAGACATGGATGTGTGACAGGATGACTGTAATTTCTTTCTAGATGCATGAGCTAAAATGGGTTGAATGGCCTGCTTCATCTACTTCTATCTTGTAACCTAGTGGTACTACTTTTTTATCGTTATATAAAAAATGCCACATTCTCTGTTGTGTGACTCTGACTTAGTTCCTATTTAGTTAACATTAATGAAGTTGACTGTAGTTCGTATAATGGGTTAGATTCTGCTGATGCTGATGTCAAATGTATAATGACAACATTGAGTGACTAAAACTGCTTAAACAAGTCACAAGTCTCAGTCCAGTGGCAGTGTTTTCCTTTTCACCTGCCTTGGTTAGACCTGTTTCATCAGTTGTCTGATGAACTTGAGCTCATCCAAAACTCTGCTGCCCGTATCCTAACTCACACCAAGTCCTGTTCACCCATCAACCCTGTGCTCACCGACCTACAATGGCTCCTGGTCCGGCAATGCTTCGATTTTAAAATTCTCACTCTTGTTTCCCGAACCACTCCAGGGCATCGCCCCTCCCTATCTCTGTAACATCCTCCAGCGCTACAACCCTGCGAGATCGCTGCGCTCCTCCAATTCTGGTCTGTTGCACATCCTTGATTTTAATCACTCCGCCACGGGCGGTCGTGCCTTCACCTGCCTAGGCCCCAAGCTCTGTAATTCCCTCCCTAAACATCTCTGCCTCTCTACCTCTCCTCCTTTAATATGCTTCTTAAAGCCTATCTCTGACCAAGCTTTTGGTCATCTGTCCTAATATCTCATGTAGCTTGGTGTCAAATTTTGTTTGATAACTCTCCTGTGAAGTACCTTGGGATGCTTTACTATGTTAAAGGCACTACATAAATGCAAGCTGTTGCTGAGTATTTGTTGTAAACAACTGATAGAGCTGAAATATTCCATTGGGGTGTTGGGGAGGGTGAGGGAGTGGTAATGAAGAGGAATAAAGAAGAGAAAATAGAGACAGATTGCTCCACGATTGTAGTTCATAGAGGATGCTCGGTGGAAAGCAACATCATCAAAAATGGACAAGAGGGAGAGAGAGGAATTCAAAAGGCAACAAAATATACTAGAAACACTAGGCCACAGCATATGCTAACAGATGACTAAGATAATGGATAATAGGCTGCTTTACTAAACAGAAATCAAGAAAAAAACCTTCAATGACTGATGCACTGCTCGATCTGAGCCATACCTAGATAAATGCAATTTCCAAATGAAGTTCATGTCTGCGATTTGTCACTGTGGTCCTTAAGAAGTGTTATTGCACATTGCAATCACTTCCAGACATGACAATTGGCATTTCACGCCTACAGCGTTGCACAGCTACAGCAGGCATGCATCAAAATATCTTGGATGACAATGTGTCCACTTCAATGCTTTAATTCCTGCAGTAGAGTATTTTTTATTTAATTTGGTAACAAGACAATACAGTGACGTTTAGGTGCCAAATCACTGCTTCGCACCTGACGCACTTCCCACTTAGGTTTGTCGGGAGTGCAGCAGAAGATCTAACATAACACAGTTAGATGTGCTATACATCTGTGCCCCTACCTTCTCACAGTGGTAATAATCATTACTGCTCTTGCTGTCAGTGGGAGGGGAAGGTGCAGTGGGGAAGAAAGGCTTTTACCACAATTGCAGCCAGGCTTTTTACACCCTTGTGCAAACACTAAAATTAGTGGCTGGAAAACTTGGGGGGTGGTGGCGGGGGGCATGGGGAAGAGGGTGGAATGGGCCCAAATTCCTGATATGGGTTCCTGGCTGGTGAAGTTCTGCAACCAGGATTGCACATTCATAATATTTATCCTATTTATGTTGCTCCGAATAAAGCTTACATTGTCAGGCTTGATGAAAAATTGAGGCTACTCATCCCTGTACATTGGGAAGATAAGTGTTGCCATCAGTGTGTCATTATATGCGCAAGGGCAGAGTGATGATGCTTTTCAGGCATGTTGCTTTAAAGCCATACCGTACTCCAGGGTCAGCATCTTTATTCTGTTTTCCAGGATGCTCTTTTAACTTTCTGTGACCTGTTTGCAGTAACATGCCATTTAAACTATAGGGAAAGGGAAAGTTATTTTTATAAGGTAGAGAAAAAAGAAGAGTTAGGAAAGAGGACTTGCATTTATATAGCATTTTTCACGACCTCAGGACATCCCAAAGCGCTTTACAGCCAATGAAGTACTGTTTAAAGTGTGGTCATTGTTGTAATGTAGGAAATACAGCAGGTCCCACAAACAGCAATGTGATAATGGCCAGATCACCTATTTTTTAGTGATGTTGGTTGAGGGATAAATGTTGGCCAGGACACTAGGGGGAGCTTCCTGTTCTTCTTCAAAATAGTGCCATGGAATTTTTTACGTCCACCCAAGATGGCAGACAGGACCTCGGTTTAACGCCTCATCTGAAAGATGGCACCTCTGACATTGCAGCACTCCCTCAGTACTGCACTGTGAGTGTCAGTCTTAGGCCACATCGCATTTGAAGATTCATCTAGGAGTGTGGAGGGAGTATATTGGAGGATTTTGTTATTGCTGACATTTCAAAACATGACTTTCCAAAGATAGAGGGCTGCACCCCGGTTTTCCGATGACTCCCTACATATTCTTGTGGAGGGTGTTAGGGCATGCAGGGAGGTCCTCTTTCCTGCGGATGGGCAGAAGAGACCTCCCCAGGAGACAAAAAGAGCCTGGCTCCAAATAGCCGAGGAGATGAACAGCAGGGATGTGGTGAGACGTACCTGCGTGCGGTGCCGGAAGTGGTTCAATGATTTGATGAGATTAGGAAAGGTGAGTGCAAAGTCACACTCAACTTCATCCTGATGTGCCTGTCACCACATCCCCATCACTCTGCCTTTCCAAGCCCACCTCAGCACATCATTCCTCACACCAACATACCTTGCATGTCTACCCAGCCCTCTCTCTCTATCTGCATTATCACATCCCTATCTGACTAACCATCCCTCACACTCACCCTCATCCTATTGCAATCATACCAACTAACAACACACAAGGAGGCCATTTGGGATTGGCACCCGCTCTCACATAGTCACCATCTATAGATGTAACCCACACATTCTTTACACTCATGCCCTCACACTCACTTAAACTTCTCTTCTTTCCCTCCTTGCAGGAGAAGAGAGCGCACAACAACAGGGAGAGGGAGAGAACCGGAGGTGGCCCTCCACCCTTCAGTACTTTAACTCCAGCAGAGGAGGTGGCCCTGAAGGTCTCAAGAGTTGCAGAGCTGCTGGCGGTGGGAGATGGAGAGAGGGGGATCTCTCAGCAACCTGGTGACAGAATTACATCTCATACAGCCACATGGAATACAGCAGTCACGCATATGATATCGGATGTCAGGAGGCAATGGGGGTGAAATTGGGTATCGACCTGTTTGGGGTGCTAACTTTTGAAATTTTGAAAATTTAGCGCCAGGCGCTAAGGATTCTGAACTTCCACTAAATTGGGTGTTAGCGCCCCAGGAATGAAGTGGGGCGTTAAATCAAGCACAAATGACCTCAGTGGGGCGCTACAGGGGCGCTACCAGCAGAGCGCTAATGAATTTCAGGTGCAATGCATTCAGCAACGATCCTTCATACTGATTCCTTCCAGCTCTTATAGGAGAGGTTGCATCATTGTGCAGATGCTCATTGTCAGCATTGCTGGCTTTGAGGTGACCTGCGAGCAACTGAATCCCCTGATGGCTGTTCCCACTCCCAGAGAGAGAGCTCGTCGGTTGGAGGCATTGATCGTTGGAGTGGAGCGAAGGAGGGCAATGCTGTTCCCGGCCACTGGAAGGAGTCCATTGCCCCAGGTCTTCAGGGCAATGTGGAGGGAAGTGGCCCAGGAGGTATCGGCCAGTAGTGTGGTGAACTGCAGCCTGACTCAGTGCCGCAAGAAATTCAATGACCTCAGTCGGGTGGTCAAGGCGAGTACATGCTTCAACAGCTCCTACATACCAGCATCTGTGTGATGAAATATTCCATTCACCACTGCCTGTGACTGAGATCGGTTTCAGTGTCATTTCCCTTCCCCCAGACCTCATTGTATTGTGTACTGGAATGTGCTGTATTGTATACTGGAATGTGCTGTGTGTAGGACTCCGCCCATACCTGGCCCCGTTTGTAAGCTAGCTTCAGTCTGGCCTCAGTCTCCAGAAGGAAGACATCTCTCTCTCTTACGTGTTACTTTCTAAGTTAATAAAAGCCTTGTTTTTGTTCTGCTAACTTCGAGTCTCGGAATTATTGAGGCACATCAATTTTATTCACTTATTTTTCAACACTATGGATCAACTCCTGAAACCCGAACGTTTGGATTTGGATCAACATGCTCCGGACGCATCAGCACGCTTCGGACACTGGTTTGAGTGTATGGAATTCTTCCTGGACAATTCCGCAGCCGTCAAAGACGCTACGGACGCTGCGAGGATGAGACTCGGAATTCTGCGGAATTGGGTAAGCCACCGGGTTTACCCCCTCATCCAAGACGCCGAGACGTACCTGGCCGCCTGCGACATCTTAAAGGCGCATTACCAGCAGCCTACGAATGAGGTGTATGCTAGGCACCTGCTCGCTACCCGCGCACAGCGACCTGGGGAATCGGTGGAGGAGTTCCTAAGCACCCTGAAAATGCTTGGCAAAGACTGCAAGTGCCGAGATGTAAAAGCCGCAGTGTACACTGACGAGCTTGTTCGCGATGCCTTCATCACAGGCCTCAGCTCCACTTACATCCGGCAAAGACTGCTGGAAAAAACGGGGTTGGACCTGAAACAGGCTGCGGACACCGCGCGATCCCTGGATGTGGCCCAGAGAAACTCGGACGCCTACTCTTCAGCCCGCGCCGTCCACGCCGCCACGTGTGCACCGAGGGCGCCGCCATCTTGGAAGGCATCTTCCCCGTCCGACAGCCCGACACCGGCTGGGCCCCGCTCTCCCCCCAGAAGCCCTACGACAGCCGCGACGCATCAGGGACCCAACTGCTACTTCTGCGGGCAGCCAAAGCACACCAGAAGCCTGTGCCCGGCGAAAGGCACCACCTGCTTTAAGTGCGGTAAGAAGGGGCACTTCGGGAAGGTGTGCAGAGGGAACCCCGCCGGAAAACCAACCGCCGGAAAACCCGCCACCGCCGCGTGTGCGCCGTGGGAGTGGCCATCTTGGACGCCATCTTGCCCGACCTCGTGGGGTCCGCCATCTTATGAGCAGACAGCGTGGACGCCATCTTGTATCGATCAGGGCCCTACAGTGGCATCGGTCACAGTGGACCAGACCAGGCCGCACCCGCTATCCAGATCAATGGTGGACATCGAGGTAAACGGGTGCCGGGTTCAATGCTTAATTGACAGTGGAAGCACGGAGAGCTTTATCCACCCAGAACTGGCACAACAACTCTCCCTAAAGGTGGTCCCTACTCAGGGTACCATCTCTATGGCTGATAAAACCCAGACATCGACCATTCTGGGTTACTGCACGGTACAATTGTGCGTTAACGGAACTGTATATGATAATTTTAAAGTATTAATCATGAAGAACCGATGTGCGAGCGTGATCTTGGGCCTGGATTTCCAGTGCAACCACCAAAGCATCACGCTCAAGTACGGTGGGTCCCAGCCGCCCCTCACAGTGTGCGGTCTGGCTACCCTGAAGGTAAAGCCGCCTTCACTATTCGCGAACCTTATCCCTAACTGCCGGCCAATAGCGACCAAAAGCAGGAGGTACAGCTGGGAGGACAGGCGGTTTATCGCGACCGAGGTAGACAGGCTCCTGAAAGAGCGCATTATTGAACGCAGCAACAGCCCGTGGCGCGCCCAAGTGGTAGTGGTAAGGGGTAGCGAGAAGAAACGGATGGTGATCGACTATAGTCAAACGATCAACAGGTAAACCCTACTAGACGCCTACCCGCTACCCCGCATATCAGAAATGGTGAACCAAATCGGCCAATACCGGGTGTTCTCCACCATCGACCTCAAGTCAGCGTACCACCAGCTCCCTATCAGACCAGAGGACCGCCCGTACACCGCCTTCGAGGCGAACGGACGCCCCTACCAATTCCTCAGAGTCCCCTTTGGGGTGACGAATGGGGTCTCGGTCTTCCAGAGGGAGATGGACCGCATGGTCGATGACCACCACTTGCAGGCAACCTTCCCCTACCTCGACAACGTCACCATCTGCGGTCACAACCAGCAGGATCACGACTCGAACCTCGAGAGGTTCCTGAAAACCGCACAAAAACTCAACCTCACCTACAACGAGGACAAGTGCATTTACAACACCACGCGCCTCTGCATACTAGGCAGCGTGGTGGAGAATGGGGAAATCGGGCCAGACCCCGACCGATTGCACCCCCTACGGGAGCTGCCCCTGCCCAACACTCCCAAAGCCCTGAAAAGGTGCCTGGGGTTATTTTCTTATTATTCCCAATGGGTCCCCAACTACTCCGACAAAGCCCGCCCCCTCTTGAAAGCATCCTCTTTTCCGCTCTCTGCTGAGGCCCACGCCGCCTTCAAAAGCATTAAGCAGGATATTGAGCGGGCCACGCTACAGGCAGTGGACGAGAACACTCCATTTCAAGTGGAAAGTGATGCGTCTGACTTCGCCTTGGCGGCCACCCTCAACCAGGCGGGGCGGCCCGTAGCTTTCTTCTCGAGGACCCTCCAAGGGCCCGAGATCAGACACTCCTCCGTGGAAAAGGAGGCCCAAGCCATCGTGGAGGCAGTGCGCCACTGGCGCCACTACCTAGCCGGCAAACGCTTCACCCTACTTACCGACCAGCGGTCGGTAGCGTTTATGTTCAATAATAAACAGAGGGGGAAGATTAAAAATGATAAGATTCTTAGGTGGCGGATCGAGCTCTCCACCTTCGAGTACGACATCATTTACCGGCCAGGGGCCCTTAACGAATCCCCTGACGCCCTCTCACGAGGGATGTGTGCCAGCGCCACCGGGGATCGGCTACAGACCCTCCACAACGACCTCTGCCACCCAGGGGTCACGCGGCTGTTCCACTTCATAAAGTCCCGTAACTTACCCTACTCGATTGAGGAAGTTCGGTCCCTGACCAGGAACTGCCGCACTTGCGCTGAGTGCAAGCCTCGGTTCTACCGCCCAGATAGAGCCCACTTAATCAAAGCTACACGGCCCTTTGAGCGGCTCAGCTTAGATTTCAAGGGCCCCCTCCCGTCCGTCGACCGCAATGTTTACTTCCTGAACATTGTGGACGAATACTCCCGGTTCCCATTCGCCTTCCCCTGCCCAGACATGACCAGCGCCACGGTCATTAAATGCCTCAACAGCCTGTTCTGCCTGTTCGGTATGCCGAGCTACATCCATACGGATAGGGGGGCGTCCTTCATGAGTGAAGAGCTACGCCAGTACATGCTGTCCAAGGGGATCGCCACGAGCCGTACCACCAGCTACAACCCCCGGGGTAACGGCCAAGTGGAGCGAGAGAACGGGACAGTATGGAAAGCAGTCACTCTAGCTCTAAGGACCAAGGGCCTCCCTATCTCCCGCTGGCAGGAAGTCCTCTCGGATGTGCTCCATTCGATACGGTCGTTATTGTGTACGGCCACTAATACCACGCCTCATGAACGAATGTTTGTCTTTCCCCGGAAATCCACCTCAGGCGTATCCATGCCGTCATGGCTCTCCACCCCAGGTCCGGTACTTGTGCGAAGGCATGTGAGGGGCCACAAGACGGACCCTCTCGTGGAGCCAGTACACCTACTCCACGCCAACCCCCAATACGCATATGTCCGGCACGCCGACGGAAGGGAGGATACCGTGTCCATAAAAGACGTCGCCCCAGCCGGCATCGACAACAACCACGGCAATAGCGGCAACGACGATCACAGCAACTCTTACCCACCCACTACTCTTTCATCACCCCCGGAAGAACACCGACCAACGGCACCCCCACCAACTACCCCTCCAACAACCCTGGCGGCACCCCCGGCAGAGACCCAGGAGGCTACCGGGGACACCCAGCCGACACCCGCGGCACCGCAACAGCCACGTCGGTCGCAGAGGACTATCAAACCCCCGAACAGACTAAATCTATAGAAGTGGTGAATGTGATGAAATATTCCATTCACCACTGCCTGTGACTGAGATCGGTTTCAGTGTCATTTCCCTTCCCCCAGACCTCATTGTATTGTGTACTGGAATGTGCTGTATTGTATACTGGAATGTGCTGGAATGTGCTGTGTGTAGGGCTCCGCCCATACCTGGCCCCGTTTGTAAGCTAGCTTCAGTCTGGCCTCAGTCTCCAGAAGGAAGACATCTCTCTCTCTCTTACGTGTTACTTTCTAAGTTAATAAAAGCCTTGTTTTTGTTCTGCTAACTTCGAGTCTCAGAATTATTGAGGCACATCAATCTGAACCTCAGTCTGCGCACACTGCACAAAGAACCACACTGCCACCACTCACCCACCAAACACCTTCATCTACTCAAACTCATGTCCACACCTCACGCCTTGCCTACAATCACAGCTATTCAATGACGGCAGGCATATCTCCAAAACACATAGCTGGACTCTGACTCAAACACATTTGTTTCTCTTGCAGGCCAAGATAGCCCACAATAGGAGGGAGCAGCAGAGAACAGGCGGGGGTGATGCGCAGCTCCAGCAGCTCTCAGACCTTGAAGAGCGAGTGCTGCGACTCATTCAGCAGCAGGTGGTGGGTGGCGTGGCTGTCGGCAACGTCGACCCCTTTGGGGGCAACAATGGTATGTTCACCCCCACGCCTCATCCCACTTCCCCGTCACACCACAAGCCTTTCCCACTTTCCACCTCCTGAGAATGTCTGCATTCCTTGCTCCATTCTTGCCCCCCTGCTCTCACCTTAACGCAACTGTTGTGCCTTTATGCTTTCAGATAATCAGCAACCAGATAACCAACCTGTCCCTGAGCCCCCCACTGAGAGTGAGGAAGGAGAAGAGGAGGAGGAGGAAAACACCACGTCACTGCATCTCTCACCTGCAGGCACCACCTCAGATACTGGCACTACGCGATCTCTAGAGGCAAGTTTAGTAGAGTGGTCTGCACTGGGTGATGCACCGGAGACCAGCGGGCTGCAGCAAGGCCAGGGGGAAAGGGTAGCTCGGGAGCCAGCTCCCCAGAGGGTGAGTTCGCGTGCGAGTTCTACTGCACAGGACTCAGATGAGGACCTTGATGGGGAGGCGTTCGCAATAAGGGTGATGGTCATGCACACCGAGATGATGGGTGCAATGGCAAGGGTGCCTGAGAGCCTCTCGGCAATGGTAAGGAACATGGAGGAGTCTGCCTCCAACATTGCACAGAGCTCTGCGCACAACATGGAGCCCATCATATCCACTGTGCAGAGGATGTTGGACTCCCAGAGAGACCGTGCGGATCCAGACCTCATGACGTGTGTCATGGGTGATGTGGCAGCTTCCATTGGAGCACAGGTGGAAGTGGCGCAACATCTTAGTGCTGTAATGCAATCATTGGTTGCTGCCATCCAATATCAGACTGCTCTCATGCAGTCTTAACTTGATGCCACGCAAGCTCTGACTGCTGCCATTGTCGCTGGGTCCATCACAATCCACCGGGGATCTCACGGTGTCGCAGCAGGTCAGCAATCTGTGCTCCAGCAGATTGGTAGTGATGCTGAGGTGCTGCCCCGGGGGAGTGGGAGTGGGTCAGTGGAGCAGGAACCTGCTGCCCTCTCTCAGGATGACAGTATTCCTGATCCCACCACCACTCCGCCATTGCACTTGTCACTGCCTGTCATCCAGCCAGCCTAGACTGCTGCTGCCCAGCCTGAAGTGGTGCAGTGCAGAGCCGGGCCTTCCAGGCCCAGAGCTAGTCGAGGGCATCCTGCAAGGCCATCTGTAGTCTCTGGCACCGACATTCAGCAGCCTTCCACCAGCCCTGCTGCAGCCACTGGGGAGACACTACATAGGAGCACTAGATTAGGAAAGGGGACTGTAAAGAGGGGAGGCAAGGGTTTGCACAAGGGTGATTAGTCAATATTGTTGTTGTATATATGTGGTTAATAATTTTGGATAAATTTATTACTGGAATGTTGCAGATTTGGTGCTGTGTCTCATTTCAGTTCTGGGGTGTGGTTTGGAATCACAAGTGATGGAATGATGGCGACGTGCTCAGCAACCGGAAAGAAGACTCGAAGTCACTGGAAACAAAGTCTGATGAGCCGGTCACGGACAGACCTTGCAGAACGCCGATTGAGTGGTTGCCTCCTCTGTCGCAGCTGTTCATCCTCCTGTTCCTCCTGCTTCTCTTCTTCCTCCACCTCTTCCTCGTCCTGAGGTGGTGGAGTTATGCCTGGTGGCAATGGCTGCGCCTCATAATGGCCAAGTTGTGCAGCATGCAGCAGACGAGGACAAAAAGTGACACCCGAGCGGTCAAAGTAGTGTAACTGTTGCTTGAGCACCCCAATGGTCTGCTCAATGATGTTCCTGGTGGTAGCATGGCTCTCATTATATGAGTGCTGCCCAGGAGTGTTGGGGTTGCACAGGGGAGTTATGAGCCAGGTAGAGAGTTGAAAGCCCTTGTCTCCCAGCAGCCAGCCGCAAGCTTGATGTGGTGGCTGGCATAGATCTGGCACACTGGTCTGGCGCAGGATGAAGGCATCGTGGCTGCTGCCAGGATAGCAGGCATTGACGGTCAGGATTCGCTGTGTGTGGTTGCACACCAACTGCACATTAAGTGAGTGGTAGCCTTTGCGGTTACAGAATACCTCAGGATTGTTATGAGGTGCCCGCAAAGCGATGTGGGTATAGTCAATGGCGCCCTGCACCATGGGGAAGTCCGCTATCCTGGCAAAGATACATGCACACTCGCGCTGCTTCTCTCTGGTCATGGGGAAAGAAATGTACTCCCTTCTCCTTCTGTAGAGAGCATCTGTGACCTGGCGGATGCAGCACTGGACAGCAAAATGGGAGATGTTGGAGATGTCGCCTGTCGCACACTGGAATGATCCGCTGGCGTAGAAATTGAGGGCGACGTTGACCTTGACTGCCACTGAGAGAGCCTTGGCGGTCCTGATCTGAGGCTCGAGGTCTGGCTGTAGGAGGTGGCAGAGCTCTGTGACCACGTCCTTGCTGAAGCGGAGCCTTCTAAGACACTGGTCCTCAGTGAAATTCATGTAGGAGAACTGCTTACCCTGGGAGGGTAAGGCCTCCTGTTGAGAGCCTGTTGACACTCCTACCACTGGCCACATTTTGCACTCTTTCTCTGTGCCTCAGTTGCCTCCAACATTGATGCTGGAGGGAGAGATCCAGTGCCAGTACAGCCCCCATGAAAGGATCCAAATATTGCACATTCTAATCTCCCATCAATGAAACTGAAGAATCTTTATGTGCCAGAACACTCGTTAAAATGCAAAACGCTCAACTCGGTCAAAAGGCCTCTTTGTCTATATGAAACTAACAATGCTGCATTGTTGGCCGACAAAAACTAAACCTGATGTGGATGCCTTTAAATAGCGCTCCTCCAGGAGACATCTGACTGAAAGCCGCCTCCTCTACCTGTCGTTGTTAACAGCAGGTGCACAAGCATGGGGCGAGAGGGAATTTTTCATCCAGGGTGCTGCGCACGGCAATGATGGAGGATGCCAGAGGATGTCCGCCAAATGTGTCTAAGCATTCACAGCAGGGAAGTGAGCAGCCTGCTCTACCTCTGTTGAAGCCATGGGGGGGGGGGGGGGCACCTCGTAGAAGCACTCGGAAAAGAAAAATGACACAGAAGTAAATGCACAAGGGTAAGCACATGGGTGTATAAAGAAGTATTAGTGTTAAGGTTCCATTACTGTTATCACACTTATAAATTTATTTATTTTCACCACTTTCCGGTCATGCCCATTTTTGTCTGCTACTTTGGAAGTGGCTTTGTTAGTTGGAGTGACTGGTGAGCCATAACGTTACCTCCAGCAATGGGGGTCAGTGAGAAAGGAATGGCTTGGTCATTGTAGGGATCCTTTATGGTGTTGTTGGGGTGGGGGAGGGAGCTTGTCACAACATGTGGCAGCCATATTGGTGCAATGCAGAAAGTCAAGTAAATCTGGCCATGATGAGGCCATCCGGGCTGCAATGTGCTCAGGTTCCTCCTGCTCAGGTTCCTCCTGCTCCTCCTCCTCGTCTCCCAGCTGATGCTCCTCCCCCTGCTCCTCCTCAGAAGAGGCTGTGTGCTCTGCAGCTCTAATCCTTGTTACTGCGCTATGTTGTGCAGCACGCAGCAGATGAAGAGGATTCAAGAGACCCTGGCTGGTGTGTACTCAAGGGTTCCTCCAGATCTGTCAAGGTATCTGAAACGCATCTTCAGCATGCCTATTGTTTGCTCAATGATACATCTGGTGGACATGTGGCTTTCATTATAACGCTCCTGAACCTCATTGCTTGCCTCCTTAAGGGTGCCATGAGCCACGTCTTCAGCGGATAGCACTTGTCTCCAAGCAGCTAGTCGGTACGTCTGATTGGCGGTGCAAAGAGCTGAGGGAGGGTGGACTGGCGCAGGACGAAAGAGTCATGACAGCTGCCAGGGAATTTGGCGCACGCATACATGATAATCTTCCTATGGTTGCAGACCAGCTGCACATTGAGGGAGTGGAAGCCCTTGCAGTTCACAAACACTCCTGGGTGATGTGGGGTGCCCTGATGGCCACATGTGTGCAGTTGATGATGCCCCGCACTCCTGGGAAGCCAGCCAGAGTGGCAAAGCCGAGCGCCCGCTCAGAAACACTGGCTTCATCAGTGGCAAAGTTGACATAATTGGCTGACTTGTTAAACACGGCATCGGTGACCTGTGTGATGCATCTTGTCAACTGCGAGATGTCGCAAATGTCTGCTGCAGATTCCTGGAAGGAGCCTGAGGTGAAGAAGTTGAGGGCGCTGGTGACTTTGACAGCCACTGGTAAGGCCTGTCCACCAGGTTCTCTGGGCTGCAGGTCTTGCTCCAGCAAGCTGCAAATGTCTGCGATGACCTGGCACAATAGCCTGAGGATCTTTTGGCACTGCTGCTCAGTCATGTTAAGGAAGCTCATCCTCTGCCTGTATACTTTGTGTTGGGGGTATCGCCTCTGGCGTGCTGCAGTCCTGCGCTGATGCCCTTTGCCCTGTGGAGCATCAGGTCATTGAGGAAAAGGTTGTTGGTGTTGTTGCTGCTGGTGTGCCTGTTGCTGCTGGTGTTGGGGCTTATCCTAATCCGATTCTGAGGACCAAGGTGAGACAGAATAGGTGGCACCCGTGCTGATGTAACAGATGGTAGGTCGAGTAGAGATCAGAGGAGCAATCTGTCAATGGTGTGATAGTTACGAGCAATGTTGTGAGAGTGGCTTCTGAGGTTGCAGAAAAGACTTGCAGACTGTAGACATCTAAATCTGTGCTCAAAAAGGAGTCAGAAAGAGCCTTTCCAATAGGCAAGTAAGCAGGTGTCAGGTGGGAATAATTATTGGGTTTTCCATGCTCTGCATTAATGACCTCACTCAATGGCCACAGAGCTTCCGCCTCAGGTTGACAGGCGTGGGTCTCGAGCTGCGTGATTCCCATGGTCATCCAGTGAAATTCAAATGGTCTGGTTAAAATCCCTGTTAAGGGTCTCACAACACGAAGTTAATGAGATTAATTAGGTCGCCCGCCTCTGCTGTTCTGGTCTGTGGCATGCCGGCAAACGCGCCCGAGTTAAAGGCGCGAGGAGGCTGGATGACAGCGTGTTCGCAACGTGTTACCATTTTCTGCAAATTTTACTGCTGACCCGCCTCCAAACCTGCACGCACAGCAGCGGAGACAATGTGTCTCAGCAGTTCTGTTGGTGTTCGTCACTGTGAATGAAGTATTTAACTCATTGCAATTTCAAAATAGTGCAGTGTTAATTTATTTCAGGAACCTGTGCTATCCAATTTCAGAAGAATTATTATTCTTGAGAACGAGTGAAATTTTAAATACATTTTTCAGAATATTTATGTGGAAAGGCATAAATGGAGGTTGTCACCAAGGTTTTGCTAGCTTCCCCACGCTTTAGAATTGTTATCATTTATCATCCTGAACAGATGACAGAAACTCCAAATGTGCTGCAAAAATTTCTCGTTTCAGGTTTTGAGTTACGCAGGCATGCATGACAACGCTTTACTGTGAAACACCAGATAACAATACAGTTGATATGTCCAGGGAACTGGCCTGTGATAAAGAGCCAGTCACAGCCTTCTGTTGCCTCACAAAGACTAGGTGTGGCATCAAAGTGAAGATATCCTCAACAACTGCAGCAGTATTCTTAGAAAACTCAACAAGGAGGTCACACACACAGAGCTGATGACTACCCTTATTGCTGGCTAATTTGGAGAAGAGTTTGGCTCAGAAATTCAGGCGTGTTCATTTTTGGCTGCATGGGGGGAAGGGCACAGGGTATATTCCCTGCACCTGAACGGTGAGGCCTGAGGCTCGCCAGTGCAAGATCGGTGCATTGCTAGCATCGCAACCGCTCTCAGGTAAGTACCTCAGGGCAAACCAATTACTTGCATATACAAAGAGTCTAACGCCTGCTTCTGGTGTGGGTAAAGATAGCACATATTTTGTCTTTGCCTAAATCGATGGGCGGTGCATGTACGGCCAGAAGTGTGCGCACACTTCCTGCCCGCCATATTGGTCCACTGTGTGGTCCAATTTCCAGGCCTTTGTACTTTTTTTTCTACTAACTTCACTCCTAGAGTGACCAACATTTCAGACAAATGAAAAACCAAACCACTACCATACATACACAAGACACCAAAACTATTAGGCAAGTAGGACAAATCAGAGTATTTGGATTTATTAATATTGTATCAAAAAACAAATCAAAAAGGAGTGTTCACCTTCCCCAATGAGTTAGGAATACAGGAATGCTCTGCCATTCAATTAGATTATGGATGATCTGTACCTCAACTCCATATTCCTTGATACCCTTACCTAACAGAAATCTATCTAATATAATAGCAAAATACTGCGGATGCTGGAAATCTAAAATAACAACAGAAAATGCTGGAAATACTCAGCAGGCCAGGCAGCATCCATGGAGAGAGAAACAGAGTTAACGTTTCAGGTCTGGGACCCTTCATCAGAACTGGAAAAAGCTGGAGATGTAACAGATATTAAGCAGGTGCAGAGATGGGGGGGGGGGGGGGAAGGAATTGAAAGAACATCCTGTACTTTTGTAAGAGGCAGGAAAGATAAAATGTTGCAAATGGCAGTGGCAAAAATCATACTGCATGAAAAATGGGAGCAGGGATAATTATCTGAAATTGTTGAACTCAATGTTGAGTCCAGCAGGCTGTAAAGTGCCCAATCGAAAGATGAGGTGCTGTTCCTCGAGCTTACGTTGAACTTCATTGGAACAATGTAATAGGCCGAGGCCAAGTTAGCGAGGCGGACCGTCGGTCTGAAGGGGTTGGCGGGGTCGAGATGTCCGTTGTGCAGGTGAGTGATGGGTGCATGTGTGCAGAGGTAAGTGTGTGAGGTAAGTGTAAAGTGTTTTAATAAGTTTTACTTACCTTTACTTTCTCCTGCAGGCTTCCTTCCTTCAGTTCTCGGGAGTCCCTCAGCTCACCGGCACAGGAAGCAGAATGGCCGCTGAAATGTCAAAATCTGCAGCATTCTGCTTTCTGGTCTGGAGAACTCTCTAACTGAGTCTGAGTAGAATGACTCAAGTTAGAAGACAGATTGTCAGTGTTTGACAGCTTCACAGAGCTGTCAAATGATGACATTTCATCTGTCAAAAACTCTTGACAGATGAAACGGCACTCGCTGACGTCACCTGTAAGTGGCTTTCCCTTAATTGGCCTGCTAAGCCCGCTGGGCGGGCTTAACAAGGTCAATCAAGGGAAAATAGCGTGGGTTGCCACAAGTCGATGGAGGCGGGACTACAACCCAAAAAGTGGGAGTCCCGCCTCCATCACGTCCCTATTGACAAAATCCAGCCCAAAGTCTCTGCACTTCTTAAAGGGGTAGTGCTTTGTTGCAGAAGTATCTCATCGTCACTGTAGCTGCAATAATGGCACAATGGGGAGAGAAAGGGCACCTCGCTTCTCTGATGCAGCACTGGAGGTCTTGGTCCAGGGTATAGAAGGAAAAAGGTTCTCTACCCACAGTGGGGCAGAAGGCCTCCGAGATACAAACCTCAGAAGGCAGTGGGAGGAGATTGCACAACCATTGTTGCCGCCAGGACCCGGATCCAGTGCTGGAAGAACTTAAATGACCTCACACAAGTGGTCGAGGTGAGTGAATGCATCTTCAAATGCCATATCCCACCAACTGCACCACTAGCCTCACACTCTCCTTAATGCGCCACACTCCCATCACTCACCTACCAACAATCTCTAGCAATCACAACTCATACCTCACAATCATAGTTTCACCTCACCCTCACACACTTACCACTGCTGCAAGCCTTACATCCACACCTCACACCTTGCACACCATGTCAGCTATTCAGCCAAGACAGGCACAGCACCCAAACACATTGCACCACATTCACTGACAAACTTCCTTTTCTCTTGCAGGCCAAGGTGGCTCACAACCAGTGTGAGCAGCAACAGACAGGCGAGGGGCAAGCATGGCTGTACAATTTTACTGCGCTGGAGGAGACTGTGCAGCAGATAATTGGAGGGGCCGTCACTGAGGCCGTGGCGAGCGGCGAGGTTGAAAGCATTGATGATGATGGTATGCTCATAACTAATCCTCCATCTCACATCCCACTTCCCCCTCATCGCACAATCTCTTCTCACCTACAAGCTGCTGATGGTGTAAGCATGTACATCTTACATTCCCTCCCTCCCCTCACAACAACCCGACCCTTGTGCCTTTCTCCTTTCAGATACCCAAGAACTGCGGGCAGTCCTGCCAGTGCACAAAGAACTAGAGGAGGAGAATGATGGAGAAGAAGAGGCACCGTCACTCGATCTGACACTCCCAGGCACCAGCTCAGAAAATGGCACTGTGCAAAATTTAGAGGGTAGTATAGAGGCAGGATCTGCATGTGGTGAGGCACCGGGCACGAGTGGGCTGTAGCCAAGCCAGGGGCAAAGGATAGCACAGGTGCCAGCTCCCTGGAGGGCGAGTTTGCGCACGAGTTCTGCTGCACAGGACTAAAATGAGTACTCCAATGGGGCAGCCTTCAGAAGAAGGGTGTCGGGCATGCACACAGAATTGCTTGATGCAATGGCAGGCCTGCCAGAGAGCCTCTTGTCACTGCAAAGGATCATGGAGGAGTCCGGCTGCAACATTGCATGGGGCTTTGCATGGAGCTTGGAGCCCATGATTTCCAGAATGGAAGCGATGGGCAACTCCAATAGAACGCTTGTGGACCCAACCATGATGCTGGGTGTGATGGGCGATGCCGCAGCTTCCATTGCAGCACAAGTGGAAGCAACCCAGCATCTGAGGGCTGCAGTGGAAGCTCAGACTGCTCTCATGCAGGCTCAGGTTGCTGCCACGCAAGCTCAGACTGCTGCCATCGTGGCTGGGTTTACGAGTGTGGAAAGGAGCTTGCAGGGTCTCACAGCAGTCCAGCAATCTGTCCTCCAGCAGATGGCTGTGAATGCTGAGGCGCCACCCTGGATGAGTGGCAGTGGCTCCGTGGAGCTCCAACCTGCTGTCCTCTCTCAGGATGACAGCATTCGTACTCCCACCCCTGCCACTCCGCCAGTGCCATTGCAGTTGCCCGTCAGCCAGCTAGCCCAGACTGCTGCCGCCCATGTCAAGTTAGAGCAGTCTACAGCCAGGCCTTCTAGGCCCAGAGCTGCTCTAGGTCATCCTGCAAGATCATCTGCAGTGTCCACCATGGAAAATCAGCAGCCTTCCACCAGCCATGCTGCAGCCACTGGGGTAGCACTGCGTAGGAGCACTAGAATAGGCAAATAGACACGAAAGACAGACACAAAGAAAACGCACAAGCATAATTCGTTGACTTTGTTATATAAGATTCAAATTAATCATTTATAAAATATGTTAGGAATGTTTGTTTTGTAGTGGGTTTCATTTCAGCATTTTGGCCAAGAGGACACTGCGATGTTCCATGACAGAGGGATGGTAAGGTGGGGAAGTGGTGAGCAACATGGATCTGGGGTTTCATTCAGAAGAACCGGAGTCTGATGATGCACTCACGTACAGTCCTTCTGGAATGGAGATTTGCTGCCTGCCTCCTCTCTTTCTCCTCCTCCTGAGGTGGTCACAGAACCTGTGGTGGGAAGGGCTGCATCCTCATGATGGCCATGTTTTGGAGGATGCAGCAGACCACTACGAAATGGGACACCTGCTCTGGCGTGTACTGGAGGGCCCCTCCCAAATGGTCAAGGCAGCAGAACTGTTGCTTTCGTACCTCGATGGTCTGCTCGATGACGTTCCTCGTGGCAGCATGGCTCTCATTGTAGGACTGCTGGCCATGAGTGGTGGGCTTGCAGAGGGGAGTCATCAGCCATGTGTCGAGCGGATAGCCCTTGTCTCCGAGCAGCCACTCTCGGGTTCGATGTGGTGGCTGGAAGATTGCTGGCACACTGGACTGGTGCAGGATGAAGGCATCATGACTGCTGTCTGGATACTGGGCATTCATCATCATGATGTGCTGGGCGTGGTTGCACACCAATTGAACATTAAGAGAGTTTTAGTCTTTGTGGTTTCGATACATCTCAGGATTGATATGCGGCGCCCGCAAAGCCATGTGTGTGCAGTCGATGGCACCCTGCATTATGGGGAAGCCCGATATCCTGGCAAAGCCACATGCGCACTCCTCCTGCTTCTCTCTATTCAGAGAGAAGACTATGAAGTCCCTTCTCCTGGAGTAGAAAGCCTCTGTGACCTCCCAGATGCAGCGATGGACGGCGAACTGGGAGATGTTAGCTATGTCTTCTGCTCCAGACTGGAAGGATCCGGTGGCAAAAAAACTCAGGGCCACAGTCACCTTGAGGGCCCTGCTCTGAGGCTACAGGTCTGGTTCCAAGAGGTGGCAGAGCTCTGTGACCACCTCCTTGGTGAAGCGGAGCCACCAAACACACTGCTCCTGTCTTAGGTGCAGGTAGGAGAAGTGCTCCCTAAAGACCCTAGTTGGGTAAGGCCCCCTGCTGAGAGGGCCCTCCCCCTCCCTCTGCGAGCAGCTTGACTTCTCTGCTGCCTCTGCTCCATCTCCCTGTCATGCTGCAGCACGAGGGTGATGACAACTAGAGGCCCCATGACTGGGAGCAAGTGGTGTACTCAGAGGCCTTCCAGTAGCAGCCAAAACCTTCCCAACGTCCAGCAGCACTCCCTGCACACTTTACTAACTTTATAAATGTTTTCCTGCAACCCAGTATTCATACAAACTCTGCAAGAGCCAGTACAAGAGAAATAATTAACTTACCTGCAAGTTGGATCTATCCCTTTAAATAGCGCAAGTTGGGGGATCCTTTGTGGAGCTGAACGCACATTAAGCTGTGTGTGTTTAGGAGAGGGAATTGATTGGAGCGGCGACGTCCAAAATGGCAGGTCGTGCATTGTGGTAAACCACTGTTAACTCTGTACAGGTCCGGGCATGTCTCCGCCCCTGGCTCCACCCCTAAGCCCGGGTATAAAGGTGACTCACCACCCTTCCCCCGGGAGCTCTTAGGATGGATCCACTAGCAGAGGCATGCTCCAGTTCTTAGTCAATAAAAGCCTACTTCGTATAAGTTCAACTCGTAGTCTTTGGTGTTGTTGATAGTGCATCATGCATCAAATCAGCGGTACACTGCTCAGCGGTACACTGTACTCCAGCAAGCCAATATCGATATAAACTTTGCAAGAGCCAGTAACTTACCTCCAAGTTGGATGTATTCCTTTAAATAGCGCCGGTGGAGGGTCCCTCGTGCAGCTAAATGCATGTCCAGCTGTGCATTTCTAGGAAAGGGCGTTGATTGGAACGGCGACATCCAAAATGGCAGGTCATGCGTCAAATCAGTGTTGCACGCTGATTGAGGTCGTAATCTCCCTCTTTTGAATTCTTCCACCACATGCAGGCAGCGGCCGCGCTAACAACCTGCCCAAAATGGCGTCCACCGCAGCCCACGCCAGAAGTGGACAGAAGCGAGGCGGCTGCCATTTTTTTGCTGAAACCGGCCTTAACTGCCTTAGCTAAGCTGGGGAATTTTGTGGCAAGTTTCTCCATATCTACCCCATAAAATCCTTTTAACATTTTAAACACCTCGATCAGATCACCCCTAAGTTATTCCATATTATATATATAAAGACACACAACCACTTAAGTCAAACATCTAGGTTCATATCGAGAAATAACGGGCTAAGAATTTCTCTGTTTGCTATTATTAGCAGAATTGTAAGTATGTTCCAAACATGTTTATGATTTCATCAGAAACACTGAAGAGAGCATAGGGGGATTTTAATTCCCTCTGCTGTGCAAACATTGGGGCGATAGGGGAGTTAAATCGAGGTGGTTGACTTAGAGCCCCATTCCTGCTCCGCTGCCATTTTAGCTCAGGCCTTCTGCTAGGTGGCTTAAAACAGGCAGGAATCTCATTAATTAATATATACAAATCAGTGTCGTATGACGTGTATAGGACCCTGATGTAGATCTGAGGGCATACTGAGCAAACTGCGCTCAGAAAAATCTGGTGGTCAAGAGGATGAGGCCAAAAAAAATAAGTAAAAAATTATTTTTGTGAGGCCAAGAGAAGCAGGAATTCTCCTCTGGGCCTTATAAAAATAATGTGGGCCGCTGTCACCCCGGGCACCCTCCCCCCCACTCCATGATTGCTCCCCACCTGGATCTACCATTCTGTGGCTGGGTCAGCCTCTGGGCCACCCAATATGGCGCTGACCCAGAGGCGGTAAGATGCAGTGGGCCACCAGTTCGGGGCATGCAGCACACAAGCGGCATGTTAATGAGGCACCATCCTCAAACTGGACTGACCCTCCAGCCCATTAGTTAAAATACCCTCTCATATGTTCACACAATGCCACTGCACATAGAGACTAGAGGAATATAGATCTCCATCTAAGAGCTAACAAGAGATTATATCCTGCTGATTTCCTTAAATAAACGTAATATGTTGGCATCAATATGAGCCTTACCTTCGACGGAACATTTCTGCAAATATGCAGCCAACACTCCATAGGTCGACTGGTGTCGCATAACTAGACTGCAGCAGAACTTCTGGTGCCCGGTACCACAAAGTGACAACCTGCAAATTCAAGATATCTGGTTCAGTGCACATCAGAAGAGCTTAACATTTTAAACTGTACATTTCAATCTACAGTTTTTGTGACACCTTAGCACAGAATAGTTTAATGTGCAAGAGGCAATACTACATGCCTTCTCTGGCTGTTTAAATGGTATATAAGCACAACAAAGTGCCAAATGTATTCCACAAACTCTAAAGGAAACTACCCTCCACCCCATAAATGTACCTCAATTCCCTACAAAATAGCATTTAGAAGTACATTCAGCCCTCAAGGCCATAGTATTACAAAGATTCTGGCCCTGCTAACGTAACCATCTCTTCCAGGCAGGGATCCTTTATGCTACAAGGGCCACAATAGGCCTGACAGTTCCCTACACCCACATTCATGCCTATGTGGCATCTTATCCAAGTACACAAGACCTCAGACTTATTAACATCCTAGCTTCAAGGGCGTCCCCACCTCCCACCTCAAGGAAGGTGGGCCAACCTCCCTTGTGGTTATCAGCCTCTATACCTTGCTAAAATAGACATAAGGTAAAAGCTACAAAATATTATGCTACTTTGTAACTATTGAATCTCAACAATGCTATTTTTCACACATTTACAGAGTTTTTATATAAAATGTATTGATTTTCTTATCCAGAAGCCACCAGTTTACCAAAGTAAACACTTTTCAGTATTTCAAAGTTAAAGAAGCACCGCCTACATAGAAAATGTTTGGAACATAGGACAGGAATTGGCCATTCAACAACTTGAGCTTGTTGGCAAACCTACTTTTGTTTAGGGAGAGAAAAGAGCTGTGCACTGACTTTGCAAGCAAAGAAAAATAAGTTTGCCACACATAATGGTGCCACATTAACTGTTACATTTCATAAACATTTTGTCTAAAATATACAAAAGTCATGTTTTAACACATCTTAGTACAAATGAGATGAACTTCCACGACTCATATGATACTATCCAACTATGGAACAGGATTTCATTCATGTCAAGTTCACATGCAAAAATATTAATTTTAGCCCATGTGGTAACTAATTAGCTGAATCAATGAAGTGAAATTGCAACAGTGTTCTATTCCAGGATTTGTCTGAAATACATGGCCACAAAATTCAATTCCTTAGCGCCCGTTGTTTCGGCGCTACGAGTGCCGTCTTGGAGCCAAAATGGCATCCACGTTGCGCGCACACACATCTGGTATGAGTTGCGCCGGATGCCATATTGGTGAGAGCGTTAGCATGCGTAGTGAGCGTCCGCCGGAAGTATGCAGAGTAGGCAGATCATGACGTCAATCAGCGTGTAACATGCTGGTTTGATGCCAGCGGTGCCATTTTGGAGCTCAACGCTCCAACTAACACCCTCTCTTAAACATGCACAGCTGAACACGTGTTCAGCAGCAGGAAGGACCCCTCACAATGCTATTTAAATGGATCATCAACTACTTACAGGTTAGTTGCCGATTGATTTCTACTGGCTGTTGCTGCGATTGTAGAAGTGTTTGGTGCTTTCTAGAGTTCTTTAAAGTTGCTCAAGTCTACAGGGAGTAGTATGGCACATGCTGAAGGACTTTGTACTGACTTCACGAATTTTGCACAAACCACTTGACAGCGAGAATGAGCAGAGGTTACACAGTGCAGCACAAGCTGCTAGAAGAGGGAGGAGGAGGAGTTCTCAGCAGAATTCCAGAGGTGAGGTGAGAGTGACTGCCCTTGACATTAAGGCAGCATTGACAGAGTGTGGCATCAAGGAGCCCTAGTAAAACTGAAGTCAATGGGAATCGGGTTGGAAACGCTCCACTGGCTGGAGTCACACCTAGCACTAAAGAAGATGGTTGTGGTGGTTGAAGGTCAATCATCACAGGACATCACTGCAGGAGTTCCTCAGTGCAGTGTCCTAGGCCCAACCATCTTCAGCTGCTTCATCAATGACCTATCCTTCAACATAAGGTCAGAAATGGGGATGTTTGCTGATGACTGCACAGTGTTTAGCGCCATTCACAACTCCTCAGATAATGAAGCAGTCCATGCCTGCATGCAACAAGATCTGGACGACGTTCAGGCTTGGACCGATAATTGGCAGGTAACATTCGCACCACAGAAGTGCCAGGCAATGACTATCTCCAACAAGCAAGAGTCTAACCACCTCCCCTTGACATTCAACGGTATTACCATCGCTGAATCCCCCACCATCAGCATCCTGGGGGTCACCATTAACTAGAAACTTAACTGGACCAGCCACATAAATGCTGTGGCAACAAGAGCTGGTCAGGGGCTAGGTATTCTGCAACGAGTGTCTCACCACCTGACTCCCCAAAGCCTTTCCACCATCTTCAAGGCACAAGTAAGGAGTGTGATGGAATACTCTCCACTTGCCTGGATGAGTACAGCTCCAACAACACTCAAGAAGCTCGACACCATCCAGGACAAAACAGCTGGCCTGATTGGTACCCCATCCACCACCTTAAACATTCACTCCCTCCATCACCGGCGTACCGTGGCTGCAGTGTGTACCATCTACAAGATGCACTGCAGCAACTCACCAAGGCGTCTTCAGCAGCACCTCCCAAACCCGTGACTTCTTCCACCTAGAAGAACAAGGGCAGCAGGGGCATGGGAACACCACCACCACCAAGTTCCCCTCCAAGTCACATACCATCCTGACATGGAAGCCGAACCTTCATCGTCTCTGGGTCAAAATCCTGGAACTCCCTACCTAACAGCACTGTGGCAGTACCTTCACCACACGGACTGCAGTGGTTCAAGAAGGCGGCTCACCACCACCTTCTCAAGGGCAATTAGGGATGGGCAATAAATGCTGGCCTTCCCCGTGATGCCCACATCCCATAAACGAATTGCCATATCCGCGCAGAGTGTTCTGGGAGTAATTCTCCTACCTGAACCTCAGCGAGGAACAGTGTGTGAGACGTCAGCGCTTCAGTAAGGACATCCTCACTGAAATCTGCCACCTGCTGCAGCTGTAACTACAGCGTCAGAGCAGGGCGAGGACCGCACTGCCAGTGGCTGTGAAGGTGGCCGTGGCCATGAACTTTTATGTGTCGTGCTCCTTTCAGGCTGGAGCGGGAGATATTTGCAATATCTCAGTTTGCCATCGACAGTTGCATAAGGTCACTGAGGCTCTGTATTCCATGAGAGGTCAATATGTTTCATTCCCTCTTGCCAGAGAGCAGCAGGCGGAGCGAGCACATGGGTTTGCGAGGATTACAGGCTTCTCCACAGTGCAGGGTGCCATTGACTGCATGCATGTCGCTTTGCGGATGCCGCATGTCAACTTTGAGGTGTACCTCAACGTCCAGCTGGTGTGCGACCATACGCAGCGAATCATGCAGGTCAATGCCCGGTATCCTGGCGGCAGTCATGGTGCCTTAATTCTGCGGCAGTCCACTGTGACAAACCAAAGGGTGGCTACTGGGTGACTAAGGCTACCTGTTGACGACATGGCTCATGACTCTGGTGCGCAACCCATGCACATGTGGGCAGCATGCATGCAACAAAAGCCATTCTGCCACATGAAATATCATAGCGCCCACCATTGCCATGCTGAAACAATGCTTCCGCTGCCTGGACAGCTCTGGAAGAGCCCTGCAGTACTCGGCAGTACGGGTGTCAAGATTCGTGGTGGTCTGCTGCATGCTGCACAACTTCGCCATCATGAGGGTACAGCCCTTGCCACCAGCTATATGGTGAGCTGCTGAGGAGAAGGTGCATGAGCAGGAGGAGGAGGAGCAGGAAGGGGAAGGAAAGAAGGCAACCTAAACAGCCCCTTTTGGACTGGGCTGTTCGTGAACGACTCATCCGACTGCGATACCAGTAAACGTAACTTAATTCCCCATTCACCAGCAGTCCCTCTGTTACTGACCATCATAGCGTCCACTTGGCCACAATGCAAAAACAAAAGCCACCACAAAATAAACATTCCAAACCAAATTTATAAATCAAATCATGCCATATTGCACACAAACGTCAACTAATCACCCTTTTGCATACCCTTACTGCCTGCCTTCCGTGTGCCTTTGCAGATCCCGTCTCTGAGCTATGTTCTAAATTACACATAGTGGCAGTATGTGAGCTGGTGGCTGTGAATGTGAAATCGAGTGGTGGTGTTTCTTCA
Organism: Somniosus microcephalus; assembly: GCF_052327205.1. Taxonomy (NCBI): domain Eukaryota; kingdom Metazoa; phylum Chordata; class Chondrichthyes; order Squaliformes; family Somniosidae; genus Somniosus; species Somniosus microcephalus. Next base: position 186,851,369 of record NC_140991.1, read on the forward strand.
TCATCACTGTCTTTTTCCTCTTCCACCTGTCGCTCTTCCACCACTGCCTGGCCAGGTTGCAGTTCTTGGGTATGTGAAAGGAGAAAGGCACAAGGGTAGTGTTGCAGCGTAGGGGGTGAAGTAAGAGGTGCATACTTACACCATCTGTAGCTTGTAAATCAGAAGAGATTGTGGGATGAGGAAGAAGTGGGATGTGAGAAGGAGGATTAGGTATGAGGATACCATCATCTGCAATTAATTCAGCTCTGCCACTGCAATTACTGTTCCAATAATGTCTAGTACTGTCTCCTCCATGGGGGTTAGAACATGTAGACGTGCATGTTCCCCTGCAGGTAGCCTCTGCTGCCTCCAGTTGTGCACCACCTTGTCCTGCAAGAGAGAGGGAAGTGTGTCAGTGAGTGTGGTGAAATGTGTTTAAGTAATGTGGCTGTCATGGTTCAATAGCTGGCAGTGTGTTCAAGCTGTGAGATGTGGGTCTGAGGTTTGCAGCAGTGGTAAGTGTGTGAAGGTGAGGTGAAGTTATGAATGTTAGGTATGAGTCTTGATTGATAGAGATTGTTGGTAGGTGAGTGATGGGGGTGTGGTGCATTAGTGTGTGAGGCTAGTGGTGCATTAGTGTGTGAGGATATGGCATTTGAAGATTAATTCACTGACCTTGACCACTCATGTGAGGTCACTGAACTTTTTGCGGCACTGCATCCAGGCCCTCGGGGCTTGACTCCTGACACTGACTGCCATGGCTATCTGGTCTCACTGCCTTTGGAAAATTTGTGTGGACGGTCTCCTGGCCCCCTGTGGATAGAACACACCTCTCCTCCTCCTCCAACAAAGCCTCCAGTGCAGCGTTGGAAAATCTTAGAGCCTGTGCTCACCCCTGTTGTGCCATTATGTCCTCTTCCAGGTCAGAATGTCTTCCACAGCCACTTCCAGCACCTGCTCCAGTCACAATGCACCTCCCCTTGAAGAGGTGCAGGCTGGCTTTAAGTAGTGCTAGCCTCCCACAATTCTGGACCCCCTGCTGAGGCGTGCAGCCACTCAACAGCATGTTTAGCACCGGCTGCACGCTGCAATCATGTTAATTAGCAGGCAGCACCAAGTTGGCGTGTTGCCTACATGGGAAGCAACAGGCGTGGGTTAATCACACATTGCGTTCCTCACGTCCATTTTCTGGGGTATCGAATTTAGCCCCCATGTCTCTTTACAACACACTCCAGGGATCTCTTTGTTAAAAATATGAATACCCATTAATCAGTTTCAAATTGTGCTAAAACCACTTCTTTCTAATATTTTAACGTATAGGCATATTAGAAATCTTAAACTTACACCATACTGATCAAAAATAAGTAACAGGGAAAAAAGAAGTTTAAAAAAAACAAAAGAACATTTACACTTTTACCATCCTGGATAACTAGAAATGAAGAGGAAGCTCTCTTAAATGAGGAAACTGGGTTATTTTGGTTTACCAGCTCTTGTGGTTAATGCTCGAAAGCATTTCCATGAATTGAAAAAGATGCCTCTGATTGGAACCTGCCCACAGTCACACGCATATAGGTAAAAATCTAAACCCAGTTACGTCATAACTGTTTTTATTCATTATATCAACCCTTTGCCCATATCAAGATGCATTTGTCTTTTGAGCAGCGCAAGGAAGGCTACCTGCTCTTAGATCCTAAATGATAGTTCTCATAAACATTTGTTTTTGGACAATTAAATTTCACCATCACTGAAAATTAGGTATTAGAAATAATTGAGATATTTGTTTCTCAGCTACTAAAATGTACATGACTAAATTATTTTAGAAATTCTGCAGATAGCTTTGGCAAACAGAACTCCTTGGATATCACTGAACAGGTGCAGAACATTTTGCAAGGTGAAGGGGAACAGCCATAAGTCATGATTCATGTTGGAACCAATGACATAGGTAGGAAAAGAGTTGGGCCTAGAAATTGAGTTGGCGCCGCGCCAGGGCTTTAGCGCCGGAAATTTAGCGCCGGCGCTAAGTCCCCCTGCGCGCGCCAAAAATTCAGTAGCGCCGCGCCCAGACGGCTGCCGGCGCTACTGGCGGGCGTGAGCGCCTCCCAATGGGCGCTGACTGCCGCATTGCGGCGCTAATCCGGCGCTGCGGGACCCGATGCGGTGCGGCAGGCTGGGGAAGTGCAGGCCTCCTCCTTCAGTTAAGGAGGAGCTGCCTGCACCCGCCCGCTGTCCGTTCAAATATTGAAAAAAATGAGCCCGGCACCTCGGACAAGTGCCGGGCTTGCAGGCCAGACGTATCTGTTCCGCGGGGGGGGGTGGAGGAGTCCGGGGAGGGAGGTGCGGGCAGGCGGCCGGCGGGAAAGCGGCCGGCCGCCGCGCGACCTTAATGCGCCGGCGCTAACTCGGGGAAGACTCGGTTGAAAAAATCTTAGTTGCGGCTGCCACGGGCGAGGCGGCCGCAACTCAATTTCGGCGCTGGGGCCCGTCACCACGGCAACCGGGACGCTGCGCACACCGATGACGTCATCGGTGCCGGCGCAGCGCAACCGGTGTAACGCCGACGGAAGGGCCCCACTGAATTTTCAAACTGGCCATAACTGCGGCGCTAGGCCCTCCAGCGCCCCAAATGGGGCGCTAAGCCTACTGAATTTTCAGCCCTTGAAGTCTTACAGGCAGAGTTTCAGGAGCTAGGAAAAAGATGAAAGAACAGGACCTCAAAGGTGGTAATCTCTGGATTACTCCCAGTGCCTTGTGCTAGGGAGTACAGAAACAGGAAGACAGTGTAGGTGAATGCATGGCTGGAGAAGTGTTCCAGGAGGGAGGGCTTCAGATTCCTGGTGTACTGGGACCAGTTCCAGGGTAGGAGGGACCTGTACAAGCTGGATGGGTTGCACCTGAATAGGGCTGGGACCAATATTCTTGCCGGGAGGTTAACTTGTGCCGTGGGGAAGGGTTTAAACTAATTTGGCTGGGGGGAGGGGATCCAGGACATAGCAGCATAGTGCATAGAAAACTAGGAAGTCAAACAGCAACAGAATAAAGAATACAAAAGCAAAATACTGCGGATTCTGGAAATCTGAAATAAAAACAGAAAATGCTGGAAATACTCAGCAGATCAGGCAGCATCTGTTAACCTTTCAGGTCGATGACCCTTCATCACAACTGGAAAAAGTTGGAGATGTAACAGGTTTTTAAGCAAATGTAGGGGCAGGGAAAGGCGGAGGGAGAAAAGAACAAAAGGGAAGGTCTGTGATAGGATGGAAGGCAAGAGAGATTAAAAGACAAAAGGGATGATGGTGCAAGGCAAAAGGAGATGGTACTGGGACAAGTTAAGAAACAAAAGATGGCTCTAGATGAAGTGTAAATGGCAATGGCAGAATCATCAACAGCTGCTATGTGAGAGAGAAAAATAAAATTGGGGCCGAGGTTATGGTCTGAAATTGTTGAACTCGATGTTGAGTCTAGAAGGCTGTAAAGTGCCGAATCGAAAGATGAGGTGCTGTTCCTCGAGCTTACGCTGAGCTTCATTGGAACAGTGTAAGAGGCCGAGGACGGTGAGGTCAGAGTGGAAGTGGAGCGGAGAATTAAAGTGACAGGCGACCGGAAGCTCAGGGTCACCCTTACAGACTGAACAGAGTTGTTCCGCAAAGCAGTCACCCAATCTGCGTTTGGTCTCCCTAATGTAGAGGAGGCCGTATCGTGAGCAGCGAATACAGTATACTAAATTGCAAGAAGTACAAGTATATCGCTGTTTCACCTGGAAGGAGTGTTTGGGGCCCTGGACAGTGGAAAGGGAGGAGGTAAAGGGGCAGGTGTTGCATCTCCAGCACTTGCACGTGAAGGTGCCGTGGGAAGGGGAAGGGATGTTGGGGGTGATAGGCGAGTGGACCAGGGTGTCGCGGAGGGAGCGGTCCCTTCGAAATGCTGAAAGGGGAGGTGAGGGGAAGATGTGTTTGGTGGTGGGATCACACAGGAGGTGGCGGAAATGGCGGAGGATGATCCGTTGGATGTGGAGACTGGTGGGGTGAAAGGTGAGGACAAGGGGAACCCTATCATGGTTCCAGGAGGGAGGGGAAGGGGTGAGAGCAGAAGTGCGGGAAATAGAACGGACACGGTCAAGGGCCGTGTCAACCATGGTAGAGGGGAATTCTCGGTTGAGGAATAAAGGAAGATATATCGGAAGCACTAGTATGGAAGGTGGCATCGTCAGAGCAGATGCGGCGGAGACGGAGAAACTGGGAGAATGGAATAGAGTAAAGAATAGTGTAGAAAGAGCAGGAATTAGATGGAGGAAAAAAGAAAAAAAGAAAAGCAGACTAGCATGGTGTTGGAATGCAGGTGTGTTAATGCGTGGAGTGTTACAAATAAGGCTGATGAGCTACAGGCGCAAGTAGCCACATAGGCTTATATATAATGGCTATAATGGAGACCTGCCTTAAACATGGGTAGGAATGGAACTAAACATTCTTGGCTACAATGCATTCAGGAGTATAGGGAAGTAAAAAAGAAAGTGGGTGGGGGGGGGGAGGGGAATGGCGTGGCAGTATTGACCAAGGATAATATTACAGTTCTACAGAGGGACGATATGCTAGAGGGTTCAAAGACTGAATCTATTTGGTTAGATTGTTACAGTGCTGGGTGCTTATTTTGGCCTCCAACTAGCGAGGAGATAGAGGAACAAATTTATAGGCAAATTGCAGAGAAATGTAAAAATAATAGAGCAGTAGTAGTAGGGGACTTCAATTACCCTAATATATATTGGGGAAAAACAGAGTAAAGGGCAAGGAGGATGAAGAATTCCTAAAATGTGTACAAGAGAACTTTCTTAATCAGTATGTTTCTAGTCCAATGAGAAAGGAAGCAAGGCTGGATCTAGTTCTGGGGAATGAAGTAGGGCAAATGGAGTCTGTTTCAGTGGGAGAACATCTGAGTAATAGTGATCATAATATAATAATACATTTAAAGTAGTCACAGATATGGACAAAGAAAAAGAAAAAACAAAGGTGATAATACCCAACTGGAAGAGAGCCAATTTCAGTGATTTGAGAATGGATCTAGCACAGGTGGACTGGAAACGACGATTGGCTGAGAAAACAGTAAATGAGCAATGACAGACCTTCAAGGTACAAACCAAGCATATGCCCCTAAGGAGGAATGATAGGGCATCCAAAACTCGATGACAAAGGAAATAAGAGATTAAAATAAAACGGAAAAAGGAGGTTTCTGACAAATGTCAAGTACAGAATACAATAGAAAACCAGGCAGAATACAGAAAGTACAGGGGGAAATTGACAAAGCATATAAGAAGGGCAAAGAGAGAATATGAGAAAAGATTAGCGAGTAATATAGAAGGAGTCCAAAATCTTTTATAAACTAATAAAAAGTAAAAGAAAAGTTAAAGGAATGATGGGGCAGATTAGGGACAAAGAAGAAAATCTTCCTGTGGAGGCAGAGGGCATGACGGAGGTAGTAAATGAGTACTTTGCATCTGTCTTTGCAAAAGAAGAGGATGAAGTTAATGGGCAGGATTTTAACTCAGGAGTCGGGTAGGAGGCGGGACTACAACTTTCGGGGTTGTAGTCCCGCCTCCATCGAGATGTGGCCAATCCACGCGATTTTAACTTGATTGACCTTGTTGAGCCCACCCAGCGGGCTCAGCAGACCAATTAAGGGCCACCCAGCAACAGATGACGTCACAGACTGAAATTTAATCTGTCAAGAGGTTTTGACAGATGAAATATCAGTGCTTCACAGCTGTTTGAAGCTGTCAAACACTGACAGTTTTACTTCTAACCTGAGTCCTTCTCCATAGACTCAGTTAGAAATCTCTCCTGCACAGTAAGCTGCAGGCTGTCACTTTTGACAGATCGCAGCCATTCTGCTTTCTGTGCCAGTGAAATGAGGGACTCCCGGGACCTAAAGGAAGGAAGGCTGAAAAGGTAAGAAAAGGTAATTTAAACTTCTTTAATCACTTTCAACACACCAAACACACTTACCTTTGCACTCATGCACACATCACTCACCTGAACACTGACATCTCGACCCCTCCAAGTCCTTCAACCCGACGGCCTGCCTCCTCTAACTTGGCGTGGTTTGGGGCCGTTGGGAATCCCACACTTCAACCTTAAAAATAGGGATTAGGCTAAAAACTGCCTGTTAACTATCTGTTAACAGGCAGTTAATTGTCACTAATCCCTTCCTTCCTCGGGTAGGCGGGTCCCAGTGCGGGGCGGGTACCCGCCTCCTTTGAAACTGGCATGGAGGTGGGTTTGGGTGCGGGATGGGGTCGGGACCCCCGATTCGGGACTTTAACCCCCCCACGCCTCCAATCCCGACTCCACGGCCCAATGAAAATCCTGCCCAATGTCTCAGTGGGGGGGGGGGGGGCGGGGAGTAGAGATATTGGATAGGATAAAAATAAACAGAAAGGAGGTGCTAAATAGTTTGGCATCACTCAAAGTTAACAATTCACCCGGTCCGGATGGGATGCATCCTGAGGGAACTTAGGGTGGAGATAGCAGAAGGTCTGACCACAATCTTTGAATCCTCCTTGGATATGGGAGTGGTGCCAGAGGACTGGTTGATTGCAAATGTTACACCCCTATTCAAAAAAATGGAGAGTGATAAACTTGGTAACTACAGGCCAGCCAGTCTAATGTCAGTGGTGGGAAAACTACTAGAGGTCTTCAAAATTATGAAGAGTTTTGATAGAGCAAGTAGGGAGAAACTGTTTCTTCTGGCAAGTGGGTTGGTAACCGGAGGTCATAATTTAAAGTAATTAGCAAAAGAACTAGAGGGGAAATGAGGAGAATTGTTTTCACACAGAGGGTTGTTAAGATCTAGAACTCATTACCTAAAAGGGTGGTGGAAGCAGATTCCACACGAACTTTCAAAAGGCAATTGGACATGTACTTGAAGAGGACTAATTTGCAGGGTTATGGGGAGAAAGCTGGAGTTTGGGACCAAATTGAACAGCTCTTTCAAAGAACCGGCACAGGCACGATGGGCTGAATGGCCTACTTCTGCATAACTCCTGAACTGTGACATATTCTTTATATTTAGCCCTGGGTTACTATCAGAATTTTTTCCCTCTAAATTTACTGCTAATAAAACATGATAAGAGAACCATTAACAAATTTTCTGAAAATATACTTTTCCTAATTATAGGTGATTCAGATGTAGAGATGCTGTTGAAGCACTCACAGGTTCCTGCTCTGCTCATCATGCTATATCTGTCCAAACCTATGACAATTTCCCATGTGCTTTTCTTCTATACTGTATAGGTTTTATTGATGTTATCTTGAGATTCATTAAAGAAGATATCAGAAATAGTGGAGACCCAAGAGTCAAAGGAGAATGAGGAATTTAAAGCAGTTAATGTTAGTAAAGAAAAAGTACTGGAGAAATTAATGGGACTAAAAGCTGACAAATCCCCTGGACCTGATGGTCTACATCCTAGGCTTTTAAAGAGGTGTCTGCAGAGATAGTGGATGCATTGGTTTTGATCTTCCAGAATTCCCTAGATTCTAAAACTGTCCCTGTGGATTGGAAGGTAGCAAATGTAACCCCACTCTTCAAGAAAGGAGGGAGAGAGAAAACAGGGATCTACAGGCCAGTTAGCCTGACATCAGTAGTAGGGAAAATGCTAGAATCTATTATGAGGTACGTTGGAAAATCACAATATGATTTGGCAGAGTCAACATGGTTTTATGAAAGGGAAATCGTATTTGACAAATCTATTCTTTTGAGGGTGTAACGAGCAGGGTAGATAAAGGGGGAATCAGTGGATTTGGAATTTCAGAAGGCATTCGATAAGGTGTCACACAAGAGGTTGTTACACAAGGTTAGGACTCATGGGATTGGTGGTAATATATTAGCATGGGTTCAGGATTGGTTAAAGGGCAGAAAACAGAGAGTAGGAATAACTGGGTCATTTTCGGGATGGCGGGGTGTAACTAGTGGGGTACCGCAAGGATCAGTGCTTGGACCTCAGCTATTTACAATATATATCACTGACTTAAAAGAGGGGACCAAGAGTAATATATCCAAGTTTGCTGACGATACAAAGCTAGGTGGGAAAGTAAGCTGTGGGGAGGATGCAACGAGGCTGCAAAGGGATATAGACTGATTAAGTGATTAGGCAAGAAGGTGGCAGATGGAGTATAATGTGGGGAAGTATGAAATTATCCACTTTGGTAGGAAGAATGGAAAAGTAGAATATTTTTTAAAAGGTGAGAAACTAGTAAATGTTGGGATTCAGAGGGTGTCCTTGTACACGAATCACAGAAAGTTAACATGCAGGTACAGCAAGCAATTAGGATTGAACATGGTATGTCAGCCTTTATTGCAAGGGAGTTGCAGTATAAGAGTAAGAAAGCCTTGCTGCAATTATATAGGGCTTTGATGAGACCACACCTGGAGTAATGTGCACCGTTTTGGTCTCCTTGCCTAAGGAAGGATATACTTGCCTCAGAGAGGGTGCAACGAAGGTTCACTAGATTGATTCCTGGGATGAGAGGGCTGTCCTATGAGAAGAGATTGAGTACAATGGGCCTATACTCTCTGGCGTTTAGAAGAATAAGAGGTGATCTCCTTGAAATGTATAAAATTCTTATAGGGCTTGACAGGGTAGGCGCTGAAAGACTGTTTCCCTTGGCTGGAGAATCTAGAACTAGAGGTCATAATCTAAGGTTAAGGAGTCGGCCATTTAGGATTGAGATGAGGAGAAATTTCTTCACTCAGAAGATTGTGAATCTTTGGAATTCTCTACCCCTGAGGGCTGTGGATGCTCAGTCGTTGAGTATATTCAAGACTGAGATTGATAGATTTTTGGGCACTAAGGGAATCAAGGGATATGAGGATAGAGCGGGAAAGTGGAGTTAATGTAGAAGTTCAGTCATGATTTTATTGAATGACGGAGCAGGCTCAAGGGGCCGTATGGCCTACTCTTGCTCCTATTTCTTATGTTCTTAAGAGGCATTATCTTCACCAAGAAAAAAAGAAATAAGCCACAACAGCAGTGCGTCATGTTCTGTTTAACATGAAATACTGATGCCAAAGTTATGTTTTTGTGAAGCAATGATGTGTATTGATGCAATTGTATTGATTATTTTCTAAGTCAATAAAAAAGGTCTGCCAAGCAGTTTTTGATGAAGACTGCAGCTCTTTCGTACTTCTCTGGACAGCAAAGTTCAGCATTTCTGTTGAATTCTCTTATGTGAAGATGCAACTTAATACAAAATGGAAAACAAACCATCAAAACGAACTGGATTTAATACTAAATATAGCTCTGTGCTTTTCAAATGAATTGAAGGGAAAGTAGCAAACTGCTTCTTCTACGATATTCATTTTGAACACTGGCAGTAGTATTTTTTATGATAGAACATGACTTTAGTGGTTTAATATTGATTGGCGATGTGATCATAAACAAGGCTACCAAAGAAAGCAAAAAAAAGTGATCTTGAAAATTAAAATGAAATATGGTAATATAAGCTTCAACTCTACCTTTGCCGCAAGTATGAAAATAAGTCATGAACAAACATGCACTAGCTTGCTAAAATTACGTAATTTTTTATTAGCCAGCCAAGGCCCTTCACTGAAGCATCTACTGTCATCTGAATTTCTAGGTAAAAACACAGATTCTAAGTAAGCCGACTGTGCTGTGTTTCTAGGTATATCCGTTGCCTAGATATAAAAGCTACTGGAGTCACCACAGATATAAAGGCAGAGTTGTGTCTGTTTCACGCTACCTGTGATTCAAAATTTCCTCATAAAATTGCATCACTTCACCACTTAAAAGGAAAGGAAGTGTCTATTATTGTCAAATATATTTGATGCTTCTTAATAAATTCTGCTTGCTTCCCTCCCCGCAATATCATGGCACTATAACTGTGAGTTGAATGTACAGCACAAAAACTTTTTTTTTGCCATTAATATGATTGGAGATAGAGCTTTCTGAAGAGGTACTAAAGGTTGGAAGAGTCACTGAGTAGAAAAGTTACTTTCAGAGCGATGGTAACTTTTTGCCCAGTTTGCGCTAATTAGAAAGCAGTAGACCTGGTGTGAATATTCTTATAGCTAATGTTAATGTCATGTTGCATTTTCTACTTTGTAGCAAAAGACCCCAAGACAGAGTATTAAATTACAAGTATATTACATTTTGAAACAACCGAAATGATTAGGGCAGTGTTTTCCAAAACATTAGCTATTAGCCACATGTGGCTAATTGGGAATCCAGACATGGGTAACTGCATTTCTGATTAGTAAATAAAAAATGACTAATTGACACCGTCCTTGGACATGTGGGGCTGGATTTTGTCAATGGGGGTGCGTTGGGGGTGGGACTGCTGGTTTTTGGGTTTTAGTCCCGCTCCCAACGACGTCCGGCCAGCCCACGCTACTTTCCCTTGATTGACCTTGTTAAGCTCGCCTTGTGGGCTTAGCCAGCCAATTAAGGGAAAGCCGGTGACAGAGGACATCAGCATATGATGTTTCATCTGTCAAAAAATTTTGACAGCTGAATTGTCAGTGTTAGAGAAGCTGTCAAACACTGACAACCTCTGTTCTAAGATGAGTCCTTGTACTGAAGACTCACCAAACCTCTTTCCTCAGCAGACATCAGATGGCTGCTGCATCTGAGAATGCAGCAGTCATTCTGTCATCTCTGCCGTTGAGATGAGGCACCTCCGGATCCCCAAGGGTTTAAGCCTGCAGGAAGAAACAAAGGTAAGTAAACTTTTTCTAACACTTTACACTCACCTCTCATACTCACCTCTCCACACTTGCACCCATCACTCACCTCCACAGCGCACTTTTCGAACCCTCTCACCCCCACAGACCCACTGCTCGCCTCGCTCACCCTGGCGACGTTCGCAGCTGTCAGGAAGCCTGCACTTGCAGGGGTAAAATGCAGATAATCCTCTTAACTGCCTGTTAACTACCTGTTAACAGGCAGCTAAATTGCTGTAATCCCCTTCCCGCCTCGAGGAAACTGATCCCTGTGTGACTCGGGGACCTGCCTCCCGGGAAGAAGGCACGGAGGCAGGTTGGGAGCGGGTTCGGTACCCGCTCCCAGTTTCTGCCATTACCCTGGCAGTCCTGCCTCCATACCCACCTCCCCAGGGCTGGCAAAATTCCCCCCGTGATCTCAATAATCATATTCGCACGGCGTGTGCGTATGTACTTTTATCTTTTTGAGCGCTTGTTGGTAAAATGATAAGACAAAAAGGAGAGTGTGCAAGTGTTTTTTGATCGTTGTGGGTGCTTTACTTCCTTGCTTACTGAATGATAGTAGATGATTGTTAAAACAGTGATGCCATAGTCACACATCTGTGAATAGTCAACGATTTCTACTGGATAACACTGAGCCAGGGCAGGGAAGAGCAGGAGAATTCCTTAAACATGTCCTGACCTTCATTATTGGGGCAGGAGGCCAGTGCCTGTATGAACACATCGCTGTGTCAATGGTAGTCGAAGTGGCGCTATGTTACTCCAGCAGGGGCAGACAGAGGCCCTTGAAGGACAGAAGAAAAAGTCTGTCAATTTTTTTTCACTGTTAATAAGGGAGCAAATATGTATTTTTAAGAATGGTAATCAATTCCCAGAGTCCTATCACGTGCTAGGAAATTAGAATTATCCCCAAAATATTTTTTAAATTATCAAGGACTTTGAATTAAACAAAATAAATAACATAGGAATTTAGTGCAACATTATTGGACAATTCAAAATAAATTGCTTTGAATTAAGAGAGGTATCTGTATCCTTATTGAGCTTAAGATTTTCCGTGGCTGCTTCCATGGGCAGAAATCCAGCACAGAACGATTCCCCCCAATTTCTGGAGGTTCTAAGTTCACATTTGTAGGCTGCTATCAGCAAGATGAATTCCTATAAACTAGGCCTGTGGAGAGCCCCAAGGAAACAAACAGTTGGTCTTGCCTTGGGTAGGCCAACAGGGTTACCAAACCACCACCAAACATACACTTAGGATAAACTTTTATTTTGAATATGTTTACAAGGGCTAGTTGCATACATGTACTGGCTATCCACAGACTATCTTTGACACAGAACAATGGAAAATTCATACAGTATCTGTGGTGTATGTGCCTTTAAGAGCCCCTGTGTACTGTAATGCCGGTAATGGCCACTCGGGCTATATAAGCCTGTATAGTGTCTTGTATCTGTTAGTTCACCTCCAGACTTTGTTCAGTAAACACCTGTGAAACCAACTCCTGCATTCTGTGTCTCCATTAACACACGGATACAACAGTGGCGATGAATTGGAAACGGACTTACCTGCAATTCGGCAGCACCTCAAGGAGATCGATTCCTCAGACGAAAGTCGAAGAAAAACAAGAACAAAAAAAAAAAAATCTGTGGTTTCACCAGCTAGCTGAGATGGTGGCAGGTACTGCAATAAGCCTTCCTGGGCGGCGGGCTGGGGCTCCATCGGCTGGCTCTGCAGCGGGGCCGAGCAGCGAAGGCGGAGGCAAACAGAGACAGAGGGTGGAGCACTCGGGTGATGGCCGGTGCTGCAAAGCAGGTCGGCGTTCGGGCCAAGCAAAGGGAGGGAAAAGTCCTAGAGAGTCCGGCGGGAACGAGTCTCCACCTATTAAAAAAAATACCCGTGTAAATAAAAACCGCGGAGAACAGCGTTGTCAGCAGCGGGAAAGCACGGGAGGCGCCATTTTTTTTCTGCGGGGAAGAAAGGAAAGCGCGGGAGGCGCCATTTTTTTTTCAGGATGCCTAAGACTGGCAATATTACTGCTTTCATTAGCGATATAGAGGATTGGATCACATATGTGGAAAGAGTGGAGGTATATTGCACAGCAAATGAAATAGAGGATGATAAAAAGGCATCAGTACTTCTAAATCTAATGGGCGCAAGGACATACGGGCTGTTACGAAACTTAATCACTCCAGCCAAACTGAGGGACAAGAATTTTAAGGAGATTGTTGATACCCTACAGGAGCACTTAAACCCAACACCGCTGCTGATAGCGGAACGATTCAAATTCTTCAGGAGGAATCAGCACAAGAATGAAAGTAACGCTGATTACCTCACCGAATTAAGGAAGCTATCAAAGCACTGCCAATTCAGGGCAGGACTGGCAGATTCTCTTTGAGACAAATTCGTCTGCGGTCTCCTAAGTGAAAGAACACAGAAAAGGCTACTTTCTGAGAAAGATTTGACACTGGACAAGGCTTTCAGTGTGGCTGTATCATACGAAGCAGCCGCAAGAGGAGCTGCAGAGATACAGCAAAAGCCACAGGACTTCGGCACCCATGAAATGACACAGGGTTTCGAGAGATGTTATCGCTGCGGCAGATCCACCCATGACCAGAGGGACTGCTGGTTCAAGGACAAAGCATGCAGGCACTGCGGAAAGATTGGACACATTGCACGTGTATGCCGATCTGGAAACAAAAAATCCACGGATAGGAAAAAAATCAATAAGGAAAAGTACAGAAAGGTACAAATGATGACGGACAGTAGCTCCGAAGACCAGAAGAGCGATAGCGACTCCGGAATCAAGAGGCTAGGCTGTCTCAAATTACGTAATGTAATTGCCAAAGAAGATTACCAGACCATTTGGGTTACCCTCACGATGGCGGGGTCCCCAGTTAAAATGGAGCTAGATACAGGATCAGCTCTGACCGTCATAAGTCGACGGGATTACGAGCGGCTATTTCCGCATATACCTTTGAAAGACACATCCATTATCTTGAAAACATATACGGGGCAGAAAGTATACCCAAAAGGGAAAATAAGGGTGCCTGTTGTATACAATGGCAAGGAAATGCAGAAGTTGTATTTATACGTTCTGCAAGATGGTGGTCCACCGCTGTTGGGACGTGAATGGATCAGGAAGATACGTTTAGACTGGCACTCCATTCAGGCACTGACGGTGACCAGTAAGAAAAAAAATGATGACGTCATACCTGAACGATTAAAAGGCATCTTGGCCAACGCCAAGGAAGTGTTTCAACAGGAACTAGGAACCTTGAAAGGCGTCACCGCCTCAATAAAAGTGGAAGATGCGGCAATTCCCAAGTTTTTAAGGCAAGGCCAGTGCCATACGCAATTCGTCCAGCAGTCGAGGCAGAGCTGGAGAATTTGGAAAAGGCAGGCGTATTATCCAAGATAGATTGGAGCGAGTGGGCAACACCCATCATCCCGGTCATGAAGAAAACGTTGAATAATGATAAATCTGAAGAACAGAGAAAAATTCGCATCTGTGGGGACTTCAAGGTGACTGTAAACCCGGTCCTTCACACAGTACAGTATCCTCTTCCGAGGATAGAAGATATTTTCGCCTCACTGTCCGGAGGAAAACGTTTCACCAAAACTGACTTGGCACAGGCATATCTACAGATGGAGGTTGAAGAGGCCTCTAAAAAGTTTCTCACGATAAACAAACACAAAGGCCTGTACCAGTACAATCGACTGGTTTTCGGAGTAGCATCAGCTCCAGCTATCTGGCAAAGAGCTATGGAGCAAGTCCTCCAAGGGATTCCGGGGACTCAATGCTACCTAGACGACATCCTTGTAACAGGAGAAAACGACAACGAGCACCTTGCCAATTTGGAGCAGGTGCTCACTAGGCTGAGAGAACGGGGCCTACGAGCAAATCGCCCCAAGTGCGAATTTTTCCAGAAACAAATATCATATTGCGGCCACATAATTAACGAGGAAGGGTTGCATAAGTCACCTGAAAAAATTGAAGCGGTCATAAAAGCCCCAGCACCTGAAAATGTCTCACAATTAAGGTCGTTCCTGGGATTGATAAACTACTATCATAAATTTTTACCGAATTTGTCAACTGTTCTGCACCCTCTTAACGAACTGCTACAAACGGGAGTAATTTGGAAATGGAGCGAAGACTGTAAACGTGCCTTCCATAAATGCAAAGGCTTGATCACGTCCAAGGAAGTTTTGGCTCATTACAACCCATCACTGCCAATCAGACTGGCGTGCGATGCATCCCCTTACGGCGTAGGAGCGGTATTATCGCATAGATTCACTGATGGCTCAGAGCGGCCGATAGCTTTTGCGTCACGCTCATTGAACTCAGCTGAGCGTAACTATGCCCAGATCGACAGGGAAGCACTCAGCCTGGTATGGGGAGTGAAGAAATTCAACCATTACCTACACGAACAAAAATTTACCTTGTTGACTGACCATCAACCCCTCGTCTCCATATTCAACCCTAAAAAGGGTGTTCCCATTATGACAGCGCAAAGGCTACAGAGGTGGTCCCTTTTCCTAGGGGCACACCAATTTGACATAGAATACAAAGGATCAAAACAGCATGGGAATGCTGACGGGTTATCGCGCCTACCGTTGCCAACAGTAGAAGAGGCACCTACAGTGGACCCAGTGGAGATGTTCCACTCAACCATAGTAGAATGTCTACCAGTAACAAATTCTACCATTGAAAAGGAAACGAGAAATGACCTGACTCTCTCACAAGTCTACGATTTAACGGTGAAGGGATGGCCAGCACATGGCGAACCACTGTTGCCAGCATTCTCGCAAAGAAGAGAACAGCTGTCAGTATGCCGAGGAACCTTGATGTGTGGATCCAGAGTGGTGATTCCACCCAAACTCCAGGATAAAGTGCTAAAGGAGCTTCACGAGGGGCATCTGGGTGGAGTGAAAATGAAGAGCCTAGCCAGAGCGTTTGTGTCGTGGCCAGGTATCGATGGAGACATCGAAGAAATGACCAAGAGCTGTCTAGGATGCCAGAAGGTCCAAAACGCCCCACCACAAGCCCCTCTACATCCATGGGAGTGGCCCTCATCTCCATGGCAAAGGGTACACATCGACTTTGCTGGTCCATTTATGGACTCAATGTTCTTAATCGCGGTTGATGCACACTCCAAGTGGCCGGAGGTAATAAAGATGTCCTCCACCACCACGGAAAAAACCATCACAGTATTAAGGACCATATTTGCCAGGAATGGGCTGCCTGAACAGATCTGTTCTGATAATGGACCGCAATTTGTGTCCGAAGAATTCAGGAAGTTCTTAAAAAACAATGGGGTTAAGCACTACACGTCCGCCCCATACCATCCCGCCACCAATGGATTGGCTGAAAGGTTTGTCCAGACCTTCAAGAAGGCCATAAAGGCCATGGGTAATGAAAACATAAATCTACAGCATAAGGCAGATAACTTCTTGTTTGCATACAGGAATGCAACACATGTGGTTACAAACCAAACTCCCGCCATGATGTTTTTCAATAGAAGCCTAAGATGCCGGCTGGATTTGATCAAGCCAATCATCAGAAGGGACGTGGAGAACCGGCAATTTCAAGGCATGAATGAAAGGCCAACTAGAACCTTCCAGATAGGTCAACAAGTTTTGGCCCAGGACTACCGTACCGAGAAATGGCAGCCTGGAACTATTTGCACACGACTAGGACCGCTGATGTATACCGTGGACATTGGAGAAAGCATAATAAGGCGCCATGCTGACCAGATCATAGAGTCATCCAAAAAGGGACAACCTACACCACAACTCTATACGCCTAATGATGAAGCAGAGATACCCATAGTATCTACCTCCGATCCGGTGATACTGGAACCAGATGAACCCGGCACTGGCATTCAAGCCGAACCGACCTTGCCAAAAGAACCTACTGCACCACCAAAAACTACGACACCACCGAGGCGTTATCCAGACCGAGTCAGGAAGCCTCCAGAGAGACTGACTTATAATTGATTAACTGCAGCAAATGTGTAGATTATTGTTCTTGTAAACATGTTAATTAATGATTACTTAAAATGTTATGTACTGGTTGTCTAAAAGGGGAGGAATTGTGGTGTATGTGCCTTTAAGAGCCCCTGTGTACTGTAATGCCGGTAATGGCCACTCGGGCTATATAAGCCTGTATAGTGTCTTGTATCTGTTAGTTCACCTCCAGACTTTGTTCAGTAAACACCTGTAAACCAACTCCTGCATTCCGTGTCTCCATTAACACACGGATACAACAATGAACATTGAACAACAATAGTCCATTTATAGATTCAGTCTTTGGGGCGGCTTCCTGACCCTTTCGGGATAGCGCCTTTCCTGAGGTTCTTGTTCTTGGTGCAGAGGCGATTCTGGCCCCTTTTCATCGGGTAGTTCATCGGGTTCCACTGCTACTGGTTCTGAGGTAGATGCTACCGGTATGTCGGGTTCATCCCCAGGTACTCGAGACATGGGGTTGACTCGTTCCTCTGACGCTAAGATCTGAGCAACGTGGCATCTCACAATGTACTCCCCGACATCCACTGTGTACATTAATGGCCCCTGCCTTGTGCATATCGTTCCGGGTTGCCATTTCTCTGTTCGATAGTCACGGGCCAAGACTGGTTGTCCTACATTGAAGCTCCTTGTCGGCTTCTCATTGATGTGCTGGAATTGTTTGTCCTCAACATTTCTTCGCACATTTGGTCTGAGCAAGTCCAGACGAGATCTCAACCATCGGTTAAAGAACATCATGGCCGGGGTCTGGTTGGTAACTGCATGTGTCGCGTTTTGGTAGGCTAATAAGAAATTGTCCACCTTATGCTGTAGTGGAATTTCATCGTCGCACATGGCCTTTATCGCCTTCTTAAAGGTTTGTACGAACCTCTCAGCCAATCCATTTGTGGCTGGATGATACGGGGTGGATGTGTAATGCCTTACCCCATTCCTTCTCATAAATTTTTGAAACTCTTCGGACACAAACTGTGGTCCATTATCAGAGCAAATCTGCTCTGGCAAACCGTTTCTGGCAAATATGGTCCGTAGGACTGCGATCGTTTTCTCTGTAGTGGTTGAGGACATTTTTATCACCTCAGGCCACTTTGAATGAGCATCCACTGCTATTAAGAACACTGAGTCCATGAATGGGCCAGCGAAATCAATATGCACCCGTTGCCATGGAGAGGAGGGCCACTCCCATGGGTGTAGAGGGGCATGTGGTGGTGCATTTCAGACCTTCTGGCATCCTGAGCAGCTCTTACGTTAGGTCTTCGATTTGTTGATCGATTCCCGGCCACCACACATAAGCCCTAGCAAGGCTTTTCATTTTCACTCCCCCCAGATGACCTTCATGTTGCTCATTTAGCACTCTCTCCCTTAACTTGGGTGGAATCACCACTCTGGATCCACACATCACTGTCCCCTGGCATACTGACAGCTGTTCTCTTCTGGATGAGAATGCTGGCAACAGTGAGTCGCCATGTGTTGGCCATCCCCTCACCGTCAAATCATATACCCGAGACAGCGTCGGATCATTGCGGGTCTCCTTCTCTATATCCGCGTTTGTTACTGGCAATCGTTCAATTATTGACGAATAAAATATCTCGATAGGGTCCACTGCTGGTGCTTCCTCCACAGTAGGCAGTGGCAGGCGCGATAGCCCATCAGCGTTCCCATGCTGTTTCGTGCCTTTATATTCTATTTCATATTGATTCGCCCCTAGAAACAGGGACCATCTTTGTAACCGTTGTGCAGTCATCACTGGAACGCCCTTCTTAGGATTAAAGATGGAGACAAGTGGTTGGTGGTCAGTCAGCAAGGTGAACTTCTGCCCATGCAGATAGTGGTTGAGTTTTTTTACTCCCCATACTAGGCTGAGGGCCTCCCTGTCAATCTGGGCGTAGTTGCACTCGGCTGAGGTTAGTGACCGAGACGCAAAGGCTACTGGCCTCTCCAACCTGTCTGGGAATTTGTGCGACAGCACCGCTCCAATACCATAGGGTGATGCATCACATGCCAAACGAATTGGTAGTGCCGGGTTGAAATGGGCCACCACCTCTTTTGATGTGATCAATTCTTTACACTTCTGGAAAGCTCGTCTACGTTCGTCATTCCACTTCCATGGTACCCCTGTTTGCAGTAGGGTGTTCAGTGGGTGTAATACCGTGGACAAATTTGGTAAGAACTTGTGGTAGTAGTTTACCAGCCCGAGGAACGACCTCAGTTGTGACACATTTTCCGGTGCTGGAGCCTTGACTACTACCTCAATCTTTTCAGGGGACTTATGTAACCCCTCTTCATCGATGACGTGGCCACAATACGAGATCTGTTTCTGGAAAAACTCGCACTTGTGGCGATTAGCTCGTAGCCCATACTCCTTTAATCTGGTGAGCACCTTCTCCAAGTTGGCGAGGTGATCACTGTCATTTTCGCCCGTGACCAGGATGTTGTCCAAATAACACTGGGTCCCTGGAATCCCTTGCAGGACTTGATCCATTGCCCTTTGCCAGATAGCCGGAGCCGAGGCTACCCCGAACACCAGCCGGTTGTATTGATAGAGACCTTTATGAGTGTTAATCATAAGGTATTGTTTCGAAGCTTCTTCTACCTCCATTTGCAAGTACGCCTGGGCTAGATCAATTTTGGTGAAGCATTTACCTCCAGATAGCGAAGCAAAAATATCCTCAATTCGTGGAAGTGGATATTGTACCGTGTGAAGGACTGGGTTCACTGTCACCTTAAAATCCCCACAGATGCGGGCCTTCTTTGGTTCCCCAGGCGTATTACTCAACGACCTCTTCATTACAGGAACGATGGGTGTAGCCCACTCGCTCCAGTCCACTTTGGACAGTACTCCTGAACGTTCCAACCCTTCCAGCTCTGCTTCGACAGCTGGTCTGATCACATAAGGCACTGGTCTGGCCTTAAGAAACTTTGGGCTTGCATTTTCCTCTATTTTAATCGTTGCTGTTATGCCTTTTAGTGTTCCGAGTCCCTCCTGGAACACTTCTTTTGCGTCAGTTAACATTTTCGACAGTCATCCAGGTGTGACGTCATCATCCTTTTTGGCCTCAACCTTCAGTGCCTGTATGGAATGCCAATCTAATTGTATCTTCCGGATCCATTCACGTCCTAGCAGTGGTGGTCCTCCATCTGGCAATACATATATATCCATTTTAGGTATTTCCTGGCCTTTATATATCACTTTCACCCTTATTTTTCCTTTGGGGTAGACTTTTTGCCCCGTGTACATCTTCAAGACAATCTCTGTAGCTTTCAAGGGTATATGTGAAAATAGCCGCTTGTAGTCCCTTTGGTTTATGACTGTTAGGGCTGATCCTGTGTCCAATTCCATTTTCACTTGGACTCCGTCTATCTTGAGTGTAACCCAGGTAGTCTGGTGATCCTCCATTTTGGTTACCTTTTGTAGTTTCAGACAACCCAGCTCCTTGCTTCCGGAGTCTGTGTCACTTTTCTGTTTGTCTGAACCACTGTCCATCACCTGGTGTACCTTTTTGTACTTCTCCTGTGGAGATTTCTTACTGTTGGTTTTCTTCCCAGACCTGCAGACTCTTGCTATGAGTCCTGCTTTTTCACACTGTCTGCACACTTGGTCCTTGAACCAACAATCCTTCTGGTCATGTGTTGTTCTGCCGCAGCGATAGCACTTCCCTGTTCCATAGGACATTTCATTGGTGCCATATTCTTGCGGTCTCCGTTGTATCTCTGCAGCGCCCCTTTTGGCTGCTTCGTGTGATACTGCCATACTGAAAGCCTTGTCCAGCGTAAGATCCTTTTCTGATAGAAGCCGTTTCTGGGTTCCTTCACTTTGTAGCCCACACACAAACTTGTCCCTTAACGTATCTGCTAGTCCCGCTCCAAACTGGCAGTGTTTCGATAGCTTGCGCAGTTCCGTTAGGTACTCAGCATTGCTTTCGTCTTTGTGCTGGTTCCTTTTATGGAACTTAAACCGTTCTGCTATCAGCAGCGGTGTGGGGTTTAAGTGGTCCTGTAGGATTTCTACTATGCTTTCGAAATTCTTGTTCACCGGCTTCTCTGGGGTTATTAGATTTCGCAGTAACACATAAGTTTTTGCACCCATGGAATTTAACAAAACCAGTGCTTTCCTAGCATCTGGCACTTCATTTGCCCTGCAGTACACCTCAATACGTTCCACATATGTCGCCCAATCTTCGACTTCATTGTCGAATATAGAGATACTGCCACTCTTCGGCATCCCTGGGTGTGATTTAACTGTCAAAAATGGCGTCTCCCGCCCTTCCCCTTCTTTTCCGCTGGTACAAAATGGCGTCTCCCGCGCTTTCCTTCCTTCCCGCGCTCGCCCTTCTTCTCCACTGCGGCTTCTAAAAATGGCGTCTCCCGCGCTCTTCCTTCTTCTCCGCGGCTCAATGGCGTCTCCCGCGCTCTCCCTTCTTCTCCCCGCGGACACTGTTCAGCCCTTGAGCCCTGGCTGTGCTCTGCGTGTTCTTTTTTTTTCTCTCTACGCCGCTCGGTCCTGAACCCGGCTGTTGCTTTACCCTCTCTCTCTCCGGTTTGTTTTTGTTTTGTTTTTTCCCTCGACGCCGCTCGGTTTTCAACCCCCGGCTGCGCCCTGTGCGCTTCACCCTCAGTCTTACCCCGTCGACGCTGCTCGGCTTTCTCTCCGCCGTCGGTTGGCTCTAGCCGCCGCTGTCCGGGAAGGCTCTGCGCTGGACCTGTCGTCAGTCTCTTGCTGATCGTCGTGGCTGGGGAACCAAGCCCGGCTCTCCACAGCCTCCCCTGCGATGTTCACTCTCTGCCGGACGACTGGGCGGTTGCTCGTGGTCGACGCCCGTGTTCCTGGCCTCGACTTTCTTACACTCCCCTCCCGGAGCGAATCCTTGAAGGGAAATGCAGAGTTGCAGGTAGATTCGAATCGACACTCGTCGCCACTGTTAGATCCGTGATTCTGAGAGTATGATGTTTTCAATAACCACACGGATGCTGTAACTTAACAATAAACAGGTATTTACTGGAGGAGGGTAGTCTCAAGACTGGGGGTACAGAGGCATGCGCAAGGCTTATATACAGGTGTGGTCACTGCCGGTACTACAGTATACAGGAGCTGTAAAAGTAGTTCTGTCTTAAAGGTACATACACTATAGCCTCCACCAGCATTAAATCATCCAGAATTCTGCAGCCTGTGTTCCTGCTCAAATTATCCCACACTCCCATCTTCTCCAGGTTCTACCAGCTCCCTGGGTCCCAGCTGGTTGAGTTCAAAATTCTCATTCTTTTTTTCAAATCACTCACCCTTCTTCCTTCTACCCTGCCTTTAGCCACTTTACTCATCTAACACTCGACTTTACATCTTTCGCTCCCTCCACTCCAACTTTGATTTGGCCACTCCTGTCCTTTGGAATTCACTGCCTAGTCATCTCCACTTTTCCACCTTTCAAAACCCTCCTCTTTGACCATGCCTTTGGCTTCTGATCATAACCTCTTCATTCCCTTCCCCTTACATGGTGTCCTTTCCTCCTTGTAAAGGAGGGTGAGAAGTTGCATATAGCTGCAAGTTATTTTTGTTGCTTTTCCTCTACCTCCCTGTGGAAAAGTGTCTCATTTCTGCTCTGCACATCCCCAAAATTTCCCATCCCGACAGCCCAATGAAGACCGGTAACTCAGAAATTAGGCCTGTAGTCTCATTAGAAATCTTTAATTGTGATTTTATAACAAATAGTTTGAATTGCAGGAATCTGATATCATCGCCATTCAAACTATTCACAATGGCACTAATTCTACAAAAAAGTTCACTGAAGACTTATCAGTCTGCTATAATTATTACTATCATTCAATTTTTTATGCAGAAGCACCTTCTGTTTATTTTATTTTTTCAAGAGAAATTCCTTATTTGCTAGTAAAAAAAAACACTGAAGAAACTGGTTCTTTAGCAGTTGCACATATATGATAAAGAGAAAGTCTCACATTCTACCTACTAGACTGGCTTCAAATCCATGTAGCAGAAAGAACAGCATTGTACGACCAACATTGTACAAACGACTCGTATGCCTTATGGTTTATGATTACTATAATTTAATTGTCAGCTTATTCAATATGTATTTATAATTTAGAAGCTGCATCTTTTGGGTTTTTTAAACAATGGTATAATCTGCTCCTACATGGTGGGCTGATAACATTTCAGGAAATCAAGGATGGCAAAGCACAAAACACACTAATTTTTTCTGCCAAAATTAGTACCTTTGTGCATTACTTTGCCTAAAGGTCTTAAACATTGACATTTGAAACCCTGAGAAAATGCTTCCTGTATCTAAGACTATTGTGCAACTATTGAAAGTAATTGATTCCATGAGAACATGCCAGAGCTTATAGAGTAGCCTGGGAAAATCCCAGAGGGGATAGAAAGCTGCAAATTCAGTAAGAATTATATTTATATCCCTTAACAACATGTCCTAAAAGTAGACCTTTCTTATGTGACCTCTTTTATGCAAGTTATATTTGCTCAACCTATTCATCACCTTGGAGTGAATTTTTTGCTTGGCCAGCATTAGGCATTTGTTGGTATGTTTTTTTTAATTCATTCACGGAATGTGGGTGTTGCTGGCAAGGCCAGCATTTATTGCCCATCCCTAGTTGTCCTTGACAAGGTGGTGGTGAGCCCTCTTCTTGGCACAGATTGGGCACAGACCGCCTCACTGTTAAAATTGGTATACTTTGCACTCGTTTTACGCCTGAAAAATGGGCGCAATGCATCTAAATTTCTATCCCCATATTTCTCCAGAACAGGAGTTAGTGCGGGGGAGTTTCCCACCTGAGCATGTTGAGGAAAAATTCCATGCCAGTGTGTATCCAGTTCTTCCTCAGTTCTCTCACTTGCTCTCAGTTAATATCTATGCTGTCCAGACGAGGGTGAATGTGATCCTTTGTATATGCTGGGGTCCATGACACTCCACCATTTCAATGAAAAAATTTAGGGCAAAAATTATCTCACAGTGACCAACAGCGGCTGTTTCATCCCACCTGACTCAGTGGGCAGAACTTTTCAAGGCTCTGCGTCACTGGCAGGTCCTGGTATGCAGTGGATGACGTACTGGTAAAATCGTGGGTGGATTGCCCATTCTTTTTCTCCCATTAATATCAATGGGTGAATAATTGCTGCGAAAACCGCCTGTGATTTTCTGATAAGTTTTCCACTGTGTGTGACATCCTGCTGGTGGCACAGGGCCTCAGAAGGTACCGCCTATTTTCTGCTGTACAGACCAGTGGCAAGCTTAAAGCCTGTGCTTGTACTGATAGCAGCGGTGTTGCTTCCTGTTAGTTTCTCTGTTGGGTTCCAGGCAGGATTAAGTGTATGAGCTGGTACAAATAAATAAAGAGCCACACTTCAGCTACAGAAGAACTACGTGCAGCTCCCAAGTCATGGGTTGGCTACTCCTGATCTAAAGGAGGGAGTATTGAGAGATAAACAACTGCATCTCAGAAATACATTGCATATTAGGCCAATGAATAGCTGCACTCCAGTCCATCAAGCAGAAAAAGGCAATGAACATGGAGGCTGCAATAGAATCTTCTGTGATCTAAGGACTGTACAACATAAGCATGGAAGTTACTGTCAGTGATGTTGCTGTACAAATGCTTAACGTGCTCATATCAAATTCAGGTTTAGATTAGTATGTGACGTTCTGCTGGTCTGTGCTGTATACAAACAGAAGACAGTTTCATGCACGGACACAATTTGGTGCAATATGGCATGCGTGCTGTGAAACGGGGAAAAGAGGCCAGTGTTTTAGTTAAAATGTTAACTTACTGGATAGATACAGATGTACTGCTACAGGACGGTAAGTTGAAAGACAAAGATAAGTAACTTGGCACAACTTGCCATTAATTAAATCTTTTAATAAAAGGCATTCTGGCGACTTAATCCAAATGCTTGTGGTGACGCACCGAACACCAGGTTAGTCCAACAGTAAGTAAAAAATTCCACAAAGATCACTCTTTCAGGTTTCTCTCCTCTGGCTAATTGTACATGAGATCAGGTTAAATAATACAATACCAATATGCAAATGTTGCTTAGTAATAACAGGGTTCTTTCACTTTATAAGTTCCCATGTCTGAGGGCAGTGAAGCAGGCTGAAGGACGGACAGATAAGAACAATAATGTTGGCTAGTAATAAATGGCAGATAAAAGAGCTCGAGTCAGTTATGATTAAATGACAACATTCTACACATTCTTTTCTGGTGAGAAAGTTGTCCCACTTAGCTAGAGACAGGCAGCCACAGTATAGCAGACATTCAGCACCACAGAGGAAGCATACCCTTGCATGTTAAACTACTGACAGGAGACCCTGAATGCACTTTTATAAATATGATGAAGTTCCCCCGCCCCCTCCAAACGCTGTAAAAATAAATATATGTTTTACACTCTTCAGTTTTTCTTAATTAAAAGCAGGAAAGTGGTGCTCAATGCACATAAAGCTTCTCCAGGACTCTCGGCAATGTGCCAATGTTTACATTCCCCCTGGGTGGGAAATACAGGGTGAAAGGCCTTTGATGGCAGGCCTTTGAATTCTCAACTGTAGCCGCCTGTGACCCCTCTGCTCTCATACTTTCAGAGGAATTCTCCATTTAACCGTTCAAATACTGCTGCTGTAAAACGACAAAAAAAAAACAAATGAGAATCCTGTTGAAGTGCTTGTTCCAGTTACTGAAGCATTTTCTTTCCCCGTAAGAGTGAATCCTAAATTCAATTATATTAATGAAAAGATCAGTTTGTGCTGCAAACTAAAGTTAAAAGACAACTGGAAAATAAAAGGGAGGTACTAACTAAAAACTTAAATATTGCTAGGGTAGCGTGGCATGGCGAATGAAGCACCAATAAGAAAAAACGGCATAGAAAATATGCAGTCAAAAATCTGCAAAATTTCTGCAGAATACAGTAAGCACAGCTCAAAAGGAATGTTATTGGGGGCCCCAGTTTACGAACAAAGAGAGCTCAGTTTGGCTCTTCACCCCCCCCCCCCGGCCTCAGTGCTACCACATCCGCACATCATTAGTGGAAAATTCCTGAGATATGCTGTAATTTTTGCTTTTTTTTCCAGTACAGTCAAAGCTTTAATGTCCAGATGACATTTTTTTCCCAATTTATCCCTATTGAATTGAATTGGCTTGTTGCCCACCTTGGTGAATAATTAATGCACCAGGAAAAAAAAGTACACTCCCTGGCAACTGGCAGTCGGGCAGGAAATACCAAATAAAAACTTTATTATGCATTGTTTAACCATTTTGCTTGCCTGTAGGACACCCTGTTGTAAGTGTAATTTATATATTGGCACGCTCCATTTGTATGACACTGAGCACAGATTTGTCATTCCCAGAATATGTCACGCAAAGGCACTTGTCTGAGTTTCTGCCTGTGAAAGTGGTAGTGGCAATGCTCCAAATGTTTGGTACATTATACAGTAGATCAGTGATGACAAGTACAGTATGTTATTTTAGATAAGGCCATTCAAAGAATGCAAGAGTGGAAATTTACAGAATAACCAATATAATTAGCTCCAAAAGCCCTTTCATTTTATATCACACATAGCTGTTCCCTTTGCAGCAGACGAGATGGCAGTTTAATTCAGGATCACTATCCTGAGCAGTCATATTTCAAAACAGTGATCCCTTTAAACGTATGTGCTGAGATGCATTGCTACATATAAGATCTTGTCAACCTACTGTTGATGTAGATCAAGACCATTCCGAAAAGGGAAGCTAAACTAGGCTTATAGCAGTGTGTGTGTGGGCCATAGTCACTTACTTTTAGCTTCATATTTTTCAATGGCTCTGTGGTGGCCAGGGACGGAAAGTTACTCAGGGATGCAATCCATTTTCCAGGAGAGAGTCCTATCCACCAGAATGTGCCTGCTCAGGTACCAGTAAGGGAATCATGGGCTCTGATAATAACCCCCCCATGATGGGTGGGAGAGGGTCGTGATTTAAAAATGAAAAAATGGAGAATGTATCCCCAACCCACTGTATACGTGCCAGTTGCTGTTTTTACGGTGGTGGGTTTCGAGGCGTCGGAGTGTCCTGCCCTGGAGAGGTGGGGCACTTCATTAACACATTTAAATTGGGCTTCCACAGTGCAATTGGGAGCCCAATTTAAAATTTATTGAAACCTGGAATTGAAAGTGAGGCTGAAGCAGCTGGCTCCACAAGACAAGCACTCCTTGTGGGCAAGGAGGAGCAGGAGTGCTCTCCCAGCCCCTCAAGGAAGACTTGGACCGCACCTGGGCTGATTGTGGCCTCTCTCTCCCCAAGTCTCTCCCCAAGTCCCGATCGTGGCTGACCTCTCCTTTCCCCAAGCCCTGAATGTCGACCATCCCCCTTCCCAATTTTCAGTTGCTAAGGGTCCCTGGCTGCGGCCTCCTGCCATTGGTTTCGCAGCCCGGCAGCTGGCCAGGCTGTCAATTTGGCCAAGGGCCAGGTGGGAAACAGAAGAAAAAAATGGCCTTGCTGGGTTCTTCGGCCATTTTTTGCCTCCCCTGCACTGTCCCTGCCTCCCTGTAAATATCAAGGCCATGGTCTCTACCATGTTTTCCACATTTGCCCAGTTAGAATGCTGGATGCATAACCCCCAACACGTGGGGCTGGATCTTGCCAGCCCTGGGGAGGCGGGTTTGGAGGCAGGACTGCCGGGAAAATGGCAGAGTCTGGGGGCGGGTGCCCATCCCACCCCCAACCCACCTCCGTGCCATCTTCCCGGGAGACGGGTAGCTGACTCGCGCCGTGTCCCGTCTTCTGGAGGCAGGAAGGGGATTACAGCCACTTAACTGCCTGTTAACAGGTAGTTAACAGGCAGATAAGAGGATTATCCCCATTTTACCCACACATGTGCGGGCTTCCCGAAGGTTGCGAACCCCGCCAGGGTCAGCGAGGCGAGCAGTGGGTCTGCGGGGGTTGGAGGGGTGCAAAAGTGCGCTGTGAAGGTAAGTGATGGGTGCAAGTGTGGAGAGGTAAGTATGTGAGGTGAGTGGAAAGTGATAGAAAATGTTTACTTACCTTTGTTTCTTCCTGCAGGCTTCAAACGTTGGGGATACGGAGAATCTCGCATCTCACCAGCAGAGATGACAGATGGCTGCTGCATTCTCCGATGCAACAACCATCTAATTTCTGCTCACAAAAGAGGTTTGATGAGTCTTGAATAAAAGAACTCATCAAACAACATAGAATATCAGTGTTTGACAGCTTCACAGAGCTGTCAAACGATGACAATTCACCTGTCAAAACATTTTGACAGATGAAACGTCACACACTGACGTTCTCTGTAACCGGTTTCCCCTTAATTGGCCTGCTAAGCCCGCTGGGTGGGCTTAACAAGGTCAATCAAGGGAAAATAGCGTGGGTTGGCCAGAAGTCGATGGAGGCGGGACTAAAACCCAACAAGTGGGAGTCCCGCCTCCAAAAGCTCCCCATTGGCAAAATCCAGCCCCTGGTGTTCAAAGATGGGTGAAGAGGGCCTTGAGGCATTGTAAAAAGAGCGGCCAGCTCAAATACTTTCACAGTGCAACTGTGCAATTGCTTTTGTGGTGCCTCTGTGCTCAGGCACCATGACCAAATTTACATTTTTTAAGAGAGTACAGCAGTGTAGTGGGTGCGTCACTGGACTCGTAGTCCAGAGCCCTGGACTAATAATCAAGAGAACGTGATTTCAAATCACACCATAAGAGTATTTGAATCACTTTTTAAAAATCTGGAAATAAAAAGCTGGTATCAGTAAAAGTGACCATGAAGCTGTCGGATTGTCGTAGAAACCCAACTGGTTCATTAATGTCCCTTACGGAGAAAACCTGTTGTCCTTACCCGTTCTGGCCTATATGTGATTCCAGTACCACACCAATGTGGTTGACTCTTAACTGCCCTCTGAAGTGACGTAGCAAGTCACTCAGTTGTAGCAAACCTCCACACTACAGCGTTTCAACTAGGGATAGGCAATACATGCCGGCCTTGCCCAGTGATGCCTACATCCTGAGAATGAATAAGACTTTTTTCTAAGGGATGTAATTATGTAAATATGGTTTGACCCAAAATTCAGTGCTATTAGCACTTGAGCTTTGGGTGGGCCTTAAAATAGTGCAAACCAAATTAAAATGGGTTTACACCTCAATATGGAAATCATCTCCAGTCTTTTGACTTCTGAGATGTATCCAAGTACTTGATAAGCCTTGTTGGTAGCAGCTTTACAATTTCTGGAAATCCTCAGTAAATGGTTAATGATCATATCCAAATCAATTTCCTTTTTTGCTAATTGACACCCTTTCATCATGTAAACATATTGGGCTCAAGATTCGTGGCCGCCATAAGAGTTGTCGGTGTCACCGCGGCCTCGGGTTAACCGCCGCTGAAAATGTACGAAGCGTTACAAGAGAAAAATTTGTGTTGGGGGATAAAGATTTTCAGACCAGCGCTAACTTACCATGTAACACCTTTCTGGTGGCATTACTGCAGGCATCGGAAGCGAGGTTGCCGTCCAGGAGCGGCGTTTGACCTTCCAACAGCCTCTGGAAGCGAGGCAATAGCGTTCGCTACGCATTGTGGGAAATTAAAAGGGCAGTGCTTTCTGAACTAATAAAAATTAAAATGTTAAAAATTGCAGTTTTCAGCCCTTGCTGCCCTTTAAAAAAATTAACAATAAAAGAAATTCCAAATGGGAGTCTTCAGCTCTTAAAGCTGAATTCCCTGCACCTCAAAAAATGGGAAAAGTGTTTCAGCACGAACACAAATGGCTCAGCAATCCAAGGAAGGGCCCCCCAAGATCTTGCACGCAGCACTCCAGCTTTGTGCAGAGGGTCAACACTGCAAGAGGGGTCCTCTACCCCCAGGGGCCAGGAGGCCCTCCAGAAAGAACAATGTGAGACTACATCATCGAGGCCATCACTGTCAGCAGTGTCGCCCCCACCACCTGGCTCCAGTGCCCAAAGAAGCTTCATGACCTCAGACCACTGGTCAAGGTCAGCGAATGAATCTTCAAAGGCCGTCTCCTACCAACTGCATTACTAGCCTCACACACTTCTCAATGCACGACTTTCCCCCACCAATCACTCATCTACCAGTATCAATCACGAGGCACACCTCCCATTCCTAGCCTCACCTCACCCCCTTGGAAGAGATGGTGCAGGACATTCTTGGCAGGGGCATAGCTGAGCCCTTGGCCAGTGGCGGGGCTGAAAAGATACAAGATACTGGTATCCTCAAACATTATCCTCCTTCTGGCATGCACCACTTGCTTGCCCACCCTCCCCTTACCACAACTCCACCCTTGTGCCTTCCTCATTTCACACACCCAAGAAATGCAGTCTGCCCAGCCAGTGATTGACCAAGAAGAGGGTGATGAGAGTGAAGAAGAAGAAGAAGAAACACCATTACTCGATTTGACACTCCCAGCTACCAGCTCCTCAAGGTCGACCAGCTAGGCCATTTGCAGTGTCCCCCACTGAAATTCAGCAGCCTTCCACCAGCCATGCTGCAGCCACTGGGGTACCCCTGTGTGACATCAGTAGGATAGGCAAAGGCACATATAAGACAGTCACTACGAGTGGTGAGTTGATTTCTTGATGTCATATTGGATGGATAGATGTATAAAGTTGGATTGGAAAGTTTGCTTTGTGGTGGCCTTTATTTCAGCATTGTGGCCAAGAGGATGCTGTAATGATCAGTAACAGAGGGAAGGTAAGGTGTGGGACAAATGTTGAAAGGGGAATTGGGGATGTGGTACTGTAGGTGGATGATTCCATCCCGGATATCACAGCCAGAAAGGGGCTGAATGGGTTGCATCCTTCCTTCTGCTTCCTCATCTTCTATTTCCTCCTCTTCGGCTTCTTCCTCTTCTGCGTCTTCCTCTTCCCTCTATGAGTGGATGCTGTAAATTTGAAATAAAAGCAGAAAATGCTGGAAATATTCAGGTCAGGCAGCATCTCGGCCTGAGACGTGAACTCTGTTTCTCTCTCCATGGATGCTGCTTGACCTTCTGAATATTTGCAGCATTTTCTGACTTCTCAGAGGCCTTCCTTTACCATTCGAGGCCTTGCAAGCATCCAGCAGCACTCCCTACACACTTCAAAAACTTTTAACATGTATTGCAGCAAGCCATTACTTCAATAAAATCAACAACAAAAAAGTCCAAAAGCTTAAATGCAAACTTGAAAGATGTGTGTGTCCCTTTAAGAAGTGCTGACAGCGCCTCTGTCAATCTGCTGCATGCTAGGCTTACACAGCAAACTTAGGAGCCAGCTCTGAATTCACTGCAAAGGTCCAAGTTTGCCGAGGTGATGTCACCTCTCCCTCATTTAAATCTGCAGGGCTATCGATGTTACCGGCAGCATTGTCGAGCCTTGGGAAATGGTGGACGCCGTGGGACCCACCACCAGCTGGCGAAAGAGCGGCAGCTGCCCTCTTAAAGCGACATTTTGCTGGTAACGGATGGCGTTAAACCATCAAAATTTTAGCTCTTTGTGCTTCCAGCTCCATTGTGCATAATGTTACATTTATCCATGTCAGAATCCACTGATCACTTCTTTACCAAATTGCTTGATTGGTTCTAATCCCTTTGAATGCTATTAATCCCCCAGCAAAATAGTTTGGTGTTATCAGCAAAGTTTAAAGTTTTGTCCTCCAAGAAATACTGTCCTCCATATTGTTTACAGTTGGGGTAAACAGTGGGGAGCCCAGAACAGATCCCTGGAAACTCTCTTTGTCACTGTACAACAGTCATGAAATTGATAGAATTCTGTATAAGGCACACCCTCTCCACCAAATCTTAGGCTAATTTGATCTATAGTTTCTAGGTTCAAGTCTCATTCCTTTTTTGATTAGTGGGATACCATTTGCTATGTTTCAGTTCTCAAATACAACCCTAGTCCTCAATTACAGCTCTGAAAAATATTAGTCTAAGGATTGTATAGTGCAATTGGTTAAACATATCCTATTCACCTCTGAGACTTGGATTTGCATCTAGCCCAGACTAATGGGATGAAAGTTTCCTCTCTCTGCTGGCTGTAAGGATCCTCTGTGAAATGAATTTGAGCAGTTATAATCCAGTGCCTAATGGATGTTGGCCTACATTACAAAGCTACCCGTATTGGCAATCTCACTCAGAGGGGCCTCAGGGATGGCAGATGTGTGAAGTGGAAAAATTCATACCAATGTAGTAGGAAGCGCTCTTCTCAAGCTAGGGATCTGTTCCATAGATCCACTAATGTACTCTGTATATTCTCATCCTTGTTTTCAAATCCCTCCATAGTCTCGCCCCTCCCTATCTCTTTAATCTCCTCCAGCCCTACAAGCCTCCAAGATCTCTGCGCTCTACCAATTCTGGCCTTTTGCGCTTCCCTAATTTTAATCGCTCCACCAATTCCGGGCTGTGCCTTCAGCTGTCTAGGCCTTAAGCTCTGGGAATCTCTTCCTAAACCTCTCCCCCTCTCTATCCTCCTTTAAGACACTCCTTAAAACCTACCTCTTTGACCAAGCTTTTGGTCATCTGTCTTAATATCTCGTGGCTCAGTGTCAAAATTTGTTTGATAGCGCTCCTGTGAAGCGCCTTGGGATGTTTTACTACGTTAAAGGTGCTATATAAATGCAAGTTGTTGTATAATATGGACATAGAAAGATGATGATCCACATGCCGTCAGTGAAAGTCATCCACTGTTGGACCCATTGCAAATGATAGTGGACTACCTCGCACCTGGCTGAGAGCATCAGCAGATCAGGTTTTCTACAAACTGCCAGTGACTTGAAAAAGTTTTGTTCTTCGTAAGTATGGCAGGAGTGCTTTACATTTAAAATACCTCCCTTCGTATTACTACTCCCCTCAAGCTTTATGTGCTGCATTAGAATGTTTTTTGAAACAGAGATGATTTCAAATAATACCTGAGAATATGAATGCTGTTTCATATGCTTTTAGTAACTGAATAATTAGTGTGCTTATATTGTATATAAATTCTAAAGAAATTAATGGATCTCTATGGAATATCACTGAACTGTGTTAAGGGAACAATTGTCCCAACAATCTAATAAATTAAAAGTTTTGAGATTTCCTGTTTGTGTCATGCTTACTTCCTGTGTTACAATTTGTTGGTCATGCTATTCCATAAACTTGATGTCATGTCTGGGTGTTAGTTTTGTAAGGGTTCTTGCCATTATACATAGCTTTCAGACCTCTCAAAACTAGGTTGTGACCCAAACACCAGCATGCAGCCCTGGCCGGATCCTTCCATCCACTGATGGCCCACCACCCAAGATGTACCAGCTGAAATGAAAGAAGAAAAAGGGCAGACAGAAGTAGAGGGAACATGGAGAGAAAGAGATAGAAACAGAAGATTGGAGAGAAACCAGCAGAAGAGAAATAGAGAGAGAGACCAGCAGAAGCAGAAGACCAGAAAATGAGTAGCAGAATAGAAGAGAAAGAGCTAGAGAGAGAACCAGAAGATGAGACCAAGAAAACCAAAAGAGGAGATAAAGGGAGAAGTAGCAATGTGAAGATGACAGAAACAGGTAACAGAAAGATTCTGCTGACTCACCATCAGCAGTTCCATTAGATATCTACTAGTATTTAAATAAACTCTGAGGACTGTATGGATTATTTAACGATGATTAAAAACCACTTATTGATGGAAGAGAACATTGCCCTACAGGAATATGTCAATCAAGGTTAGATTATTAAAACATACCTCAAGGCACATGATCAAAACTTTTTCAAAATTGATATCTGTCTGATATAATGTCACATACCTTAAATTCCATTGTGTGAGTAATGCAGTGCTATTCTGGTGATGACTTACAATTAAGTTTTCATGTTCTGCCAAACACTAAAAAAGTGGGGAAATTTGAACTTGTCCTAATTGGTGCAAATGGGGTGACAATACATTAAAATAGCGGTGTACTAGTTACTACCCTGTTTGCGCATCCGTTGCAGCTGCCGCCATTTTGAAAGGGATCTACACCTGAGCGACTGAAGCACCTGCCCGCTTCAGTTGATAGGTCCATTTTAATATGCAAATCGGGGTCTATGATGTACATAGCAAGAGTGCTCCTCTGGGCCCCACAAAAATAATCTAAGCCGCTTCTCCCTGGCAACCCCCACCCCACGATCGCAACCCTCTCCCCTACCCCAGCAGCCTGATATTGGCCAGCTTTAATCCAACAAGCTGCATTGGGGTGTTCATTTGGTGCGCTGCAGCTCACCAGTTCAATGTAAATGAGGACGGGGCCTCAAAATCATGACGGCCTCTTCGCCGCCAGGACAGGCAGCTAAAGGTCAAACTCAATACCAGCAAGTCATCATTTTCAAGTCAAGATAGTGATAAAGTTTTAAAAAAAATCACAAATACCAGTTCATCTTCCATGGCCTGCACACGTTGGGGTAATCTTGACTACGGGCACACCTCTCCCGATTTTCATTCCCACAATGGCAATGAAAATAAGGAGAGATGTATAATGGGCAGCTTATCTGATATCTCCCATTAACACTATTGCCCAAAGTCAAAATCTACCTCGATGAGTCCACACCAAGTGTAGTCTTCAGCTGGAGGCAGGTTAGAGGAAGGGGATAATTTGATCAATGCAAGCAGACATAATTCAGTCCCCATATTTAAGTCATACATTCTGTTCTTAGTTTTATATAATGCTCTGACTTAATATTATTATTTATAGTTAAATAACAAAACCTATGGAAATTTTTGAAGCAGAGAAGATGAGTTGGTTTGAACACCGGATATTTTTTGTAATATAGGCTGAGGAACAGGGAAACACAAAACTGAGGTGCTTTAGTGCCACCACTGGCAGGAGAGTGTAATTATAGCATGACAAGTTTACATAGGGAGAGTATTATAAGTGTGGACATACAAATTTATCATGGGAAAAGTTGACACAAAGGTGTGAGAAAAATACGATAACAAGCTTTGTAGACAGGCAGTGAATGCAGATGTAAGATTTTTTAATATACTGACATAGCTATCTTCCAGTTTTACTGTAGTGGTAACCAGGTATGTTACTAGGTGTACCATGTGACTCTGTATAAAAATACTCAAAACACAAAGCAGAATATCTATTAGAACTGGCCAGGTTTGTAGTGGAAAATCAAAGTGCCTAATCCCTCCTGTGACAACTGCACTTCAAAGTAATTAATTGTGCGTGAAGTGCCTTGAGACATTTGTGAGAGATATGATTAGATGCTGTATAAATGTAAGTTTTTCTTTCTTTTCATTGCCTTCAATAGTTAAACAGTGGGGTCCTGTTCAAAAGACCTGAGTGAATATCAACTCTGACTGTTTGAACATAGTTAGTTGCTATGGGTTCCTGCCTCACAGTTATATAGTACACTACTGTTGGATGGGGGAAGGATGGGAACTAGGCAGAGAGGAGGGAAAACAAAAGAAACACCTTCTGCTGATTGATGTTGTTTATTCTGCTATCCTAATGCTGGTTGAAGGAGATAGCAAGGAGAAAAAAAGGCAGACCAGAAAAAGAAAGGCCTGTATTTAGATTACACCTTAACCTATCTTGTGGAAAAGTTTTAAAGCACTTGCAGATAGATAGGTGAATACAGCAGCCATTTTGTGCACAGCATGATTCCACAAACAGAAACAAGATAAATGGCTAGCTACTCTGTTTTTGGTGGCAGTGGTTGAGGGAGAAATATTGGCCAGCTTCCACAATTAATGCTATGGATTCCTTAGGAGAGAAAAATAAAATAAAAATAATTAAGAACTGCTGTATATGATTTTAAAAAAGTGAAGTGGCACTTCTGGCTCAGTAGAGAAGTGCCTTCCACTTAGTCACATTTAACTAATCACTAGATAACTGAACATGCCATTTTTACAGGTACTTTTCATTCAGATCTACCAAGTCAGATAGACACAACTGTAATGTCTAAAAACTTTCTGAAGCAACATTTATATCTATTTATATTTTAGTCAACATTTTGTGTAATCTCTATTTATCTGCATTTTATAATAAATATCAAAGTTCCCATGAAACTTTCTGGCAAAAACTGGCTTGTCAGAAGTCGAACTCATATTCTGAGTGCACTTTGTACTGTTTACCAGGATTAGATTATTTATCCTTGTCCAGATTTTTTCTCACTGTACAAAGGTGGTATCAAATTTCACATTCCAACACTGCTTGAAAACAGTGAGCCAATGAGGCACATTTTCTCACTAGAATCCACAGACTAGTTACCACACCCTGTTACTGTACTATTTTATTGGTGACAAATTAACCTTTTTGAGATACAGTTTAAGTGTAATCTTTTAAAGTTCCAAATGTTATAATAGTAGCCATTGGTAAAGTTATAAAGAAAGAAAGACTTGCATTTATATAGCACCTTTCACGACCACCTCAAAGCACTTTACAGTCAATGAAGGACTTTTTTTTTTAAGTGGAGTCACTGTTGTAATGTGGGAAACACAGCAGCCAATTTGCGTACAGCAAGGTCCCACAAGCAGCAATGTGATAATGAACAGATAATCTGTTTTTATTATGTTGGTTGAGGAATAAATATTGGCCAGTGCACCAGGGATAACTCCCCTACTCTTCTTCGAAATAGTACCATGGCATCTTTTACGTCCACCTGAGAGAGCGGACAGGGCCGCGGTTTAACATCTCATCTGAATGACAGCACCCCCTCAGCACCGCACTGGAGTGTCAGCTTAGTTTTATGCGTTCAAAATTCAAGTTGCTGGAGTGGGACTTGAACCCACAACCGTTCTAACTCAGAAGCGAGTAGTGCTACCAACTGAGCCACAGCTAACACCTTATTACTTAATGAAATTGTTTATGTGTGAGAGTATACTTGACTCTATATATAATTACTTTTATATACGAATTTCAGCCCCGATTTTAACTCAGCCTGAGTATCAGGCAGAATTAGGCTGAGTTGGTGGCAAACCGTCCTTACCTCGGCAGTGTGATGCCTGTTCAATTTCAAATCCTGGACATGATCAGCATACCCCTGATCAGTTTCTTGTCTGAAACTGGCAAGGTGTGTCAACTGGCCGGCAGGCGGGATCACAATGTCGGGCAGAAGGAGACCATCGCCGGGGACCAAAGGAACGCTCTCGGCACTCCTGCTCCTCCTGGCCCCACAATGAAAGTAAAACAAAGTTGAAAAGATTTACCTGTTTGGGCCGCTTCTGGGCCAGGCTCCTCTTACCACTAGGTTAAACTGGCAGGAAAGCTACAATGCCTTCCTTGCTCAGGCCACTGGTTAAAATAGCAGTCAGGCCTTGATGACATCATCAGAGCCAATTCTACATAATTAAAGAAGGAACCTAGATATTGAGCAGTAAAAGGTGTGCACTACATCATCGGGCAATGCACTCTTTTAAGGGTGGCTGGTGATGCTGAACCCGAGAAAATATCTAGCATTGAAACCCAAAAACCTAACAGAAGGTTAGAGATGCACTGGCGCCATTCAGATAAATAGGAATGGAACCTTGGAAGGGTAGTCCACAAACCTGGATCACAGAGGAGATGTGTTGGAGGAGGATGGCATGGCCAACTCTATTGATCACTACAGAAAGGTTGAGGAAGATGAGAAGAGATAAAGAACCACAGTTAAATTCACAGAGGGTGTCGTTTGTGAATTTGGTTAGAGCCATTTCAGTGCTGTGAAAAGGGCAGAAGCTGGACTGCAGAATAAAA
The DNA here is from genome assembly GCF_052327205.1 of Somniosus microcephalus. Taxonomy (NCBI): domain Eukaryota; kingdom Metazoa; phylum Chordata; class Chondrichthyes; order Squaliformes; family Somniosidae; genus Somniosus; species Somniosus microcephalus. Next base: position 186,888,756 of record NC_140991.1, read on the forward strand.
TTGCTGAGTTAGAAACACAAATTGCTATGGAGTTTAATGATATAATAGCAAAAGCAGAGACATAGACCTGGAATTTCCTCAGAGCTACCCCCACTCCACTGCCATAACTTTGCCATAAGTGCAATGGAACCTAGTTTACTTGCAGAAACGGGGTTTTTGGCAAAGTAACAGTGTCCCAGCGAGAGCAGCTTCAAGAAAATTCTGGGCTGTAGCTTAGGCTAGGGCAGGACTGGGGCTGAACACTCCTGGCTACAAAGTAATCAGGAGGGTTAGAGCAAGGAAAAAGTGAGGAGCGGCGTTAAGCAAAGGTTCCCTTACAAGACTAGAACATAGGGATGATATGGGGATGGTGCAAAAGCTGAACCTATGTTGTTGGAATTAAGGAATAAAGAGGGAACTGTTACTCTTTTTGGAGTAGGGCCACTGACAGTTGACAGTAGAGGAAGGGATATGGAGATAAATTAGACAAAAATGTAGGAAAAATGCGCTATAATAATGTGTGACATTATTTATCCTAATTTAGACTGGGGGTAAGAGTAATGTAAATGGCATAGAAGTGGAAGTGTTTCTACAATGTGTCCAGGACTGCTTTCTAGAAGAGTATGTTTATAGTCCAACAAAGAAAGCGGCAGTGCTGGATCTAATTCTATGAAAGGAAATGGGGCAAGTAGTTAATATAGGGGTAGGGGAACAAATAATCTGCCCGGTGCCGGGGTTCGGGACATCTGCTCTGGGCTGGAGAGGAACTTGCAGTGGGAGGGGGAGGAGCCAGTGGTCATGGTCCATGTAGGTACCAACGACATAGGGAGAATTAGGAAAGAGGTTCTGCTGAGAGAGTATGAGCAGCTAGGGGCTAAATGAAAAATCAGAACCTCAAGGGTAATAATGTCTGCATTATTAACTGAGCCATGAGCAAATTGGCATAGGGTAAATAAAATTAGAGAGATGAATGCGTGGCTCAAAGACTGGTGTGGGAGAAATGGGTTTCAATTCCTGGGGCACTGGCACCAGTACTGGGGAAAGTGGGATCTGTATCGTTGGGACGGTCTTCACCTGAACCATGCTGGGACCAGTTTTCTGGCGAGTCGTATAACTAGGGCGGTAGAGAGGGCTTTAAACTAAATATTGGGGGCATGGGATCAAATTTGGGAAGATGTGGTAAATCAAAGAGTAGAGACAAGGCAAGAGAGAAAGGTATTAATATGGGAAATGATAAACAGACCGTGACAGGAAGGGATAGAGAGTACAAATCTAAGAGTAAATCAACAGATAAGACTAGAGGTTACAAAAATAATAAAAGGACAAAACTAAAGGCTCTGCATCTGAATGCATGTAGCATTCAAAACAAAACAGATGAACTGATAGCGCAAATAGAAATAAATAAATATGACCTGAAAGCCATTACAGAAACATGGCTGCAGGATGACATAGATTGGGACCTGAATATTGATGGGTACATGACATTTAGGAGGGACAGGAAGGTGGGAAAAGGTGGAGGGGTGGCTCTGTTAATTAATGATGGTATTAGCACAATTGAGAGGGATGACCTAAGTTCAGGAAACCAGGATGTAGAAGCGGTTTGGGTAGAGATGAGAAATAATAAAGGCAAGAAGTCACTTGTGGGAGTGGTGTACAGGCCCCCTAACAGTAACCACATGGTAGGATGGAGTATAAAGGAAGAAATAATGGGAGCTTGTCAGAAGGGTACGGCAATAATCATGGGGGATTTTAATCTGCATATAGACTGGAAAAATCAGATGGGCAAAGGTAGCATAGATGAGGAGTTCATGGAATGTTTTCGGGATAGTTTCTTACAACAGCACGTTCTGGAGCCAACCAGAGAGCAGGCTATACTAGACCTGGTATTGTGCAACAAGATAGGATTAATTAATGACTTCATAGTGAAGGCGCCCCTAGGTAGCAGCGATCATAATATGATTGAATTTTACATTCAGTTTGAGAGAGAGAAGAGTGGGTCCAAGACTAGTATATTAACCTTAAATAAGGGCAATTATGAGGGCATGAAAGCAGAGCTAGCTAAAGTGAACTGGCAAATTAGGTTAAGGGATAGGTCAATAGAGTTGCAGTGGCAGACATTTAAGGGGATATTTCAAAATACACAGAATATATACATTCCAACAAGAAAGAAAAATTCCAAGGGGAGGACCCACCATCTGCGGTTAACTAAAAAAGTTAAAGATAGCATTAAACTTAAAGGAAAAGCATATAATTGTGCAAAGATGGGTGGTAGGTCAGAAGACTGGACAGAATATAAAAAACAGCAAAGAATGACTAAAAGATTAATAAGGAGAGAAAAATTAGCGTACGAGAGAAAGCTAGCTGGAAATATAAAAACAGATAGTAAGAGTTTCTATAGATATTTTAAAAAGAAAAGAGTTAACAAAGTGAGCGTTGGTCCAATAAAAAGTGAGTCTGGGGATTTAATAATGGAAAATAAGGAGATGGCAGTTGAATTGAACAGGTATTTTGTATTGGTCTTCACTAGAGGATACAAGTAACATCCCAGAAATAGCTGTAAATCAGGAAATGGAAGGGAGGGAGGAACTCAAGAAAATTATAATCACCAGGGAACTGGTACTGAGCAAATTGTTGAAGCTGCGGGCTGACAAGTCCCCGGGTCCTGATGTACTCCATCCTAGGGTCTTAAAAGAAGTGGCTAGTGAGATAGTTGATGCGTTGGTTTGAATTTTCCAAAATTCCCTAGATTCGGGGAAGGTTCCATTAGATTGGAAAATAACAAGTGTAACTGCTTTATTCAAAAAGGGAGGGAGAGAGAAAGCAGGAAACTACAGGCCAGTTAACTTAACATCTGTCATAGGGAAGATTTTAGAAGCTATTATTAAAGGCATTATAGCAGGGCACTTAGAAAAGTTCAAAGTAATCAGGCAGAGTAAACTTGTGCAAGGGAAATCATGTTTAACCAATTTATTGGAGTTCTTTGAGGAAGTAACATGTGCTGTGGATAAAGGGGAACCGGTGGATGTACTGTATTTAGATTTCCAGAAGGCATTTGATAAGGTGCCACATCAAAGGTTATTGCGGAAAATAAAAGCTCATGGTGTAGGGGGTAACATATTGGCAGGGATAGAAGGTTGGCTAGCCAACGGGAAACAGAGAGTAGGCATAAATGGGTAATTTTCTGATTGGCACGATGTAACGAGTGGTGTGTGACAGGGATCAGTGCTGGGGCCTCAACTTTTTACCATTTATATAAATGACTTGGATGAATGGACCGAAGGTATGGTTGCTAAATTTGCTGATGACACAAAGATAGGTAGGAAAGTTAGTTGTGAAGAGGACATAAGGGGCTGGTTTTGTCAATGGGGAGCTTTTGGAGGCGGGACTCCCATTTTTTGGGTTGTAGTCCCGCCTCCATCGACTTGTGGCCAACCCACGCTATTTTCCCTTGATTGACCTTGTTAAGCCCGCCCAGCGGGCTCAGCAGGCCAATTAAGGGACACCTGGTTACTGCTGACGTCAGTGATTGACATTTCATCTGTCAAGAGCTTTTGACAGATGAAAAATCTGCGTTTGACAGCTCTGTGAAGCTGTCAAACACTGACACTCTGTCTTCTAACTTGAGTCCTTCTACTCAGACTCAGTTAGAGATCTCTCCAGACCAGAAAGCTGAGGGACTCCCGAGAACTGAAGGAAGGAAGCCTGCAGGAGAAAGTAAAGGTAAGTAAAACTTATTAAAACACTTTACACTCACCTCACACACTTACCTCTGCACACATGCACCCATCACTCACCTGCACAACGGACATCTCAACCCCTCCAACGGTCCGCCTCGCTAACTTGGCATGGTTCAGAGCTGTTGGGAAGCCCACACTTCAGGGCTAAAAATAGGGATTAGGCAAAAAGCTGCCTGTTAACTACCTGTTAACAGGCAGTTAATTGGCACTAACCCCCTTCCCGCCTCGGGGAGGCGGCTCCCAGCACAGGTCGGGTCCCCGCCTCCTGTGACATTGGCACGGAGGCGGGTTGGGGTCCTGCCCCCCGATTCTGCAATTTTCCCACCACTTCTGCCTCCAAGCCCGCCTCCTTGGGGCTTGGAAAATCGAGCCCATGGAGTCTACAAAGGGATATAGATAAGTTAAGTGAGTGGGCAAAGATCTGGCAAATGGAGTATAATGTGGGAAAATGTGAAGTTGTCCATTTTGGCAGGAAGAATAAAAAAGAAGCATATTATCTAAATGGTGAGAGATTGCAGAGCTCTGAGATGCAGAGGGATCTGGATGTCCTAGTGCATGAATCACAAAAGGTTACTATGCAGGTACAGCAAGTAATTAGGAAAGCTAATAGAATGTTATTGTTTATTGCGAGGGGAATTGAATACAAAAGTAGGGAAGTTATGCTTCAGTTATACAGGGCATTGGTGAGGCCACATCTGGAGTACTGTGTACAGTATTGGTCTCCTTATTTAAGGAAGGATGTAAATGCGTTGGAGGCAGTTCAGAGAAGGTTTACTAGACTAATACCTGGAATGGGCGGGTTGTCTTATAAGGAAAGGTTGGACAGGCTCGGCTTGTATCCGCTGGAGTTTAGAAGAGTAAGAGGTGACTTGATTGAAACATATAAGCTCCTGAGGGGTCTGGACATGGTGGATGTGGAGAGGATGTTTCCTCTTGTGGGAGAATCTAGAACAAGGGGTCATTGTTTAAAAATAAGGGATCGCCCATTTAAGACAGAGATGAGGAGAAATTATTTCTCACAGAGGGTCGAGAGTCTTTGGAACTCTCTTCCTCAGAGGGCGGTGGAAGCAGAATCTTTGAATATTTTTAAGGCAGAGGTAGATAAATTCTTGATAAGCAAGGGAGTGAATGGTTATCGGGGGTAGGCGGGAATGTGGAGTAATCAGATCAGCCATGATCTTATTGAATGGCGGAGCAGGCTCGAGGGGCCGAGTGGCGTACTCCTGCTCCTAATTCGTATGTTCGTATAAATAGGAATAATTACTATAATATAATTACATTCAATAAAAAAAACTGCTGAAATGCCAATTTTAGTAAGATAAAAAGGGAACTAGCTCAGAATAACTGGAAGGAAAATCTGGCAAATAAGATGATGGGCAAACAATGGGAAACATTCAAACAAGAGATGACTAGGGAGCAGACGGGATATATTCCCACAAGAAGTAAAAGGTGGTGCAGTAAAAGCTGGAGTTCCTTGGATGAGTAAAAAAAAATTAAAATAAGGCTTATGACAAATCTAGGTTTAATATTACAAAAAAGGGAACACAGAAAATATAGAACAGAAGCAAAAGAAATTGGCTAATGGGTAAAAAACAGTGCATAGTTGTTAGAGGAGATATAGCAGGGTAGGGGAAAGTACTGAATAGATGCCACAGGACTTGGGACCACTACTGTTTCTAATTTGCATTTAATGACTTGGATTAAAAAAAATCAATGTAAGTTGGTTAAATTTGGAGGAAATGCCAAACTAGGATACAGCTCACAAATTATAAAATATTATGTGGGGCAGAACAGTGACAGATGAAATTTAATGCAGACAAATGTAAAGAACTACACATATGAAGGAAAAATGAATGACGAACGCTCTCCATATACAGCGCTCTCCATGTACAGCGCTCTCCATGTACAGCGCTCTCCATGTACAGCGCTCTCCATGTACAGCGCTCTCCATGTACAGCGCTCTCCATGTACAGCGCTCTCCATATACAGAGCTCTCCATATACAGCGCTCTCCATATACAGCGCTCTCCATATACAGCGCTCTCCATATACAGCGCTCTCCATGTACAGCGCTCTCCATATACAGCGCTCTCCATATACAGAGCTCTCCATATACAGAGCTCTCCATATACAGCGCTCTCCATATACAGCGCTCTCCATATACAGCGCTCTCCATATACAGCGCTCTCCATATACAGCGCTCTCCATATACAGAGCTCTCCATATACAGTGCTCTCCATATACAGTGCTCTCCATGTACAGTGCTCTCCATATACAGTGCTCTCCATATACAGTGCTCTCCATATACAGAGCTCTCCATATACAGTGCTCTCCATATACAGTGCTCTCCATATACAGCGCTCTCCATATACAGCGCTCTCCATGTACAGTGCTCTCCATATACAGTGCTCTCCATATACAGCGCTCTCCATATACAGCGCTCTCCATATACAGAGCTCTCCATATACAGTGCTCTCCATGTACAGTGCTCTCCATGTACAGCGCTCTCCATGTACAGTGCTCTCCATATACAGTGCTCTCCATATACAGCGCTCTCCATATACAGCGCTCTCCATATACAGCGCTCTCCATATACAGTGCTCTCCATGTACAGTGCTCTCCATGTACAGTGCTCTCCATGTACAGTGCTCTCCATATACAGTGCTCTCCATGTACAGTGCTCTCCATGTACAGTGCTCTCCATATACAGTGCTCTCCATGTACAGTGCTCTCCATGTACAGCGCTCTCCATATACAGCGCTCTCCATGTACAGTGCTCTCCATATACAGCGCTCTCCATATACAGCGCTCTCCATATACAGCGCTCTCCATATACAGCGCTCTCCATATACAGTGCTCTCCATGTACAGTGCTCTCCATGTACAGTGCTCTCCATGTACAGTGCTCTCCATATACAGCGCTCTCCATGTACAGTGCTCTCCATGTACAGTGCTCTCCATATACAGTGCTCTCCATATACAGAGCTCTCCATATACAGAGCTCTCCATATACAGTGCTCTCCATATACAGTGCTCTCCATATACAGTGCTCTCCATATACAGTGCTCTCCATATACAGTGCTCTCCATATACAGAGCTCTCCATATACAGAGCTCTCCATATACAGTGCTCTCCATATACAGTGCTCTCCATGTACAGCGCTCTCCATATACAGTGCTCTCCATGTACAGTGCTCTCCATTTACAGCGCTCTCCATATACAGTGCTCTCCATATACAGTGCTCTCCATATACAGTGCTCTCCATATACAGTGCTGAAATAGCTTAAGATGAAGTTAGAGGCCTATGACTCGTAGAAACATAGAAACATAGAAGATAGGAGCAGGAGTAGGCCATTCGGCCCCTCGAGCCTGCTCCGCCATTCAATGAGATCATGGCTGATCATCCAAATTCAGTACCCTGTCCCTGCCTTCTCCCAATATCCCTTGATCCCTTTAGCCTTAAGAAATATATCCAAGTCTTTCTTGAATATATTTAATGAACTGGCCTCCACCGCCCTCTGTGGCAGAGAATTCCACAGGTTCACCACTCTCTGGGTGAAGAAATTCCTCCTCATTTCAGTCCTAAATGGCTTACCCCTTATCCTTAGACTATGACCCCTGGTTCTGGACTCCCCGGCCATCAGAAACATCCTTCCTGCATCTAGTCTGTCCAGGCCTGACAGAATTTTATAGGTTTCGATGAGATCCCCTCTCAATCTTTAAACTCCAGTGAGTATAAGCCCAATCGACACAATCTCTCCTCATACTTGATGCTCAACATGTCTAACAAATGCAAAGCAGCAATCAACAAATCCAATGTGATACTGAACTATATAGCCGAAGCAGAAGAATATAAGTCAGTGAAAGTAGTGATTAAACTGTACAGTACTCTGGTCAGACTGAACCTATATTGTGATGACAAATTCTGGTTGCCAAGACATAAAGGAAACATTCGAGTGATGGAGCAATAGTGAAGAAGAGTCGTAAGATTAATCTTCAGTGTCAAAGGTCTGAGTTATGAGGAAAGACTAGATAAACACTTTAAAAGGAGCCCAGGCAGTGAGCGGCTGATTAAAAATAGCGGGAACCTGGAGCACTAACAGTTTCAAAGGAGCAGAAGCTCATACCAGACGAACAGAGGTAAAAACTCAAAATGTGATGTCATGGTCAGCAGAGTGAGGAGCAGCGGAGCTGAGGAATTGGAGCTAAGTGTTTCACTTATCATTTATCTTACGTATTAAGAGCATAAAGTCTTTTAGGTTAACAAATAGACCTAAGAAGCTAAATAGCCTAAATTGATCTAAGGGGACAAAATGGGTCAAAATAAACGAAGTGGCGGAAACCAACATTAAATGGATCCAATTTGCATTAACTTGGTATCTACTATACGTAATAAATAGTCAGGAGTAATTCATTACTAATTAATTTCAAATCAAACTAATCCATCAGCTAATTCATACTAGACCTCAAGTGACTCTATTAATTCTAGATGTAAATGACTGCTAATTAATAAATAAAGATTAGAGATGGCAGCACAGGCAATGTGTTGGGACTGTGATCTGTCGGAGTTTGTGGACAGTGACACTGTTCCGGATTTCCACATCTGCAGGAAAGGTCTCTGCCTTGAGCCACTCCGACGCAGAGTCCTTGAGCTGGAGTGCCAGTTCGAGACACTCGACACATGTTCCAGGGATGAAGGATTACAGTTATGTGGATAGGCTGGAGAAGCTGGGGTTATTCTCCTTAGAGCAAGAAGGCTAAGAGGAGATTTGATGGAGGTATTTAAAAATAATGAATGGTTTAGATAGAGTAAATAAAGAGAAACTGTTTCCAATGTCTGAAGGGTTGATAACCAGAGGGCACAGATTGAAGGTGATTGGCAAAAGAACCAGAAGCGACATGAGTAAAATCTTTTTTACGTAACAAGTGGTTAGGGTTTGGAATGCACTGCCTGATAGGGTGGTGGAAACAGATTCAATAGTAGCTGCGAAAAGGGAATTGGATAAACACTTGAAGGAGAGAAAATTGCAGGGACATGGGGAAAGAGCAGGGGAGTGGGACTGATTGGATTGCTCTTCGAAAGAGCCGGCACAGACTCAATGGTCTGAATGGCCACCTTCTGTGTTGTACTATTCTATGATTCTATATTCTATGATTAGAAAGGCTAAAAGGAGCTATAAAGAATGACTGGGACTTAACATAAAGGCAATTAGTAAAGAATTTTCTAAACACATAAAAAGTAAAATTATAATTAGGAAATGCCGGGCTGATTAGAGATGATAAAGGTAATCTTCTTATGAAGGATGGCCGATGTATTAAATGAGTCCTTTATCAGTTTTCACACAAAGGTGAGGTGGTAGGAATGAAAGGGTCAAAGAGCTGAAGGTGCAGCAATTAGGTAGAATAACTATAGATAAGGAAGTGGTACTGTATAAATTGATAGAACTCAAACTGGAAAAGGCACTGAGCTCTGATGGCAGGCAGCCTGGCATGTTGAGGGGAGTTAGGAGTCAGAATGGGAAATCCAGGACTCCTCCACAGAGTCAAGCTGAAAGTGAGCCATTAGAAGATGGGGGAAGCAAGCCCAGGTGAGGGGGGCATGGAGAGACCAGCTGTGAGCATTCACGCTCCTCCTGGCCCCACAGAATTCAGAAACTGGAACTTTTTTCATTATAACAAAGTAGGTTAAGCGATCTCGAGGGATTTTGACGAGGTAAATCGGGAAAACCTTTTCACTGGTTGCTGAGTTGGCAACTAGAGAGCATGAATTTAAGATCACCACCAAAGGAACGAAGGGAAAGGCTGGGAGAAACATAGAGGGTTGTTAGAACTAGAAACAATGGTAGAAGCAGAATCCAAAACAGTATTTAAAAGGTTAATGGATAAATTGAAAAAGGAATTTTTTTTAAGGATTTGGGGAAAGAGTAGGATTATGGGATCAAATGGGTAGCTTTTTCAGATAACCAACACAGCCCTGATGGGATGAATAGCCTCCTTCTATGCTGTAAGATTTTATAGGGCGTTATGAGAGAGAGGGGCACAGAGCTGGGAGAAGACAACTCAGTTAAAGACCTTAAAGACGAAAGGGACATTGGACATCATGCGGCAGCAGCTTATGGGGATGCAAGAGTTGAGGGTATGCATTTTTTAAGGAAGGTGATGATAATAACAGTTTTGGAAGGGAAGAGGGATAATCCAGCACACTAAAACTTTGAACTGTGAGAACCCTTCAAAAGGTAATCTTGCAATAGTTTGAGTTTGTATGTAGTGCACTATAGTGAGTCTAAATGATGAAACTGATCATAAATTATTCCTTTATTTAATTATGTGACACATTTCTTCTCTTCTGTGGGTTCTCTGAATTTATTCAGGTTTTCAAAATTAGTGTAACACATCTTTCAAGTGATTTTATAATTAAGATTTGTGGTCTGTTACTCTGAGAGAACAAAAATTTGCATTTATATAGTACCTATTACATCCACAAAATGTTCCAAAACACTACACAGCCAATAAATCACTTTTGCAGTGTAGTTACTGTTGTTGTGTAGGCACTGGGAGTACTCCCAGTTCTTCAAAAAGTGCCACTGGATCTTTTACATCCATCTTAAAATTCAGACAAGGCCTCGATTGAAAGTCACACCCTCAGCAATACTGCACTTCTGACTGATAGACCAAGGGTGCTACCACTGAGCCAAGCTGACACTTAACAGTTCAATGTTGAGCTCCTCAACATGCAATAAAAGAAAGACTTGCATTTATATAGTGCCTTTCACAACCACCAGATGTCCCAAAGCACTTTACAGCCAATGAAGTACTTTTTGAAGTCACTGTTGTAATGTAGGAAACGCAGCAGCCAATTTGCACACAGAAAGCTCCCACAAACAGCAATGTGATAATGACAAGATAATCTGCTTTTTCATAATGTTGATTGAGGGATAAACATTAGCTAGGACACCGGGGATAACTCCCCTGCTCTTCTTCGAAATAGTGCCATTGGATCTTTTACATCCACCTGCGAGAGCAGACAGGGCCTCGGTTTAACATTGCATCTGAAAGACAGTAGCTCCGACAGTGCAGCACTCCCTCAGCACTGTACTGGAGTGTTAGCCTAGATTATGTGCTTAAGTCTCTGGGGTGGGACTGTGAACCCACAACCTTCTGACTCCGAGACGAGTGTGGTATCAACGAGCCACAGCGAATAATAGTAATACATGACCAACTGGACAACCTTAACTGACCTTGAATACAGACAGATGATAACGCTTTTTAGGCATGCACTTAAAACTGTTGAAGCTACCAAATAGTATTTGGTTAAAGTGTTTTCAAAAGGTAAAACATTAAAACTTGGGATGTTGTGGAATATTCATGGATGCAGTCTACTTGTGGCTTCTGGAGAGACGCATTGTGATTCTGAATATATTGTGATCTGTGGGGTCAATGTCCTTAACTGTTTAGGAAAATGAAAGCGAAGAGTCAGCAACATGATGAGTGTGCAGCATGAGTAAGCTGACAAAGCAGTTCAAAACACTACAGTTTTCAAATGCTTTGTCAGCAGGACTACTGAAGAACAACCATGATTCACCGTGTCTATTTATTATTACGCAGCAGAGAGCAAAGGCGACAACCAGCTTCCGAATTCTAATCTTTCTTTTGGCAAAGGGAAAAAATATGCAAACCAAAGCTATTCAAAATAATCTATGTAAGCTTTCTTAAGAAACTGTCCATTGAACGTCTCTCAACTAAAAATATTTGGTAAATTCCTGGTCCCAATGTTGAAGTGGTAGAACTGGAGCACGGTGAGATTAGTGCTTACTAACATCGTACTGCGCTGACCATTCAGGATTTCTTGAGGTTGACCCTAATTAGCGTTGCATGGCAAGCTGTTGGAAATAGGACCTGGGACTGGGAGCTCATAAAAGATGGGGCGGGGATGGTATCTGTGTGCATCATTATACCTTAATGGGCCACAGGTAATTTTTAAAGGGATGAGGCTGCTTAATAAATGGCAACATATGAGTACAAAAATAGTTTTGGCCTTTCCAAAGATTGTATCGGGGAAAAGTAGTGGCCAACAGGGAAGGCAAAACAAATGTGGAGGCAGGAAATGGAGTTTGTGGTGAACTGATGCAACACCTGAACTCCCTGTTTGATAGTTAGCGAAGTGGAAGTGTTGCTGCATGAAATGGGTGCAAGGAGACACTCCAGGACACCCTCCCAAGAGGACCGCAGTGCAGCATGCCTAGCAGGAGATGGTGGTCAGGTCAACAGTGTGTATACTACCTGCACAACTAAACAACAGATGCACAAGAAGATAGCATATGTTAAGGAAGCTACTGAGGTAAAACTAATCACAGCACCATTTACCAGGTCAATGACCCAAGTATGCATGCCACAAAATATTGTCTGTCAACCTATTCCACATTTATATCGGTTCCATGCCAAATCCGAACACAAGAGTACACCTCTTTCATTTCTCATCATGCATGCCTGTAGTGCAGCAAGGCAAACATTCAAGCCGCAACTTGCAATTGACACACTCACATCTTCAAAGGTATTCACACATAAAATCAATGTAACACAAGTTAGCTGGCACACAGGATGGTACAGACACGTAGCAAATTGGGCACACATCTGTCACTGTGTATATAGTCCTTCAACTTACAACATCTCAAGAATACTTGGAAAAATGGTGTTCAGCACAAGCGAACAGACTTGAAGTGAAAGAGGGCTTAGAAATTGCAAACACCATCATTAAATTTAATTTGACATGCTGACTGCCAAGAGACACTGTATCTTGTATTCGTGGATTCCTGAGCTTCTGTAAAAGCTGATACTGTAGGAGCTCCCTTTAATGTTGCTTCTTTTTTCAGCTCTTCCTGTTCCTGTGAAGTCTTGGAAACGTCAAGTATAGTTGGCTTTCCAGTGAATTAGCAGAGGTTATTCAGCTATTTTAGGTTCTGAGTTGGTTTGCCAATTATTCTCTGCCTTCTAACCCCAATTCACCTGAAGACAATACAACAACTTGTATTTATTTAGCGCCATTAACCTAGTTAAAAGTCCCACGGTATTTCACAGGAGCATTGTCAAACAGGACACATGGTCGTGACTCAACTGTGCAAAATGCCACAAGAGATTAACTAGTAATGTATTAAAAGTCATTCATCTGTAAACTTTTCCATTATAAACTCCTATATCCACAATTATAATGGAAGCTGCCTATGTAAATTTGTCACACTGTAATTACACCTTCCCTGCAATGGTGGTGCCGAAACACCTCAAATTTGTGTCCCTTAAATCCTCAGCCTGTACTGCAAGGAAACTCCGGGCTTAGAAATTCGATATCAGTAAAAACCTGCTGGTGCTGAAAATGATGGCGCTGACAGGACCGGTAAATTGACGTTGGTGGCTAATTAACATTAGCCCAGGGCTAAACTTACTGTGCAATGCCATTCTGGTGGTGTTAGTCCCAGCAGGAGGCCCCAATGTAGCATGGCCAGAGCATCATTGCAGCAAAAACAGCCTGCTCTTAAAGAAAGGCTGTCATTTCCAAAAGCAGTTCGGTCCCTTAAAGAGGTGCATGCAAGAAGGAAGATAGCATATCCCCCCCACCAATCACTCACCTGCCAACAATTTGTACCAAGCACGAGGCACACCTTCCATTCCTAGCTTCACCTCACCCTCTTGGAGGAGATGGTGCTGGCTATTCTTGGTGGGGTATGGCTGAGCCCTTGGCCGGCGGCTGGGCTGAAAGGATACAAGATGCCGGTATCCTCATATGTTATCCTCCATCTCGCATGCACCTCTTGCTTTCCCGCCCTTCCCTCACCACAACTCCACCCTTGCACTGTCCTCATTTCACACACCCAAGAATTGAAGCCTGCCCAGCCTGTGGTTGACCAAGAAGAGGGAGAGGAGAGTGAGGAAGAAGACGAAGAAGAAGAAGTAACACCATCATTCTATTTCACACTCCCTGCCATCAGCTCCTCAAGGTCGACCAACAAGGTCATTTGTAGTGTCCTCCACTGAAAGTCAGCAGCCTTCCACCAGCCATGCTGTAGCCACTGGGGTAGCACCACGTGACATCAGTAGAATAGGCAAAGGCACACACAAGACAGTCACTAAGAGAATGCATAAGGGTGATGAGTTGATTTCTTGATGTCATATTGCATGGATAGATATATAAAGTTGGACTGGAAAGTTTGCTTTGTGGTGGCTTTTACTTCAGCATTGTGGCCAAGAGGACGCTGTGATGGTCAGTAACAGAGGAAAGGTAAGGTGTGGGACAAATGTTGAAAGGGGAATTGGGGTCGTGGGCATTGGTACCGCAGGCGGATGATTCCATCCCGGATATCCCGGCCAGAAAGGGGCTGTCTGGGTTGCATCCTTCCATCTGGTTACTCCTCTTCTGCTTCTTCCTCTTCTACTTCCTCCTCTTCTGCTTCTTCCTCTTCTGCATTTTCCTCTTCTGCATCTTCCTCTTCCCCCTGCGAGCGAATGCTGTAAATCTGAAATAAAAGCATAAAATGCTGGAAATACTCAGCCAGTCAGGCAGCATCGCGACCTGGGATGTGCACTCTGTTTCTCTCTCCACGGATGCTGTCTGGCCTGCTGAGTATTTCCAGCATTTTTTTGTCTTCTCAAGAGGCCTTCCTTTACCATCCGAGGCCTTGCAAGCGTTCAGCAGCATTCCATGCGCACTTAAAAAACGTTTAACATGCATTGCACCAAGTTGCTACTTCAATAAAAATTTTAAAAATCCAGTCCAAAACCTTAAATGCAAACTTACCTGAAAGATGTGTGTGTCCCTTTAAGAAGTGCTGACAGCATCTCTGTCAATCTGCTGCACGCTCGCCTTTTAGAGTGAGCTTAGGACCCAGCGCTAATATCGAAGCTTGCAAAGCGTGACGTTAAGTCGGCCTGCACGCTCTCCCCATTTGCATCTCCAGGGCCACGCTGCTATCGGCAGCGCTAAGGCCCTCACCAAAATGGCGGCCGCCAAGTCCTGCGCCAGAGAGGGGCATTAGAGTGGCGGCCGCCATTTTGTACCAGGATTCCAGCGCTAACGGGTGGCGGTAAGTAGCCCAATTTCTGGGCCCTGATCTCTAACCAACTTTACTTATCTGGCATACATTTTGTTATTCAACTATAAATAATTATATAAAATCAAAGTTTTATATAAAAATAAGGACAGAATATATGGCTTTAAAATGGCAACTGAATTATATCTGTATACCCTAGTCCAAATATCCACTGCTTCTAACCCCACTTCATCTTCAGTCACAGTGGGCAATGCCGTGGCGGATAGACAAATATCAATAGCAGTTTCTTTATGGCGTCAAAATCATACAAAACTTCACAAAATTAAATCTACTATACAATTCTTCAATTTTTTACCATCAGTATTCTGTGAACTCCTATATCACATCATGATATCCCATGAGGTTTTAGACCATTTGATACTAATTTGGAATATCAAAGAAAATGAGCACCGTCAAAATTTTTTATAACTTCCCTGATGACCCAGTAAATGCAACACTTGCACTGAGCTATGTAGTTCAGGATGGTCTTAGATTTGTTCTTTGCTCAGGTCTCAGTCAGCTAGTCTCAGCCAGAGAGGCAGTAGGGGCGGTAGAATTGACTGCAGAGTCCCTGGGCTAGGACAGGGGAAAATCAGTCAGGGCCACCCCTGATCCCAATTCAATGATTACTTCCGGAAACTGCTTGTGTGTGCATATTGGGTGAGGACAGCATCTATCTGTGATGTCCTCCATGTTTGAATAGCCCACTGACAGTCATTGTCTAGGCTCAAACATAGCAGCCACTCAGGAAGGGTACCAGAGGGCTACCAGTACCCCTTAAAACTGAACCAAATAAATGCCAGCACCTTTAGGAAAGAATGTGAAAGATATTGGAGAGGATTTTTTTAAACGAGTTCCATTTATGTATCTATATATTTATATATATATAGATGCCTGTCAAGGGACTGAAGCAGTAATCCAGACTTAGGGTTCATCCAATGAGCAAACTGAGCTTTGCTCTAGTTCTTTACAAAGGCATTTGATTTTCTCAACGATATTATTGCCTTGTACTCTACTACCAGCCATTCAGTATCCCATTTTCTGGAGCAGTGCAGCAATTCAATGTAAAAATAAAACCAGGAATAGATTTTCATTACTAATTTTAGTCTTATATTCAACATATTTTTAGTTTAGAGGTCAGGAACAGAGTGATTAGGAATGGGAGGGAACAAAATTGATAGCGACAGTAGGAAGGAAGTAAAATAGTTTCAAATAGCTATGAGGAACTTACGGAAAAAAACATAGCCTGGCATAGAGGGTGGAAGGGAAACAGACTAAGAGGATAAAACTGTCCGCAATAGGATTGCTATGAATTTGGCTGCACTGGGAGTTCAAGCAGGATCAGGAACTGGGAGGATAAATGAAGTTGGAAATCTGCATTATTGTGATCAGAAAATGAGTGAATACCAGGGTAGAAAGGAAGTGTGACCAGGAATGTTATTTGACAGGAACAAGGCCAACAAGGGAGCATAATGAAGAGAGAACTAACTGACTGAGCTAAAAAGGAAGTTTAACCAAAAGCAGTATTTACGAGGAATGTGAGCTGGGAGGGGAATAAAAAATAATTTTAAAATGAATATTACAGAACCAGAGATCAGAGCAGTTATTTTCAGGCCTTCTTTTGATCATTGATCTTTCTGCAGCAGAGTACTGGCAAATCTACAGCACATCATGACACAACAGACTGTGACTAGATTAAAGTTTTGTTTCCAAATATGCATTTCCTTCTAAGTGTTATACTTGGTAACCTATTATTTATTCACTGGTTATCCACATTAAGTTGAACGTTGGGACATTTTTTTTCACTTATTATAATCTGTGTCTCTTTTTACATTATTCTAATAATTACACCTTCTCAAAGTCATGCATAATGATTTAATTACCAACAGTGATGAGTATGCCAATAATTGCAAGAACTACATAGTATACTGGAGATGAGCATTTAGGTTTCTGTGACCTAAAATAGATAGGTACTTGAAAAGCCAGCTGCCTGTAACCATGCTATACCAATGAAACCCACACATTCACTTTTTGCCATCCCCTCAATACACTCACAGAGCACCCATTAGTAGCAAACTGTTTGCTGTCTGCTATTTTAGCAAAGACAGTAATTTTATTTATTTTAGGGATTTCATACAAATGTGTTTACATGTTCATTACTAATATCTCACCATGCAATCGCCCCCCAGACTGTCCAAAATAGCCCATGCCAGTGTGTGTGTCCTTAGATTGGCAGGAACCATATGTCACTTAAATGGACATTTAGGAACAGAGCTGAAGAATTAATTTATTTTAACGATGCTCCATAGGAACCCTTGCAAACTGGTTACAAAAATGTTATGGCCCGAAAAATGACAATTTTCCATTTAATTGAAAGCTACGGATGTTCAACGATATTACATGATACAACTTCAAAAAACGTTACGAAAGTAAAAATACTGCGGATGGTGGAATTCTGAAATAAAAACAGACAATGCTGGAAATACTCAGCAGGTCAGGCAGCATCTGTGGAGAGAGAAACAGAGTTTCAGGTTAATGACCTTTCGTCAGAACTGGAAAAAGTTAGAGATATAACAGGTTTTAAGCAAGTGTAGGGGCAGGGAAAAGGGGGAGGGGAGGAAAGAACAAAAGGGAAGGTCTGTGATAGAGTGGAAGGCAGGAGAGATTAAATGACAAAAGGGATGATTGTACAAAGCAAAAGAAGATGGTAATGGCACAAGTAAAGAAACAAAAGATGGGTCTAGAAGAGGTGTAATTGGGAATAGCAGAATCATCAACAGCTGCCATCTGAAAAAATGGGGCCATCCACTAATGTTCCCATTAATTTTATTTTGGGTGGGCTGCGCGGCCCATTCAAAATACCACGCATGCACTGTTTTGCTCTTAAAAATCCGGCGAGCTGGCTGCGCAGGAGGTCCAGAGACTTGCATGTCAAGCAGCTTAAAGGGAACATTGGCATTCACTATAAGCCCACTGACTCCCACAGCTACCTTGACTATATTTTCTCCCACCCTGCTTCCTGTAAGGACTCTATTCCATTCTCCCAGTTTTTCCATTTCCGTCGCATTTGTTCTGACAATGCCACCTTCCATACTAGTGCTTCCAATATGTCTTCCTTTTTCCTCAACCGAGAATTCCTCTCTACAATGGCTGACAGGGCCTTCGACCATGTCCGTTCCATTTCCCGTACTTCTGCTCTCACCCCTTCCTCTCTCTCCCAGAACCACGATAGGGTTCCCCTTGTTCTCACCTTCCAACAGCCTGCACATTCAACGGATCAGTCTCCACCATTTCCGCCACTTCCAGCGTGATCCCACCACCAAACACATTATCCTCATCCCTCCCCTTTCAGCATTCCAAAGGGACTGCTCCCTCCATGACACCCTGGTCCACTCCTCAGTTACCCCCAACATCCCCTTCCCCATGGTACCTTCCCATGCAAGCCCAGGAGGGCAATCTCCACCCTTCCCACCGTCCAGGGCCCCAAATACTCGTTCCAGATGAAACAGCGATTTACTTGTACTCCTTTCAAATTAGTATGTTGTATTCGCTGCTCACGATGCAATCTCCTCTACATTGGGGAGACCAAACGTAGATTTGGTGACCGCTTTGCGGAACACCTCCGTTCAGTCCGTAAGCATGACCCCAAGCTTCCGGTCGCCTGTCACTTTTATTCTCCGCTCCACTCCCACTCTGACCTCTCTGTCCTCGGCCTCCTACACTGTTCCAATGAAGCTCAATGTAAGCTTGAGGAACAGCACCTTATCTTTTGATTGGGCACTTTACAGCCTTCTGGACTCAACATCAAGTTCAACAATTTCAGACTATAACCTCTGCCCCCATTTTTTTTGGAAGGCAGCTGTTGATAATTCTGCTATTCCCATTTACACCTCCTGTATTTTCTAACTATTCTAAGAAAAAAAAACAGCACAACAATGAGCTCAGCAAAAATAATGAGCATCATTGCAAATTGCCATTCCTTCATTGTCGCTGTGTCAAAATCCTGGAACTCCCTACCTAACAGCATTGTGGGTGCTCCTTCACCACACGGACTGCAGCGGTCCACCACCACCTTTTCAAGGGCAACTAGTGATGGGCTATAAATGCCAACCTTGCCAGCGATGCCCTCATCCCGAGAATGAATTTCAAATATATATATATTTATGGTTATGTCATCGTTATCCCTGACATGTATTTGACCAATGTACCTCTGAGCTACTTGTCTCTAGCCATCTTAAGTAAGATCTAGCAGTGTCAGTTTCTTGGTATTTATGAAAATAGACAATTATTTGATTTAAAGGAAAACCTGCAGCAATGGGAGAAATACAGTTGGTGACAGTGTCCCGGCATAGGGAGGAGGAGAATTGGCCAGGGTTCCAGCTTCAGATTGCCACCCAGTTACCTCTACTGGAAGTATGTGCATGGATTTTGCATGAGGACAGGATCAGGCTAGGCTGTGACATCCTTGTGGTTGAATAATTAGCTGACACTGACTGTCCAAATTCATACATGAAAAATAGCCATTGTGGAAGGACTGCAAGTCTATGGTTCCTGTGGAACAATAGTCTGTGTTCAAGGAGAAGAGATAAGGGGAGAAAATCAAAAGGAAATTGGTAAAAGATAAAGAAAAAGATTAAAGTTCAGCTTAAAGGAACTATTCAGTGTAATATTCACTAGGGCCCCATTGTCAATATTTAAATCCCTGACCTAGGTGTGGTAAGGAGCAAGGTCTCCGGCCCATTCCAGCACTTATATCAGGATGTCAGCCCTGCAGAATATCAGATAAACATAATGTTAACCCATCATTTCTCTTTTCATGTGCTGATGAAAGTGCTGTGTGTTTCCAGCATTTTCTGTTTTATTTCTTTATAATATTCTCCAGTATTTTCTACAATATTGTTGTTCACATTACCAATCAATGATTTCCAGAGTCATGTCTCCAACTTTATTTTAAATACTGGAATCACATTAAGAGTCCAGCTGGTTTTTGGTACAATACTTTGGTCCATTAAGTGTACAAGTTATTTGCCGGAATTCCTCTAGTTGCACTCTTCATACACTTAGGGGGGAATTTTTCGGGGGGTCAGCGAGCGCGTTTGGTGGGAAAATGTTTTTTGACAGCGGGTAGGGAACCCGCTGTCAATTTGCCAACATGCTAGTTTCCCAGATGTCAGGTCTGTCATCACTGAACAAGCGGTGGGGGAGGCAATTTAGGTGATTAAGAGCTTGTTAACAGCCACTTAAAAACTATTTTGCGCTCACCTTTAAATTTTACGAGGTCACATATAGAAACATAGAAGATAGGAGCAGGAGTAGGCCATTTGGCCCTTCGAGCCTGCTCCGCCATTCAATGAGATCATGGCTGATCATCCAAATTCAGTACCCTGTCCCTGCCTTCTCCCCATATCCCTTGATCCCTTTAGCCTTAAGAAATATATCCAACTCTGTCTTGAATATATTTAATGAACTGGCTTCCACCGCCCTCTGTGGCAGAGAATTCCACAGGTTCACCACTCTCTAAGTGAAGAAATTCCTCCTCATTTCAGTCCTAAATGGCTTACCACTTATCCTTAGACTATGACCCCTGGTTCTGGACTCCCCGGCCATCGGAAACATCCTTCCTGCATCTAGTCTGTCCAGGCCTGACAGAATTTTATAGGTTTCGATGAGATCCCCTCTCAATCTTCTAAACTCCAGTGAGTATAAGCCCAATCGACACAATCTCTCCTCATATGTCATTCCTGCCATCCCAGGTATCAGCCTGGTGAATCTTCGCTGCACCCCTTCCATGGCAAGAACGTCCTTCCTCAGGTAAGGTGACCAAAACTGCACACAATACTCAAGGTGCGGTCTCACCAAGACCCTGTACAACTGTGGCAACACATCCTTGTTCCTGTACTCGAACCCTCTTGCTACGAAGGCCAACATACCATTTGCCTTCTTAACCGCCTGCTGCACCTGCATGCTTACCTTCAGCGACTGGTGCACAAGAACATCCAGGTCTCTTTGCACTTCCCCTTCTCCCAATCTATTGCCATTCAAATAATAATCTGCCTTCCTGTTTTTGCCACCAAAGTGGATAACCTCACATTTATCCACATTATAGTGCATTTGCCATGTTTCTGCCCAATCACCCAACCTGTCCAAATCGTACTGGAGTTTCACGACATCCTCCTCACAGCATACCCTCCCACCCAGCTTTGTGTCGTCTGCAAATTTGGAGATATTACATCCAATTCCCTCGTCCAGATCATTAATATATATCGCGAACAGCTGGGGTCCTAGGACCGATCCTTGCGGTACCCCACTAGTCACTGCCTGCTACTCGGAAAACAACCCGTTTATTCCAACCCTTTGCTTTCTGTCCGCCAACCAGTTCTCTATCCAAGTCAATACCTTGCCCCCAATCCCATGTGCCTTAATTTTGCACGCTAATCTCTTATGTGGGACCTTATCGAAAGCCTTCTGAAAGTCCAAATACACCACATCCACTGGTTCTCCCTTATCTATTTTACCAGTTACATCCTCAAAAAATTCCAGTAGATTAGTCAAGCATGATTTACCTTTTGTAAATCCATGTTGACTTTGTCCGATCCTGTCACTGCTTTCCAAGTGCTCTGCTATTACATCTTTTATAATGGACTCTAGCATTTTCCCCACTACCGATGTCAGGCTTACCGGTGTATAATTCCCCGCTTTTTCTCTACCACCTTTTTTGAATAGTGGGGTAACATTAGCTACCCTCCAATCCATGGGTACTGTTCCAGAGTCTATCGAGTTCTGAAAGATGACCAGCAATGCATCTACTATTTCTAGGGCCACTTCCTTATGTACCCTGGGATGTAGATTATCAGGCCCTGGGGATTTATCGGCCTTCAGTCCCATCAATTTTCCTAACACCATTTCCCTACAAATACTGATTTCTTTCAGTTCCACCCTTTCATCAGACCCTATGTTCCCCGGCATCTCTGGGAGGTTATTTGTGTCCTCCTTTGTGAAGACAGAACCAAAATATGTATTTAGTTGGTTTGCCATTTCTTTGTTCCCCATTATAAATTCCCCTGATTCTGACCGCAAGGGACCTATGCTTGACTTCACCAATCTTTTTCTCTTCACATATCTATAAAAGCTTTTACAGTCAGTTTTTATGTTCCCTGCAAGCTTACTCTCATATTCTATTTTCCCTTTCTTAATTAATCCCTTTGTCCTCCTTTGTTGAATCCTAAACTGTTCCCAATCCTCAGGATTATTGCTTTTTCTGGCCAATTTATATGTCCTCTCCTTGGATCTTATGTTATCCCTAATTTCCCTTGTTAGCCACGGTTGAGTCACCTTTTTTGTTTTATTTTTATGCCAAATTGGGATGAACAAATTCTGTAGCTGATCCATTCGGTCTTTGAATGTTTGCCATTGTCTATCCACCGTCAACCCTTTGAGTGCCATTCCCCAATCAATCCTACCCAACTCGCTCCTCAGACCATCGTAGTTTCCTTTATTTAAATTGAGAACCCTAATCTCTGAGTCTACTTCATTCTCCATCTTAATGAAGAATTCGATCATATTATGATCGCTCCGACCCAAGGGGCCTCGTACAACAAGATTGCTAATTAATCCTTTCTCGTTACGTAATACCCAGTCTAAGATGGCCTGATCTCTGGTTGGTTCCTCGACATATTGGTCCAGGAAACCATCCCGTAAACAGTCCAGGAATTCCTCCTCCACAGTATTGTTACTAATTTGGTTGGCCCAATCTATATGTAGATTAAAGTCACCCATGATGACTGCTGTGCCCTTATTGCACGCTTCTTTAATTTCCCTTTTAATGCCATCCCCAACTTCTGCCTTACTGTTTGGAGGTCTATATACCACTCCCACTAACGTTTTTTTCCCCTTAGTATTTCTCAATTCTACCCATACAGATTCAACATAATCAGAGCTAATATCCTTCATTACAATTGTGTTAATCCCTTCTTTAACCAGTAATGCTACCCCACCTCCCTTTCCTTTTTGCCTATCTTTCCTGAATATCGAATACCCCTGGATGTTGAGTTCCCAGTCTTGGCCATCCTTGAGCCATGTTTCCGTAATCCCAACCAAATCGTATTCGTTTACCTCTATTTGCGCAGCCAATTCATCCACCTTATTACAAATGCTCCTTGCATTAAGACACAAAGCCTTCAGCCCACGGGTTCCACGCTGCTCGGGGATCACATCAGGTAAGCAGGTCGGGAGTTGTGTTACCATGCAAACATCTCTTTACTTGACAGCTGTAAATGTGCTATAAAAGCTCCCATCTCCTAGCTGTTCACTTTCCAAGCTCAGAAGCTGTTGCTTACTGTATTTGGATGACAGATTAAGCTTTATGATAGTTGCAAGTGTTTGGAGTAAACTCTGTATCCAGTGTCACCTCATTGGAACAACCTCTTTCACCATTGACAGATCACTTCTGTCATCTCAAGTTCACCTGCCATCTATTCCATCAGCATCGGTGCCCTTGAAAATATCTCACCTTGGTCCTCAGAATCTCACCACGATCAGCCTCAACACCAGCAGCACCAACAACAACACCAAACTTCTCCACAATCAACTGATGCACAGGACATTGCTGGCCGGGAGGCCAGGGATGGCCTCACCATAGCCAGATTTACTTCACTTGACACTGTACACCTTGGCTGCCACATGATGCGCTAGGTTGGCACCACCCCACACCAATACCATAAAGCATCCCTACAAAGTCCAAGCCATTCCTTTCATAATCATGACCATTGCGGGGGTACCGTTATGTCTCACCATTCACTGCAACTCACTAAGCCACTTCCAAAGATGCACACAAATCTGTCCAAGAACACAAAGTGTTGAAAATAAAGATTTCTATGTTTGACAGCACATTAACAGAAACTTCACATGAACATTGGCTAAAACACACAAGTGCCTATGCTTCTGTGTTGTTACTTATTATGATTGGACTAGGATGAGGGTGAGTGTGAGGGGTGGCTAGTGAGATGGGGAAGTGATAATGTAGATAGAGAGAGCGGGATGGGTGGAGGTGCAAGGTAAGTTGGTGTGAGTAAGGATGTGCAGGAGTAGGGTAGGGAAGGCAGAGTGATGGGAATGTGATGAGGGGAACAGCAGGATGAGGCTGAGTGTGGCTTTGCAGTAACGTTTTGTGATCTACTGAGATCATCGAAAGGTTTGTGCCACTGCAGCCTGGTCCTCCTGATGACATCCCTGCTTGTATCCTCCTGTGCAATGTGCAACCAGGCTGCGTTGGTCTCCTGGGAAGGTGTTTTCCGCCCATTGGAAGAGAAGAGGACCTCCCTGCGTGCTGTGACTCCCTCCATAAGCATATGGAGGGAGTCATGGAGAGCCTAGGTGCAGCTGTACACCTCTGTGCAGTGCTTATTAGTGTTTGCAGCACCTCAATGCTGTAGAACACTGACAGCACAACTGTCAAAATCAATTTGTGTATGGTCCCTTTAAGGAAACCGGTTGATGACACGTCATCAAGTGACGTCATCAGACCCGTTTCCTTCAATTGGCTGGCAAACGCGCTGGGCGGTCTTAACAGGCCCAATCAACGTAAAATCACTTTGGACAGCGGGCTGGAGCCAGCAGTGGGATTGCAACCCGCCATTGACCCCGGCCGCACCGGATCTGCTGAGGTAGGGCAAATCGTGGCCTTAGTTGCAGTAAGAATGTAAGAAAACATAAAGTATAAAACAAAAAGTAAGTTGTCCAAACAAGCCAGCTTCTTCCACAGTCTGTGTACTGTCTGCACCATCATGGACTGTACCTTAGCCATTTAATCTGCTGAGGGAAAGTTTGCAACAATGCTTCTCAGTCGCAAAGACAATGGAGCAAAATGCCACAATATTCATCCATCCTCACATCTGAACCCTGGATAGAGTAGTGGTGGAGTGTTTTCTGTGTGAAGTACTCCCCCCTGCACTCACTAAAAAAGATTGTTTATTTAACCAATCTCAATCAAGGCACACGTTGCGGTGCTGGAAAGTTTTGGGTTAGAGGGAGGAACACAAGCCAGAGCTCCAACTCTTGATCACTATCCAGCAATCACTGCTGGAAGAATGCATGTCGATGCAGGTTGCAGTCAGGATTAGACATTAAGAATGGCCAGTTGAGTAAGGTACTGGAGGGCAATTGTGAACGATAACCCTGCAAAGAATCTGTGCTTTCAGGAGAGGTGGGGAGAAAACTGGTAGAATTTTTTTTAAAATTCTATATAGATGATATATTACCTGGTGTGAAAAAAATTGTCTATCATGTATCATGTTATTTGCTTGTTTTTTTCTGTCACAGTACACAAAGGGATTAAAAACTAGGTTCAGTCACAGAAAATGGTCCAGCTTGTTTAGATACAATAGCCTGAGACTATAAATGTTGTGTATGACCAGGTGTCTCAAGAAGGGGCCAAGACACTTAATTCAAATACAAGCATCTTGTGGGTTTTGCTGGTATATATGTTTGATTGGCAGCTCTTTGAGTTTAAGAGACACATACTAAAATCTGCTTTGCCTCAGTCACTTTGAAATATATTTTTTATGTCTTAGTAAATTGGGTAATTGACCAGCAGCCATCAGAGACAAATCTGAAGGCCAGAGACAGACTCTTTGAACAGACAGCAATAACGACTAACCCACATAAAGGTTAATACTTAGCGACCGTGTCCAGTCCAGTTTACATTGCAGGTTGAAGCATCTAATGCAGTGATGGGGAAAATACGGCCCGTGGACCAAGTCATTCTATTCAACTCGCTGGAAGGGGCAGAAATTGAACGCGAGCCAAAGCTCGAGCTGTACATTAGTCTTTCACTTCACTTTCACTTTTCGTGGGTCAGAGAGACGGACCCAAACTGCAGCCAAGGAACGTACAGTAAAACTTAATTCAATTTATTAATTCGCAAAAGCGATTCTCCCCGGCCCAATCTTAAAAGGAACCGTTCTGCGATTCTGGGCCCCAATGGCGGACACCCATACCCAGAATGCACTGCATAGTCAAACATGCCCTATAGGGGATAGGTAATTTTCTCTGTGTATCAGGCATGTCCCAAGCTGTTTGGAGTTGAGGAGATTGCTAAATTCTCTGCCCATTCATAATCAATGGATGGAAAATGTACCCCCTTTAGTTGTCTCAAACACTGTAAGTCACACAAGGCAGTCAAAAGTCTGACTCTAAAAGACTTGGATTTAAACAGCGCCTAAACAACTCAAAGCAAGTCAACATAAAGCAATGCTCCAAGTGCAGTGACTTCAAATGTGACAGCCATTTTGTATGTAGCAAGATCCCGCAAACAGCAATGTGATGAGCCTAGCAGATACTCTGGAAAACAAGCTACAGGTACTAGCTATTTTAATACAGTGCAGTTTTGAGGGCAGGAACTAGAAACTAATAGCATTCCACTCCTGTAATTCTTCTCCTAGTGGACAGCTTCAACACAAGTGCTGGATTTTCTCTGTTATTTCTCTACATACTGATAGACCTGAGGCTCCATCAAAACATATATTGACTGAATATTTCTTTTGGGCGCTCTACATGACAAGAATTATCAGTCAACTGTTCCTCGCAAAACATGCAGAAAGCTACCATCTCCCATTCAGAAAATCATCGTTAACTAGAATACATTAATCATATGTAATTAACTGGGAGCAATGTAGGTCAGCGAGCACAGGGGTGATGGGCGAACGGGACTTGGTGCGAGTTAGGACACGGGCAGCCGAGTTTTGGATGACTTCAAGTTTACATAGGGTGGAATGTCGGAGGCCAGCCAGGAGAGCATTGGAATAGTCAAGTCTAGAGGTAACAAAGGCATGGTAGAGGGTTTCAGCAGCGGATGAGCTGAGGCAAGGGCGGAGACGGGTGATATTACGGAGGTGGAAGTAGATGGTCTTTGTTTTGCTGCGGATATGTGGTCGGAAGCTCATTTCAGGGCCAAATGTGACACCAAGGTTGCGAACAGTGTGGTTCAGCCTCAGACAGATGTTAGGGAGAGGGATGTAATCAGTGGCTAGGGAACGAAGTTTGTGGCAGGGACCGAAAACAATGGCTTCGGTTTTCCCAATATTTAATTGGAGAACATTTTTGCTCATCCAGAACTGTATGTCGGACAAGCAGTCTGACAATTTAGACACCATGAAGGAGTCAAGAGAAGAAGTGGTGAGGTAGAGCTGGGTGTCGTCCGCGTACATGTGGAAACTGATGCTGTGTTTTCGGATGATGTCGCCAAGGGGTAACATGTAGATGAGAAATAGGAGAGGGTCAAGGACAGATCCTTGGGGGACACCAGAGGTAACGATGCAGGAGTGGGAAGAGAAGCCGTTGTAGGTGATTCTCTGGTTACGATTAGCTAGGTAAGAATGGAACCAGGCGAGTGCAGTCCCACACAGCTGGACAACAGTGGTGAGGCGTTGGAGAAGGATGGAGTGGTCAACCATGTCAAAGGCTGCAGACAAGTCAAGAAGGACGAAGAGGGATAGTTTACCTTTGTCATAACAAATTTTAATGGTAGATGTTTTATGTGTGCGGCAATGTTCCCTCTAATTTTTTTTCCGTGCACGGTCTCTTTAAATTTGTTGCATGGCCACTGCATGCGTAGTATCTCTTCCAGTGGCAGGAGCTGGTGAGCGGCCTGCACAGGATCTCGTGATTGGTGCGCGACCGCACACCTTAGGGGGACCATTGGTGTGCGGCCCACAACAGCTCACCAAAACTTGTTAAGTGGCCTTCCAGCCCAAATAATAGCCCACCCCTGATCTAACGTGTCAGTTATCTTCTACCTTATGGGGAGGCATAGTTAAGCCTGTATCTATTATAAAATTACAGTATGCCACTGGTTATGTTCAGGAAGTGGGAGCAGGAAGTGGCAGTAGCAAGACAGGTAGAGATGAAAACCGCGTTGAAGTCTTAACTGTGACTTTTAACCCAGATTTCCATATATGTACGGACCCCTACTGCCTATTTCCAACAGAAGCTCTGGTTGCAACCATGGAGGTCTGCACGAAAACTGGAACAGGCATCAACGCAGCGATAAGTCGGCACAACTAACCACCGCTACTGCCCTGTTTTTATGTGCAAACAGGGCGGTAGCAACATGAAAATCGCCCCCTATATTTCTGCTTAATCTTTTCATACTTTTTAATATTGTGGAATTTGTTTCTGCTTCATTTTCCATGTATTTGTAAATAAATATTTTTGTCGCTTTTACCTGTCAAGTGTCTGATCTGAGTTTAATAGTATGCCCATTCTGAAGACAGTTAGTCCAGCCAACAGATTACTGTAAATAATGTTAATCCTCAGGGTAATGCAACTCTATGCAGGACAAATTATCAATAGAAATATAGCTTTCGGGTCATGGGGAACATAGAGTAGATCGGTTGATTGGTTATGTCCAATCAATGGGCATAAAGTGGGCGTAACTGATCGAAAAAATCGATGGAGATTTGTCACACCAGATATTTGCTCATTTAGCACTCTATCCAATTTTGCTGTTAGTTTTTGTACTGGCATCAGAATTGCCTGACATTTAGACATCCACACAGTTTCCTGGGGGAAAAACTTCAACTCGCATCAGTTTCTGGCATGAAATGGGCGCCTGCACCCAAAGAGGTCGGTGAGAGGCCCGAGCCAAATTCAGCAGTGGGCTTCACTTGCATGAATGTGGTGAGCTGCAGGGGCCAATCAAGATTCCCAATGCAGTTCACCGGTTGGGGCCTTGGAAATTCCGGCCGGCTGTAATGCTGAGCTAGCCCCCAGGTCGGTACAGGGTGGGGGCAGGCGACATTTTCTCATCTACATGCTGCCCCTCGGCGACATCAATCGAAAACTCCACATGTATGCTGACGACAACCAGCTCTACCTCACCACCACCTCTCTCGACCCCTCTACTGTCTCTAAATTGTCTAACTGCTTGTCCAACATCCAGTATTGGATGAGCAGAAATTTCCTCCAACTAAATATTGGGACGACCGAAGCCATTGTTTTCGGTGCCCACCACAAACTCCGTTCCCTAGCCACTAACTCCATCCCTCTTCCTGATAACTAACTGGGCCTGAATCCCGAGATGAGCTTCCAACCAGATATCCATGCCATCACCAGGACCACCTATTTCCACCTCCGTAATATCACCCGACTCTGTCCCGACCTCAGCTCATCTGCTGCTGAAACCCGTATCCATGCTTTGTTACCTCTAGACTTGACTATTCCAATGCACTCCTGGCCGGCCTCCCATCTTCCACAACTTGAGCTCATCAAAAACTCTGCTGCCTGAGTCCTAAATCTTACCTAGTCCCGTTCACCCATCACCCCTGTGCTCGCTGACCTACATTGATTCCCGGTTTAGCAACGCCACGATTTTTTAATTCCCATCCTCAATGGCCTCACCCCTCCCTAGCTCTGTAAAATCCTGCAACCGATGTTCCCTTTAAGCTGCGCAGCGCTCCAGGGGCTGCGCAGGGCCAAAAAAAAGTACAGGGAACATTGCTTACAAAAAACTCTCCGAGATATCTGTACTCCTCCAATTCTGGCCTCTTGCGCATCCTCGATTTTAATTGCTCCACCATTAGCGTCCATGCTTTCAGCTGCCAAGGCCCTAAGCTCTGGAATTCCCTCCCTAAACCTCTCCGCCTCTCTTTCCTCCTTTAAGACACTCCTTAAAACCTGTCATCTGCCCTAATATCTCCTTTTGTAATTTGGTGTCAAATTTTGTTTGATAACGCTCCTGTGAAAGGCCATGGGATGTTTTACTACGTTAAGGGTGCAAGCTGTTGTTGGTGTTGAAACGGAATGGGTGGAGGACGGGGTGTGAGTGACTGAAGGGCGGGAGACCAGGCTTGCAGCATTCCACAGTATTTTCCACAGAAATGAAGCTATTAAGAAGTTTCCTTGCCGTTTTTTGACCAATTTCTTCAAGGACCGTTGGTTAAGCTGCTGAGGACCCAAAACAAGTTAGGGCAGCATGCATGGCGTAAGCTCCACGTATCTGTAGACCAATTTCAAGCGGGGTCCTACAACCAGTGTTAGGACCTCGATTTACATCTGCAAAGCACCAAATGCCTGTTACTACAGTAATTGTGGAAGATTGCTTTTGCCATAGTAATAACAAAAACAAAATATATATCAACAATAAAATGACTATCATGTATTTTCTCATGGATTGCGTAAAGATTTCTGTGATGCAATTTCGCAAGAAAATTAGGCAAAATACAAATGTCCCCATTTTTGAAAAGGACTCGAGTGCAACAACGGGCGACAGGATCATAGGAAGACTACTGTAAGGTACAATTTTATTTCAGTGTTGTCTTTACAGTGGGAAGGAGATCAATCAGACAGCATCACTTTTTCTCATGCTGATGATGTCATTTTTGCAATACTTATCTCGAGAACAGCCTGCAGGCAGTGAATCGGCTGGCTGTGTACAAACTTCAAATTGTTAGCTGCATCCCTGCCAAGCAATGATGTGTAATGCTGGGCAACACCCACCATTATGTTTTACTGAAATCCTGGTAATAACACTAACTTATATTAAGAATGTTTCAGAAATATGGCATTATTTACCAAAAAAGTCAAGTTATCTTTGGAAATTTTTATGAGTAACTGAAAATTCATCAGTTAAAATGTCAGGACATTTGATGTTCTAGTTTCTATTGCCTGCTTGCCCCCAAAATGCAAAAAATGACTAGATTTAACCAGAACTGTATCTGGTTGACTCATTATGAAGCTTCAATCAGTTACTATAGATATTATTGCTTCTACATAGTTATTGCTCACTTACAGTTAAGCCTAGTGTCTTTTGTTCCTTTTATGTTTTTTTGCATCACTTTGATGTTTCTTCTTTAGGTTTTTAGTTTTTTGCAAGAAAATGTTTTTTTTCAAGTGGAAATATAAAAGCCGTTAGAAGAATGACACACCAGTCACCAATTCTTGTGGAAGGGACCTGTAGGTCAGTTAACCTTTTTATTCTTGTTTATCTCCCACCCGCCCATAGTTTTCTTAAAGGCTTTCACTCTTTTAGCTTAATGTTCCAAGGGTACTGCCAACTCCCTGATGATTCTTTCTTTATTCATGTGTGAGACTTGGCCATACATTTTTTTAAAGCTTTGTTCCCAGGTGTGGGCAATACTGGCAAGGCCACATTTATTGCCTATTCTCAGTTGCCCTGAGAAGGGAGGGCATTAAGAGTCAACCATGTAGTGTTAATTAGGGTCACGAGTAGGCCAAACCATGGATGGGTGGCAGGTTTCTTTCCTAAAGATCATTGGTGAACCAATTGGGTTTTTATAACAATCCGGCAGCTTTTGTGGTGGTTTTCTCTGATGCCAGCCTACAAAATTATTGAATTCAATTCACTTTCCAACCATTTACATTTTGCATGGACACTAGCGTTTCAAACCCAGTGTCTGAGTCATTAGGTTAAAATCAGCATTATTAAAAGTGCCTGTGTTATTTGAAAATTACACTCTAAGCCTTTGAGGCTCAGCTGTAAAATGCACTGGCGACCACGCTTAGCAGGGCTGCAATCATCAGGTAGAGTAAATTTGGTTATGGCTGAACTCAGACCACTGCACTGATAAATATGAGTTCATCAGTAGAAACTCTCCTGCGTTTTCTAGCAGGTTAGTGTAATTTTTACAGAACAGTGGAAGATAACTTGGAATGCTCACCATAGCAAAGACTGGTTTTGATGCAGGGCTCATAGTTTTTCCAAGTATTGTGCAGTCTCCTAATTCATGCTGGGGTTTAGAGTAAAAACATAGGGCCTGAAATTACATTGTGGGATATACGTGTAAGAACACTTAAAGATTTCATCTAAAATTCCTCTCTACTGTTTTATTGAAAGCAGTAACTCATTTATTTTAAATAGAAGGGGACAAAGCATAATGAATTAATTCCTTTAAGATGAATAAAGTTTTGACAAGCCCTACCTAAAATCTAATACAAACTGATATCCATGTTTATGTAATATTGCTGATCTGTTCAAACCTATAAATTCTTCTAACTTCAGAAACCTGAAAAGGATAGACACATGGCAGATGAAATTCAATGCAGAGAAGGATGAGGTGATACATTTTGGTAGGAAGAATGCAGAGAGACCATACACACTAAATGGTACAATTTTAAAGGGGCTGCAAAAACAGAGACCTGGGGGCTGCTTGTGCACAAATCTTTAAAGGTGGCAGGACAGGCTAATAAAACCAGTTATTAAAGCATATGGGATCCTGGGCTTTATAAATAGAGGCATAATGGGCAGGATTTTCATTGGGCCGTGGAGTCGGGATTGTAGGTGTGCGGGGGGTTAAAATCCCGAAATCAGGGGTCCCGACCCCATCCCGCACCCAACCCACCTCCATGCCAGTTTCAAAGGAGGCAGGTACCCGCCCCGCACTGGGACCCACCTACCTGAGGCGGGAAGGGATTAGTGCCAATTAACTTCCTGTTAACAGGCAGTTTTTAGCCTAATCCCTATTTTTAATGCTGAAGTGTGGGATTCCCGACGCCTCCAAACCACGCCAAGTTTGCGAGGTGGGCCGTCGGGTTGAAGGACTTGGAGGGGTCGAGATGTCGGTGTTCAGGTGAGTGATGGGTGCATGAGTGCAAAGGTAAGTGTGTTTGGTGTGTCTAAAGTGTTTAAAGAAGTTTAAATGATCTTTTCTTACCTTTTCAGCCTTCCTTCCTTCAGGTTTCGGGAGTCCCTCATCTCACCGGCACAGAAAGCAGAATGGCTGCGAACTGTCAAATGTGACAGCCTTCAGCTTTCTGTGCAGGAGAGATTTCTAACTGAGTCTGTGGAGAAGGACTCAGGCTAGAAGTAAGACTGTCAGTGTTTGACAGCTTCAAACAGCTGTGAAATGCTGATATTTCATCTGTCAAAACCTCTTGACAGATGAAATTTCAGTCTGACGTCACCTGTTGCCGGGTGGCCCTTAATTGGCCTGCTGAGCCCGCTGGGCGGGCTCAACAAGGTCAATCAAGTTAAAATCGCGTGGATTGGCCACATCTCGATGGAGGCGAGACTACAACCCCGAAAGTTGTAGTCCCGCCTCCTACCCGACTCCTGAATGAAAATCCAGCCCCTAGTGTACAAAAGCCAGACAGTTATACTAAACCTATATAAAACACTAGTTCAGCCCCAGCTGGGGTATTTATGTCCAGTTCTGGGCACCACAGTTTAGGAAGGACGTGAAGGCACTGGAGAGGGTACCGAAGAGATTGACTAGTAGAATAATTCCAGGGATGAAAGATTACAGTTATGTGGATAGACTAGAGATGCTGGGTTGTTCTCCTTGGAGCAGATGAGACTAAAAGGAAATTTGATAGAGGTGTTTAAAATCATGAAGGATTTAGATAGAGTAAATAAAGAGAAACTGTTTCCAATGGCTGAAGGGTCGATAACCAGAGGGCACAGATTTAAGGAGATTGGCAAAAGAAACAGAAGTGACATGAGGAAAATCTTTTTTATGCAACGAGTGGTTAGGATTTGGAATGCACCGCCTGATAAGGTGTTGGAAACAGATTCAATAGTAGCCTTCAAAAGGGAATTGGATAAATACTTGAAGGAGAAAAGGATATGGGGAAAAAGCAGGGGAGTTGGACTAACTGGATTGCTCTTTGAAAGGGCCAGCGCAGACTCGATGGGCTGAATGGCCTCCTTCAGTGCTGCAGTATTCTATGATGAGTGTGGAATATAATCTTTTGTTTCACATAATATGGTTCCAGTGGTCAAGATAGGATTCATGGTGAATGACAGTGGATTACACAAATATTTCAGGATGAAATGACTGCACAATCCATGAAATCTTCATTCATAATTGTGTTACATCCTGGTCAAAACAATATAGAATCTTTTTTCTGTCTCCCACAGTCACACATCATATGGTGAGATCACTAATGTGTTGTGAAACTGGAC
The DNA here is from genome assembly GCF_052327205.1 of Somniosus microcephalus. NCBI lineage: Eukaryota > Metazoa > Chordata > Chondrichthyes > Squaliformes > Somniosidae > Somniosus > Somniosus microcephalus. The sequence continues at coordinate 186,922,464 of NC_140991.1, forward strand.
AGTTTCAGAACATATTTTAGGTTTGAGTATATTGTTCCATTGGGTGCTCAATCCTGTGGAGGTGAAGTTGTATCACCAAGAAATGGGGCCAGACAGCTGCTGCTCCACTACTGTCCCCAAGCCAAACAAGGAATGATCTTTTACTAGGCCATGCCACCACACATGCCAACTTGGAAAACTAGAGAAAGATGCTGATGAGTGGCTGCACGCCTCAGCAGGGGGCCCAAAACTGTGAGAGGCTAGCACCACTTAAAGCTAGCCTGCACCACTTAAAGCTAGCCTGCTCCTCTTAAAGGGGAGGTGCATTGCAGCTGGAGCAGTTGGGGGGAAGTCCTTGTGGAACTCATTTTGATGTGGAAAAGATGTAATAATGGCACAACAGGGGAGAGCGGGCTCCAAGATTTTCTGATGCTGCACTGGAGGCCTTGGTGGAAGAGGTGGAGAGGAGAAGAGATGTGCTCTATCCACAGGGGCCAGGAGGTTCTCCAGACAAACTCTCAGAAGGCACTGGGACCAGACAGCCACATTACCCAAACAGATTGAACCACACTCACTGACACAATTCCCTTTCTCTTGCAGGACAAGGTGCCATGCAACCGGAGGCAGCAGGAGCTAATTGGCGGGGACAGGCGTGGCTGCGTGTCCTTACCCCCATGGAGGAGACGGTGTTCACCATCATTGGAGGGGTCATTGCTGAGGCTGTGGCCAGCGGCGGGGCTAAAACCATAGGAGATGACGGTATCCTCATACCTAATCCTCCTTCTCACATCTCACTTCCCCCATATCCCACAAACTTTTCTGATTTACGAGCTGCAGGTGGTGTAAACATGCATCTCTTACTTCACCACAACACTAACCTTGTGACTTTCTCCTTTCAGATACCCAAGAACGGCAACCTGGCCAGGCAGTGATGGAAAAGCAACAGGTGGAAGAGCAAAAAGACAGTGATCATGAAGAAACACCTTCACTGGATTTCACACTCATAATCACCAGCTGAGATACTGACACTGCATAATTTAGAGGGGGAATCTGCAGGTAGTGAGATACCGGGTACGAGTGGTTGCAGCCAGGACAGGGGGCAAGGCTAGCACAGGTGCCAGCTCACCGGAGGACAAGGTCGCACATGAGTTCTGCTGCAGAGGACACAGATGAGCACTTTGATGGGCCAGGCTACAGAAAAAGGCTGATGGGTATGCACAATGAAATGCTTGGTGCATTGGCAAGCCTGTCAGAAAGACTGCGTGCAATATCAAGGAGCACGGAGGATTCTGGTAGCAACTCGGCACAGAGCTTGAAGTCCATCCTTTCCAGCATGGAAGTGGTGGCCAACTCCATTAGCACACTTGTGGACCCAACCATGATACGGCGTCTGATGGCCGATGTCTCAGCTTCCATTGCAGCACAGGCAGAAGCCAATGTCTGGGTGCTGCCGTGCAAGCTCAGACTGCTGCCATCATGGCTGTGGATATCAGTGATCACAGGGGCTTGCAGGGTGTCACAGTAGTCCAGCGATCTGTCCTCCAACGGATTACTAGGATTGCTGAGGTGCCACCCCAGGGGAGTGGCAGTGGGCCTGTGGAGGATGAACCTGCTGTCCTCTCTCAGGATGACAGCATTCCTGTTCCCACCACTGCCACTCCGCCATTGCCCTTGCCGCTGCCCGTCAGCCAGTCAGCCAGCCAGCCCAGACTGCTGTCGCCCTTGCCGAGATGGTGCAGTCTGAAGCTGGGTCTTCTAGGCCCAGAGCTGCTCAAGGTCATCCTCCAAGACCATCTTAGGGTCTCCTCCACTTAAAAGTCAGCAGCCTTCCACCAGCCATGCTGCAGCCACTGGGGTAGCACTGCATAGGAGCACTAGGCAGGTAAAGGTACACAGAAGGCAGACATGAAGGGAATGCACAAGGGTGATTAGTTGACGTTTGTATGCAATATGGCATGCTTTGATTTATAAATTTGCTTTGGAATACAGGGGTGGTGCTGGAGGACTGGAGAATTGCAAATGTTACACCCTTGTTCAAAAAAGGCTGCAAGGATAAACTCAGCAACTACACAGCATGGATGTGTTGAAGGCAAATCGTGTTTAACTAACTTGATCGAGTTCTTTGATGAGGTAACAAAGAAGGTTGATGAGGGCAATGCGGTTGATGTGGTGTACATGGACTTCCAAAAGGTGTTTGATAAAGTGCCACATAATAGGCTTGCCAGCAAAGTTGAAGCCCATGGAATAAAAGGGACAGTGGCAGCATGGATACGAATTGGCTAAGTGACAGGAAACAGAGAGCAGTGGTGAACAGTTGTTTTTCGGATTGGAGGATGGTATACAGTGGTGTTCCCCAGGGGTCGGTACTAGGACCACTGCTTTTCTTGATATATTAATGACTTGGACGTGGATGTACAGAGCATGCTGCACACGTGTGCACATGTACGTGGATTGTGCACTGGAGTCATGAGCCATGTTGTCAGCGGATAGCCCTTGTCACCCAGTAATCACCCTTTGGTTTGTTGTGGTGGTTCAAATGCAGATGGCACAGCGGACTGCCGCAGAATGAAGGCACCATGATTGCTGTCAGGATATCGGGCAATAACCTGAATGATTCAATGCGAGTGGTCACACACCAACTGGACGTTGAGGGAGTGGAATTCCTTGCGGTTGCGGTACATCTCAGAGTTGACATGCGGTGCCTGCAGTGACTTGCATGCAGTCAATGGCAGCTTGCATGATGGGGAAGCCTGCACCCCTCGCGAAGCCTGCAACCCTCGTGAAACTGCTTTGCCTGCTGCTCTCTGGCAAGAGAGAATGAAATGTAGTCAGCTCTCTTGGAATAGAGAGCCTCAGTGACCTCCCTTAAGCACCAGTGGATGGAAAACTGCAAAATGTTGCAAATATCTCCCGCTCCGGGTTGGAAGGAGTCTGACACAAAAAGGTTCCTGACCACGGTCACCTTCACAGCCACTGGCAATGCATTCCTGTCCCTGCTCTGAGGTCGCAGTTGTGGCTGCAGCAGGTGGCAGATTTCAGTAAAGTCGTCCTTACTGAAGCGCAGACATCTCACACACTGTCACACCACTCCCTGTAGACTTTAGCAACTTTAAAGAACTCTAGAAAGCACCAAACGCTTGAACAATCACAGCAACAAGCAGTAGAAATTAATTAGCAACTAACCTGAACATAGTTGATGATCCCTTTAAATAGCGCTGGTGAGGAGTCCTTCCTGTTGCTGAACACGAGCTTAAGAAATGGCGTTAGCTGGGGCGTTGAGCACCAAAATGGCAGCGCTGGCATCAAATCAGCATTACACGCTGACGGACGTCATGATCTGCCTACTCTGCATACTTCCAGCGGACGCTCACTGCGCGCGCTAATGCCCTCACCAATATGGCATCCGGCGTGACTTGCACCAAAAGTGTGCGCAATTTTGGACCTCTAAGGGCACTCTTAGTGCCCAAAAAATGGGCGCTACTGATCTGAATTTTACACCCTTATTGTTCAATCCTTTGGATCTGTAACAAGAGGCAGGAGCGAGGAGCTGGATACTGAGGTGGCAGGAACCAGATGGAGTGCTGATTTTCATCTGGGAACACGGATAAGTAGGCACTGCCCTGAAAACACTGACTCTCAGTCAAACGCAGATGGTTAACATACATGTGGCATAGCAGCATTCAGTGGAGGTTAATTTGCAGTTTGTATTTATAAAGACACTAATATCATGTCACATCTAGTTTTTAGTAGTAAGAAATTCTGACTCAGCCCATTATTGCGGCTTCTCTCAGTAAGACTGCCAATTTGCTGCTAATTAGGATCAGTTTAACATTTTGTTTCAGTGCCTACTACAAACTAGTTTGAAACTGTCTATACTTAGGTCCCTCATGTGTAGCAGAGAGATGAAACCATTGTTCCATCAGTCTACACTGGATTCAAACTCAGGATCCAGACATAAAAGGAAAAAGTGATAATTCCATTCTGTCAGCTACCCTTCCCTGCACCCCTATGTTTTCAATAATGTCAAATGGATTCAAATAGAATCTGAAATACTTTTATCTGATTGATACAATTTAGTCAATTTAGCAACTCCAATCTAGGTTTGGGACGTAAGGACTTGAGCTACAGTAGTCTGCGTTAACATCACTCAACTCCGCCCCTGTCTGAGCTCATCTTCTGCTGAAACCCTCATTCATGCCTTTACCTCCAGACTTGACTATTCCAACGCACTCCTGGCCGGCCTCCCATCTTCCATCCTCCATAAACTTGAGCTCGTCCAAAACTCTGTTGCCCGTATCTTAACTCGCACCAAGTCCCATTCGCCCATCACCCCTGTGCTCGCAGAGCTACATTGACTCCCGGTTGAGCAACGCCTCGATTTTAAAATTCTCATCCTTGTTTTCAAATCCCTCCATGGCCTCACCCCTCACTATCTCTGTAACCTCCTCCAGCCCTACCACCCTCCGAGATCTTTACGCTCCTCCAATTCTGGCCTCTTGCGCATCCCTGATTTTAATTGCTCCATCGTTGGCAGCTGTGTCTTCTGTTACGCAGGCCGTAAGCTCTGGAATTCCCCCCCTAAACCTCTCCGCCTCTCTACCTCTCTTTCCTCCTTTAAGACACTCCTTAAAACCTACCTCTTTTACCAAGCTTTTGGTCATCTGCCCAAATATCTCCTTATGTGGCTCGGTGTCAAATTTTGTTTGATAATGCTTCTGTGAAGCACCTTGGGACATTTTACTACATTAAAGGCACGATATAAATGCAAGTTGTTGTTGTTAATTTAGGGACATAATCGTTGTCTATGAGTTAGTGATCTTCCAAAATGATTCTTGTGGGAAATAAGTTAGTCTGAATTGTACAGTTAAATTATAAGACTTTAAGGAGCAAATCTGAAAGGACTAACAAACCAGAAATTTGAGCAATTCCTATACAATTCCCTACTCAAATTGTATGAACAGAAACTGTAACAGAAATCATTTAGAACATCACCAAAATGTTATGAGATGAATATGCTCACACATGTGATATTGCAGTTAAAAGCCCAATTTTTAATACAAAGATTTGTCAATTTTTCTCTTTTTTTTAACCAGATTTGTGTTACTTGAAGCTTGTAAACCACTTTTAAATGATTATTTTGCACTACCATTAGCTTTTGGGCCACCTTGGCATGGTGGCACTCCATTACATTAGAAAACTAAATGTAATTGTTCATTTCAAATGAAATTTTTGAAATACAGGAGTTTCTGACAGTGTTTAGGTCAGAATAGAATGAGAAGAGTTTGAGTTTAAGAGGGAGCCTCTCTATCCAAACCCTTTTATAAACTCAGCTGCAAAGGATTACAATTAATTTTAGCATCCTTCCATTTTATTTCTCCTACTTATATTTTAAGAATATTTTTGATAAGTGGCACATGCTGTCAACATGAAGTAGTTATATCTGAATATCAGTGCAGATACAATGCTTAAGCTAAGGTGCCATTTTCAACTATGTGTCCACACTTTCAGCTCAGCAAAATCAGCAACTCACCCAAGCTCATTCACTACTGCCATGATGTCACCAGCATTCAAACAGTAAAAACAAAAAATAAATTAATAGAAACAGAATGAAACAGTACTCGATGTTAGTGTTTCCAGCAGCTTGATTTTTAAAAGTGGTACCAATGTTGAAGCTCAACTTTTAATTAAAATATAGGGCTGGATTTTCCCTGTGGCGGCGGGAGAGCTGGTTGGCGGTTTCCGGTCCCGCTCCCGCCTGCAGCCGCTCTCTGAAAAAGATTTTCCGTGGATTGGGCTTGTTAAGCCCGCCCTGCGGGGTTCCCGGCCAATTACCAGGAAGCGGGTCTGATGATGTCATTTGATGGCACGCCATCAGCCGGTTTCCTTAAAGGGACCACGGCCACATTGATTTTGACAGTTGTGCTGTCAGTGTTCTATAGCATTGAGGTGCTGCAAACACTGACAAGCGCTGCACAAAGTTGCATGTCTGCACCCAGGCTCACGCATGACTCTCTCCATATGCTTATGGAGGTGTTACAGCAAGCAGGGAGATTCTCTTCCCTTCTCATGGGCAGAAGAGACCTCCCCAAAAGATCAACGCAGTCTGGTTGCACATTACACAGGACACAAGCAGGGATGTCATCAGGAGTACCTGGCTGAAGTGGCACCAACCTTTCAATGATCTCAGTAGATAACGAAATGTTACTGCAAAGCCACACTCAAACTCACCCTGCTGCCACTCATCGCATCCCCATCACTCTGCCTTCCATACCTTACTCCTGCACATCCTCACTCACACCAACTGACCCTGCACCTCCACCCATCCCTCTCTATCTATATTATCACTTCCCCAGCTCACTAGCCACCCCTCACACTCACCCTCATCCTACTGCAAGCATACCAACTAACAACACACAAGTGTAGGCACTTGAGAGGTTTAGCCAATGTTCATGTGAAGTTTCTGGTATTGTACAGTGAAATCTATATTTTCAACACTTCATCTTATTGGACAGATCTGTGCGCACCTTGAGAAGTGTCGTACTGAGTTCTAGTAAACATTGAGACATAACTCCCCTCCCCCCCCACTATACTGATGTGTGTGAAAGGTGAAAGGAATGACTTGGACATTATAGGGATGCTTTACGGTGCTGGTGTGGGATGATGTCAACCTGGCACATCATGTGGCAGCCAGGGTTAACTGCATCAAGTGAAGTAAATCTGGCCATGGTGATGCCATTGCTGGCCTCCCGGGCAGCAATATTGTCAGCTGCTGATGCCCTCTGTCCTGTGCAGCATCAGGTGATGGCGAAGAAGGTTGGTGATGTTGGTGTTGGGGCTGATCGTGGAAGGATTCAGAGGACCAAGGTGTGATTTTTTCAAGGGCACCTATGTTGCTGGAATAGATGGCAGCTGCAGTTGAGATGACAGAAGCGATCAGTCAATGGTGAGAGAGGTTGTTCTAATGAGCTGGCACTGGATATACAGTTGGCACTAAACGCTTGCAAGCTAAAGAAATCTCTATGGGGGAGAAATTGAGTATAGCCCCGTTTGGAGCGCCAGCCTCGCCAGGGCACTAAAAGTAGTGCCCCGGTAACATTCGCGCTCCCGCACTGGAAATTGAGTGGTTGCGCCCCAAAGGGAAGCGCGGCGCTACTGGAGGTGCCCCGCATCCCTCTTGGGGCGCTGCGAGTGAATATCGTGACGCTACGTGCTGCAGCACCACACGCTGCGGCACGTCGCGCTGCGGTATTGCAGGCCTTCCTCCCCTTCTTAAAGGGGAGGGGCCTTGTGCAGCGCGATCTGGGGCCCAGCTGGGCCCCCGAGGATCAGGAGTGCAGGCAAATGAGCCCGGCACTGAAGAGAAGTGCCGGGCTCTTGGAGCGCAGGGGGGGGTGGTCAGGAGGCCGGGGACGGGTGCGCAGGCAGGTGCTGGCAGGCGGCCAACAACAAAAATGGTCACCCCGCACCTCGCCTTTAATTTGCGCCTCCCTGGCTGCAGGTAGGCCCCCCTGAACCGGTCGGACATAGCGTCCGGCAGCAAATCAGGGGGCGCTGCCGAATATCGCGGCCGGGGCGCTGCGCACACCAATGGCGTCATCGGCAGCGGCGCAGCACTAACGGTTAGCGCCACCACTAACGTCCCACGGAATTTAGCGGGAGGCGTGGGCAGTGCCGCGCCCGGGCACCAGTTGGCTTGCGACCCACTTAGCGCCCTCTTAAGGCGCTAACGGGTGGCGCAGCCAACTGAATTTCTCCCCCTATATGTCTTACAAATGCAGTAACCAACAGTTTCTGAACTCTGCAGCTGTCAGGTTATCAGGCAAATCAAAGCAGACTCAAATCATGACAGGGTGAGCTGACGTGTTCCCCGAGGTAACCCGTGGGGGAGCACGTAAAATTACAAGGTTGACTCAAAATAGCATTAAATAGGCTGTTAACAGGCCATTTAATGATCGAAATTGTCTCCCCCGCCGCTTGGTGTCAGGTCAGTTCTGCGCAGACAGACCCGACACCTGGGAGACTCGCGTGGAAGCGGGTTGACAGAGGGTTTCCCACCTGCTGTCAATCTTTGCTATTTTGACAGCGGACCCGCCTCCAAACCCGCACTCTGCGCGCCACAAAATCCAGCCCACAGTGTGGGAATGGGGTTGGGGGAAGGAAAGGTCTAGTTTAAATGGAAGAGAATTTCTTTAGAAGTCTTTATATTTTAAGTTGTTGGCATTAAACTCTGTTTTTGGAAGTGGATAGCAGCACACAAATCCTTTGAAGTCTTTCCACTTTTGCCATTAGTTATGCCAATTAAAAAGTGAACACTTTTGTGTACTATCCTTGGACGATCTTTATCTGATATGTGCTTAGAAATTCCAGACAGATAAGCAGATGCAGGATTCATTGTACAATATAAAAATGTCTGTGGTAATTCAAACATCATTTGGTCTTGAACTTCTTAAATTAATATGTGATGGTTCAGTGCAAAAACAGCAAAGTCAGCACTGGAACTCTTTATTTAAATAGAAAATGCAATGAGGATCATCTTCCAATAAAAGATTCTCTGTTATAAAAGAAAGAATTTTGAAGTGAGTCCTTCTTATTATGTTCAAGCTAAAAATAAAGAGGCCACTTTGACTTTTACATTTTACTTTGGCAATTGACCTGCACTGTACTCAAACCATGTGACAGTAATCAATCTCAGCCGTCACTTACAACCTGAGCCTTGGCCTGAAAGGGTCTCACATACAATAAAGGGCCATTGCTGTGAACCCCTTGTTGCTGCCCCCACCGCGCCCCCCCCCCCGCAAATATAGTATAATTCCATGCGTGATACAATCTACGAAGCCTTGCAGAAATCAGGAGCAAGAACAGCAATGCTTACTCTGTTGCAGATATTAAAAACACTCCTCTGTGGCATAATGGTGATATAGTGGTGAAGCTTGTACAGCACTGAGGGAGATCTGTAGCTCCCTTATTCTAAAATGTATTTTTTTCCCTCTTTCAGATCCCCTCCCTTCTCTCCTCAATTCTCCCCCTCATTGGCATTATTCTCTGGCTGAAAAAAAAATTGGCAGGCAACCTGCTTCCAAGTCTCTGCCAACTTTGTCCTGTGACTGGCCACTAGAATGCACCAGATTAGTCAGATGTGACTCTTAGAGAGCATCTCTACATTTTCTCCTGGGTGGTCCGGCCTAGATTTGGAACTTTCCATGCGGGGGAATCACGAAGACAAACTTTCAAGCTACCACATGGTGGCACATTACAATCGTAAATTTACATGATGTGTCACTGGGATGCCTGCTGCACACATATCAGAGCTACCTGGTTGATCTGAGTGTCTGCAAAGATACCTAAAAATGTTACATACAGTTTAGCTGCAATAGCTAATCAGGTTCTGCATAGATACTGATGAAGAGGAGTTGTTACAGACATGCACTTATAAAGGACAACATTTTATCTGATGTCAATTGTAGTTTAATTATATTGGTTTAGGTAGAGTTGTAGCCAAAATAATACAGTATTATTGTCATAGAGAAGAATAGGCTTGGTTTCAATGATCACGCTAAATGTGTTGATCAATTCCAGTACAACAGGTGAAGAGGAAGTGACTGGGAATCCTTTAAGCAATTTGTGTTGGTTGTTGGACACTCTGAGGTGGTCTCATTCATGTCAGAACTTATATAGTTTGGTTGTAGTTTGATGAATATGAACTTTCTGTGTTACTAAAACTATGCCAATAATTAAAATCCAAGGCAATTCTGGACTCTTGGAATGAATTTGCTGCAAGGAATCCACAAACTGCCACTTTGGGGGCAATTTTAACCCTACTCAGTCAACAGAAACCTGGCGGGTGGGCAGTTAAAATCGCCCTGGCTCTTACTTGTCTGAAAGTCGCCATGATGGCAATACCTGCAATTTTAACCTGGCAGGCAGCAAGGACAGGCGCCCGGAGCCAAGTTTCCTTCTTTACATATGCATGTGATGGCCCAATGACATAACTGAGACCTGACTATTATTTTAACTCAGGCCTGAGCAGGGAATCCAACTAGAGTTAAAATCGGGGCCAAATCTGCATCACAAATTATTCAAAGCCAGCAAGGAAACAACTCCAATACCACAGATAGGTCCAAAGCTCTCCTCAAATAGGGATTAAAATACTTCAGGAAACATAAGAACCAAGAATGCAGTTATATTACTGGTCTTTGCTTAGAGTGATAGAAGGTCAGTAGACATGTTATACTGCTAGTTCTGCATTGCAGTTTGTCCAGAGAAAACAGAGCTCTGTGCAAGTATGCTTGGAAGCAAGTGCAGCGCACTGTTCAACAGTGTCCAAATGGCAGTTAAATTTTAACATTATTGAAACACCAACGGTCAGCTTTTCACTAATATTAAAAAGGTTAATAATGATATTTTAAAAGTTCACAGGTGACCCAGGGAATTTTTTGAATTTTATAAAGCTTGCTGTGTACCATTTTCAGTTTTACTGCAATTGAAGCTACCTCCTTGGGTCGCCCTCACATTTGGGCCATAATTTGCTGTGGCAAGGGCATCTAACAGCGTCTGCCTTTAGTCAGATTTATCCTTGCATGCTTAGGTTTTAAAAAATTTTGTGTGGCAAGTTGCTGAAAGTGCAAACTGATAATGTTGCAGCGAGGGAAACCAGGCATCTGGGACCTGAGTGAACAGGTCAAGCAACTGTGTATCTCCTTCACCAATCAGATTGAAGGATTGTGAAATTAACAGTGCAAGGACTGAAGAGGAAGTGTAAGTTAGAGTAGGTGAATTCAATATCAAATTAGGTAGAGAAAGAGAAATAAAGAGAGAGAAAGAAATATTGGATTAAGAGAAAGAGAAAAAGACAGAAAGAAAAAGTAAAACATTAAAAAAAATTAAGTTTTGTAGGAGTCACTGGAAATAAACAGACTGTGAGACTTTCATAGCAGCAAAGAAAAATGCGTGTTAGCTTTATTAACTCTCCGCATGGACTGAGGGACTCGGCCTCGTCGCAGGGCTATGACATCATCGCACAATCGACGACTCTTAAAGGGACCCTGCCCCGATAACCCAACCAAGTTCCGTACATAACGTGGAGCGATAACAACATTGGCTATACATAGTGAATTGTGTTACTGTCCCTATGTGGTCTCCGCCACAAACGTCCCCCCCAGAATACACTAGAACTGGCAATGTCAGTCGTTGAGGGGCCCGGATCACACGGCTGAAACAGCTCCTTAAGTCCGGGGCGGGGACCGTGGGGGTCGCAGGAGGGTCCCCGGGCACTCGGTGGTGGACTGAGGGTGCAGAAGCTGGAGGTCGGCCCCACCGCGGGGGCTGAGCCAAACCAACGGGTCGGTCCAGATCCAGGTGGGCCGGCTTAAGACGGTCCACGGAAATGTAGTCCGGCTTACCGCGGACATCCACCACGAAGGCCTTGTCCCCAGCTTCCAGGACGCGGAATGGTCCGTTGTAGGGTGGGTGAAGAGGTCCCCAGTGGGCGTTGTGGCAGACGAAAACGTACTCCGCCGCACGAAGGTCGGGCGGAACGTGGGACTGAGGGAGACCGTGCTGCGACATGGGCACCGGTGCGAAAACCTTGGCGTTGTCCAGGAGGGCAGACCGCTGATGGGCTGCGGACCAAGGGTCCGTGGCGTTGGCGACGAAATCCCCGGGAACCCGCAGTGGCTGCCCGTAGATGAGCTCGGCAGACGAGAACTGGAGGTCCTCCTTGGGGGCGGTCCTGAGTCCGAGCATGACCCACGGGAGTCTGTCGATCCAACTATCGTCCCGGAGCACGGCATTCATGGCGCAATAAAACCGGTCGCACAGCCCGTTAGCCTGAGGGTGATATGCGGTGGTGCGGTGGAGTCTCAACCCGAGGCCTTGGGCGACAGCATTCCAGAGCTCCGACGTGAATTGGGGCCCCCGGTCGGAGGAGACGTCAGATAGGGCGCTGAACCGGGCGACCCAAGTGTTGATGAACGCCCAAGCCACATCGGCGGACGTTGTTGACGATAGCGGGACAGCTTCCGGCCATCGGGTGGTTCTGTCGACCATCGTGAGGAGGTGGGTGAACCCGCGGGAGGGCGGCAGGGGCCCCACCAGGTCCACGTTAACATGGTCGAACCGCCTCTCGGGCACCGCGAAAGGTGCCAACGGGGCCTTCGTATGGCGATGCACTTTCGAGCGCTGGCATACCACGCAGGTATTGGCCCAGTCGCGAACGTCCTTCTTGAGCCCGTGCCAGACGAACTTAGCCACCACCAGCTTCTGTGACGGCTTCCTGCCCAGGTGGGAAAGTCTATGGACGGCGTTGAAAACCTGCCGTCTCCACCCGTCGGGCACGACGGGGCGTGGCTGCCCAGCGGAGACGTCGCACAGGAGCGTGGTGCTGGCATCGTCAAACACGACGTCCGCTAACTGAAGGCCCATGACATCCGTCCTGTAGGCCTGGACGTCCGGGTCGGAGGCCTGGTCGGCCGCTATGCGGGTGTAGTCGATGCCGAGCTGTACGGCGCTGGCGACGGCCTGGGAGAGACAGTCGGCGACAGGGTTGTTTTTCCCAGCCACATGCTGGATGTCCGTCGTGAACTCGGAGACGAAGGAAAGCTGGCGCTGCTGACGGGCCAACCACGGCTCAGAAACTTTGGCCATGGTGAAGGTCAACGGCTTGTGATCCACGAACGCCATGAACGGGCGGGCCTCCAGCAGGAAACAGAAGTGTCGGACGACGAGGTAGAGGCCGAGAAGCTCGCGATCGAAGGAGCTGTACTTCCGCTCGTTGGGGCGGAGCTGCCGGCTGAAGAAGGCGAGTGGCTGCCAGGTGCCGTTAACCCACTTTTCGTGGACGGCGCCGACAGTATAGTCCGAAGCGTTAGTGGTGAGAGCGATCGGCGCATCGGGCAACGGATGCGCCAGCATGGTCGCGTTAGCCAGGGCCCTTTTCGTGTCCGTGAAAGAATTGGCCATCTCCTCGGACCAGTCGACGACGAGCTTGGCGGGCTTGCCTTTGAGGGCCTCGTAAAGGGGCCGCATAAGCTGGGCTGCCTGGGGAACGAAGCGATGATAAAAGTTCACCATGTCCAAAAACTCCTGCAGGGCCCTCACGGTGAGGGGTCGTGGAAAATCCTTCACTGCCTCCACTTTCGACGGCAGTGGCACCGTCCCGTCCTTCGTGATGCGGTGCCCGAGAAAGTCGATCGAGGACAGCCCGAACTGGCACTTGGCCGGACTGACGATTAGGCCGTGCTAACTGAGGCATTCGAAGACAGTCCAGAGGTGGGACACATGCTTCGTCCTGGAGGCGCTGACGATGAGAATGTCATCCAGGTAGACGAACAGGAATGGCAGGTCCCATAACACGGTGTCCATTAGGCATTGAAAAGTCTGAGCGGCGTTTTTGAGACCGAATGGCATGCGGAGGAATTCGAACAGCCCGAACGGGGCGATCACTGCGGTTTTCGGGACGTCCTGCGGCTGAACGGGGACCTGGTGATAACCCCGAACGAGGTCCACTTTAGAGAAAACAACTTTCCCGGCCAGGCGGGCGGAAAAGTCCTGGATGTGTGGAATCGGGTAACGGTCGGGGGTCGTAGCGTCGTTGAGGCGCCGGTAATCACCGCACGGGCGCCAACCGTCGCCTGGTTTCGGTGCGATGTGGAGGGGCGAGGCCCACGGACTGTTCGACCGGCGAATGATGCCGAGGCGCTCCATCGTGTTGAACTCGGCTTTAGCGATGGCAAGTTTCCAAGGGTCAAGGCGCCGAGCGCGGGTGTAGACAGGCGGACCGGTGGTCGGGATGTGGTGTTCTACCCTGTGCTTGGTGGCGGCGGACGAGAAAGTGGGCTTGGTGAGGTCCGGGAACCCGGCGAGGAGGTGGGAAAACTCGTCGGAGGCCAAGAGTGCGCTGGACAACTTCGTCGTGCCGGAACCACTGAGCGAACATGGGAGCGAACTGAAAGTCTCAGCGTTGACGAGACGTTGGTTCTTGACGTCCACCAAAAGGCCATTGGCGCAGAGGAAGTCAGCGCCGAGAAGTGGGGTGGACACTTTCGCTGTAACAAAGTCCCAAGCGAAACGCTGCCTGCTAAAACACAGCACCACGCTCCGTTTCCCGAAAGTACAGATGGAACTGCTGTTGGCGGCTTCGAGGGCGGGGCCGTGTTTCTCCCCCATATGTCTACGGTTGACGCGGGCAGGACGCTCACTTGGGCACCCGTGTCGCAGAGGAAACGACATCCAGAGTCAGTGCCCATAATGAATAACAGACTACCTGAACGGCCGACAGCCATGGCAGCTAATGAGTGGGCCTTCGCGTTTCCCGGCGCGGTAAAGCTGCACGGGGGCCGGCATTTCTTTGCTTTGAGGCCGAACTGCGCGTGGTAGAAGCACATGCTTGGGGGCTGCTGCTGTTGGGCTGTGGCGGTGGGGGCAGGGCCCCGCATGGCCGCGCAGTACTGTTGCCCGGCGGAGAAAAATTTGTCGGCCTCCTTGGCCAGGGCGCAGAAATCACTAATATGAGAGTTGGCTAAAGCTGGCCGTACCTGCCCTGGCAGCTATTGTAGGAACAGTTCTCTGAAGAAGAACCACGGCTTGTGCTTGCCCAGGAGGGTTAACATGTGGTCCATCAGTTCTGAGGGCTTGGAGTCGCCAAGCCCGGGTAGAGAGAGAAGTTGGCGTGCGCGCTCGGGTTCAGTTAGTCCAAAAGTCTCTAGGAGGTGCATTCTCAGCGTCGCAAATTTGTGGTGCTCCGGGGGGTCCTCGAGCAGGCTCACGACTCTGGCAGCGGTGGAGCTGCCGAGAGCAGAGACGACGTAATAATACTTCGCGTCGTTCGCGGCGATGTCCCGGAAAGCAAACTGAGCCGCAGCCTGGGCGAACCGAGCGGCAGCCTGCCGTTCCCAAAACTCCGGTAATTTGAGAGAAACGGCGTTCGTCGCCATCTCGGATAAAGTCTTTAGAAACGTCCAAAAGAGAAACGGGGTCACCAATGTAGGAGTCACTGGAAATAAACAGACTGCGAGACTTTCATAGCAGCAAAGAAAAACGCGTGTTAGCTTTATTAACTCTCCGCATGGATTGAGGGACTCGGTCTCGTCGCAGGGCTATGACGTCATCACACAATCGACAACTCTTAAAGGGACTCTGCCCCGATAACCCAACCAAGTTCCGTACATAACGTGGAGCGATAACAACATTGGCTATACATAGTGAATTGTGTTACTGTCCCTATGTGGTCTCCGCCACAGTTTTATATTTTTAAAATCTCCAGCAACAATTAAAACCTGAATGAATGAGACACCACACATGTAATAGGTAATTTTCAGTGCCAGAGAGGTTGTTTGGCAGTAATTAACAGTTATCACGTCGTTAAAGGAGTACTTAGACTGAAATGGACAAGACTTAACTTTCTGTGGTGAGTTTAATCCGTATCTATTGCGCAAATACAGGAACTTCACACCATTCATTGCATTTGAATGGTGAGGCAGGGATTGGGAGTACTGGCAAATGAGCCCGGCACTCAAGAGGAGTGCCAGGCTCGTTTTTGCAAAGCTCATGGGGGAGCAGTGCATTGCGGACAATAACTTTTGGATTTCCGCGTTTAACCATGCAACTGCCCTCGCCTGAATTTGCAGTAGCATTTCTGCATAAATAACGGCGAATGGTGCTAACCTCACTGTTATTTTGACAGCAATTTTAGGCCAATATTATACCACATATTTTCTGCCAATGTAAAGCTTGAACTGCCTTTCGGCACAAAATATGCAGCATATCTAATACTGTAGCACCTTTGAAGAAACTAATGATGGAGGATCTGTAAGACTGTAAAATCAAGTCACGGGATTTGTCTGCAGATTATAAACTCATATTATAATCTCGGAAAACATCATCATAACAAATGTAATTTGTGACCAAAATATTATGCTCCATCTATAGGTTTCTGTCCTATTCATTTAACTGCAGTAAACTAATAAAGTCAGAATAAACTTTAGTGGGGCTAAATTTGGTTGATTTGCGCCTCCCGTTACTCTTAGGGCGCTAACGGGGCGCAAATCAACTAGCGCCTGGGCGCGGTGCCGCTAACGCCTCCTGCAAAATTCAGCAGGAGGTTAGCGGCGGCGCTAACCGTTAGCTCTGTGCGGTGCTTTGCCGCAGGCGATGCACCGCTCGCTCTCCGGCTGTAATATTGGGTGGCGCCCCCCAACTTACCGCCAAACGCTATGTCCGCCGGGGTCAGGGGGGCCTACCTGTGGCTGGGGCGGCGATTGTTAAAGGTGAGGTGGAGGGCGGCTATTTTTGTTGCTGGCCACATGCAAGCACCTACCTCCGTTGCTATGCCCGGCCCCCGTGAAGCCCCCCCTGTTGTGTATGTACCTTTAAGGGAATAACTGGTCTTAGACTGCAGTATCGGCAGTGACCACCCCTGTATAAAAGGCCCTAGCAGGCTTCTGTAGTTTCAGTTTCAAGCTGCCTCTTGTTCAGTAAAGTACCTGTTAAACTGTTCTCCCGAAGTCCGTGTATTATTGAGGCGCGGACTTTACAGTGGCGACGAGTAAGTTCGAACTCACCTGCAGTGTGGCATCATCTCACGGGGATCTCGCCTGAAAGGAAGGTCCTGGAAGGTCGTAGTCTGAGCAACGGGCGTCGACCGAGGGCAACCGCCCAAAGAATCCATCGGTGTTTGGAGAATTGCGGGAGAGACTGTGGTTCCAGAGAATCGTGCTGGTAGCAGGTAGCGCGCTGACCCTTCCAGACTGCGGCGGGCTCAAGCTCGATCGAGCGGCTCTACAAATCGGACCGTGCAGCGTCGCCGGGAAAAGAAAACAAGAGAGGGTGGAACGCACAGGGTGCGGTCGGTGCTCGAGAACAGGACAGCGGAGAGAAACTAAACGGGGGGGAAGGAAAGCGAGACGCGCCGAAGCTGCGGGTCGCCGCCATTACCCCGTAGAATGCTAGGAGCAGCGTGGCAGTAAGGGGAAGAAGCAAAAGCGCGGGAGGCGCCATTTTATCCCGTTGGGGAAGAAGCAAAAGCGCGGGAGGCGCCATTTTATTCCATTGGGGAAGAAGCAAAAGCGCGGGAGGCGCCATTTTAAATCGCCCAAGATGCCGAAAAGTGGCAGTATCACTGCTTTCGACAACGAGGTAGAAGACTGGACCACATATGTGGAAAGAATTGAAGTGTACTGCAAGGCAAATGAGGTGGCTGATGGAAAGAGGGCATCGGTATTATTAAATCTGATGGGTGCGATTACGTACGGCCTATTGCGAAATTTAATTACCCCAGCTAAACCAATGGAGAAATGTTTTGAGGAGATTGTTCATATCTTACAGGAACATCTAAGCCCTACATCACTGCTGATAACAGAAAGATTCAAGTTCCATAAAAGAAACCAGCACAAAGATGAGAGCAATGCTGACTATCTCACGGAACTACGCACGTTATCGAAGCACTGCCAGTTCGGAGCAGGACTGGCAGACACCTTACGGGATAAGTTTGTCTGCGGGCTCCAGAGTGAAGGAACCCAGAAACGACTACTTTCAAAAAAGGACCTGATGCTAGAACAGGCTTTCAGCGTGGCAGTATCCTACGAAGCAGCAGCACGGGGAGCTGCGGAAATACAACAGAAATCACAAGAATACAGCGCTAACGAAATGGCGTATGGAGCCGAAAAGTGCTATCGCTGCAGCAGAACAACCCATGAGCAGAAGGACTGCTGGTTTAAAGACAAAATATGCAGGCAATGTGGGAAAATGGGACATATAGCAAGAGTCTGCAGGTCGGGAAAGAAGACCAACACGACAAGAACTACTAAGGAACAGTACAGGAAAGTAAAGAAACTGACAGATAGTAGTTCAGAAGATCAGGAGAGTGATAAGGACTCCGGGAGCAGGCGACTAAGTTGTTTAAAGTTACACAACGTGATCGCAAAAGAAGATCACCGAACCATTTGGGTCACCCTCATGATAGCAGGGTCCCCAGTGAAGATGGAATTGGACACAGGATCAGCCCTAACTGTCATGAATCGACGAGACTATGAGCGGCTATTCTCACACATACCCTTAAAGGACACGTCCATTGTATTGAAGACATACACGGGGCAAAAGTCTACCCCAGAGGAAAAATAAGGGTGCCAGTTGAATATAACGGAAAGGAAACACAGAAACTATACATGTATATACTACGAGATGGAGGACCACCATTATTGGGACGTGAATGGATCCGAAGACTACAATTGCATTGGCATTCCATTCTGGCACTAACTGTGACTGACAAAAAAGATGATGACGTCGCACCTGGACGTCTGTCACAAATTCTATCTGACGCGGAAGAGGTGTTCCAACAAGGACTTGGGACTCTAAAAGGAGTAAAGGCAACCATAAAGATTGAGGATAATGCAACCCCAAAATTTTTCAAGGCCAGACCGGTGCCATACGCGATACGCCCAGCTGTGGAAGCTGAACTGGAGAGTCTGGAGCGTTCGGGTGTGCTGTCTAAGGTGGACTGGAGCGAGTGGGCCACACCCATCGTTCCTGTAATGAAGAAAGCATTGAGCAGCATGCCTGGGGAGCCAAGGAAGGTTCGCATCTGTGGGGACTTCAAGGTGACTGTGAACCCAGTCCTGCACACAGTACAGTATCCGCTTCCGCGGATAGAAGATATTTTCGCCTCACTATCTGGAGGGAAACGTTTTACAAAGATTGATCTGGCCCAAGCGTATCTACAAATGGAGGTGGAAGAAGCATCTAGAAAATACCTCAAGATAAACACTCACAAAGGCCTTTACCAGTATAATCGACTGGTATTCGGGGGAGCATCGGCCCCGGCTATGTGGCAGAGGGCAATGGAACAAGTCCTGCAAGGGATCCCGGGGACCCAGTGTTATTTGGACGACATCCTGGTTACGGGCAAAAATGACAATGAACACCTTGCCAACCTGGAACAGGTGCTCACGAGATTGCAGGAATATGGGCTACGAGCCAACCGCCCCAAATGCGAGTTCTTCAGGAGACAAATCTCGTATTGTGGCCACATGATTGATGAGGAAGGGTTGCATAAGTCGCCGGACAAGATTGAGGCTGTAGTCAAGGCTCCAGCACCGGAAAATGTGTCGCAACTGAGGTCGTTCCTCGGGTTGGTGAACTACTACCATAAGTTCTTGCCGAATTTATCTACAATTCTGCACCCACTGAACGCCATCCTTCAAACTGGTGTAACATGGAAATGGAGTGATGAGTGTAAGCGTGCCTTTCAGGAATGTAAATGCCAAATCACTTCAAAAGAAGTATTGGCCCACTACAATCCAACACTACCGATTCGGTTGGCATGTGATGCGTCACCTTACGGCATTGGAGCGGTGCTGTCACACAAATTCCGTGACGGTTCAGAGAGGCCAATAGCCTTTGCATTGCGCTCGCTAACCTCAGCCGAGCGTAACTACGCCCAGATTGACAGGGAGGCCCTCAGCCTGGTGTGGGGGGTGAAGAAGTTCAATCACTATCTGCACGGGCAGAAATTCACCCTACTGACTGATCATCAACCCTTGGTCTCAATTTTTAACCCAAAGAAGGGCGTTCTGGTGATGACGGCGCAACGGCTGCAAAGATGGTCACTTTTTCTAGGGGCACATCAGTATGACACAGAGTACAAAGGTACGAAACAACATGGAAACGCTGATGGGCTGTCACGCCTACCGTTGCCTACGGCGGAAGAAGCACCTGCAGTGGACCCGGTGGAGATATTCCATGCGACCATAGTCGAATGTTTGCCTGTTACAAACGCAAGTATTGAGAAGGAAACCCGAAATGACCCGACACTCTCTCGGGTCTATGATTTGACGGTGATGGGATGGCCAGCATATGGCGACTCACTGTTGCCAGCATTCTCGCCAAGGAGGGAACAGCTGTCAGTGTGCCGGGGAACCTTGATGTGTGGATCCCGAGTGGTAATTCCACCCAAGTTGAGAGATAGAGTACTCAATGAGCTTCACGAGGGTCATCTGGGAGGGGTAAAAATGAAGAGCCTAGCCAGGGCGTTTGTGTGGTGGCCGGGAATCGATAAAGAAATCGAGGATATGACCAAGAGATGTACAGGATGCCAGAAGGTCCAAAATGCTCCAACACAGGCCCCGCTACATCCATGGGAGTGGCCCTCATCTCCATGGCAACGGGTACACATTGATTTCGCTGGTCCATTTATGGACTCAATGTTTCTAATCGCTGTGGACGCCCATTCGAAATGGCCAGAGGTCATTAAAATGTCCTCCACCACCACGGAGAAAACTATTGCAGTCCTAAGGACCATCTTCACCAGGAATGGGTTGCCAGAACAGATCGGTTCCGACAATGGCCCACAGTTTGTGTCTGAGGATTTCCGGAGGTTCCTGAAGAATAATGGGGTGAAACATTACACATCTGCCCCATATCATCCAGCCACAAATGGATTGACTGAGAGGTTTGTTCAGACCTTTAAAAAGGCCATAAAGGCAATGTATAATGACGACATACCACTGCAACACAAGGTGGATGTGGTGTATGTGCCTTTAAGAGCAATTATGATGTATGTGCCTTTAAGAGCCCCAGGTGTGCGTAATGCCGGTAATTGCCACTTGGGCTATATAAGCCTGTGTATTGTGTATATCCTTTAGAAACCACCCCCCCCAGACTTGCTTAGTAAATACCTATGAACCAACTCCTGTCTTCAGTGTCTTTATCTACACACGGACACTATAGCATCAGCTCCAGCTATCTGGCAAAGAGCTATGGAGCAAGTCCTGCAAGGGATTCCGGGGACTCAATGCTACCTAGACGACATCCTTATAACAGGAGAAAACGACAACGAGCACCTTGCCAATTTGGAGCAGGTGCTCACTAGGCTGAAAGAACGGGGCCTACGAGCAAATCGCCCCAAGTGCGAATTTTTCCAAAATCAGATATCATATTGTGGCCACATAATTAATAAGGAAGGGTTGCATAAGTCACCTGAAAAAATTGAAGCAGTTATAAAAGCCCCAGCACCTGAAAATGTTTCACAATTAAGGTCATTCCTGGGATTAATAAATTACTATCATAAATTTTTACCGAACTTATCAACTATTCTACACCCTCTTAATGATCTTCTACAGACAGGAGTGATTTGGAAATGGAACGAAGACTGTAAACGTGCCTTCCATAAATGTAAAGACTTAATCACATCCGAGAAAATTTTGGCTCATTACAACCCATCACTACCAATCAGACTGGCGTGCGATGCATCCCCTTACGGCATAGGAGCGGTATTGTCCCATAGATTCCCTGATGGCTCGGAACGGCCGATAGCTTTTGCGTCACGCTCATTGAACTCAGCTGAGCGTAACTATGCCCAGATCGACAGGGAAGCACTCAGCCTGGTATGGGGAGTGAAGAAATTCAACCATTACCTACACGGACAAAAATTTACCTTGCTGACTGACCATCAACCCCTCATCTCCATATTCAACCCTAAAAAAGGTGTCCCCATTATGACGGCACAAAGACTACAGAGGTGGTCCCTTTTTCTAGGGGCACACCAATACAACATTGAATACAAAGTGTCAAAACAGCATGGGAATGCTGACGGTTTATCACGCCTACCGTTGCCAACGATAGAAGAGGCACCTACAGTAGACCCAGTAGAGATATTCCACTCTACCATAGTGGAATGTCTACCGGTGACAAATTCTGCCATTGAAAGGGAGACAAGAAATGACCCTACTCTCTCACGGGTCTACGATTTAACAGTGAAGGGATGGCCAGCACATGGCGAACCACTGTTGCCAGGGTTCTCGCAAAGAAGAGAACAGCTGTCAGTGTGCCGAGGAACCTTGATGTGTGGATCCAGAGTGGTGATTCCACCCAAACTCCAGGATAAAGTGCTAAAGGAGCTTCACGAGGGGCATCTGGGTGGAGTGAAAATGAAGAACCTAGCTAGGGCGTTTGTATGGTGGCCAGGTATCGATGGAGACATCGAAGACATGACCAAGAGCTGCCTAGGATGCCAGAAGGTCCAAAATGCTCCACCACAGGCCCCTCTACATCCATGGGAGTGGCCCTCATCTCCCTGGCAAAGGGTGCACATCGACTTTGCTGGTCCATTTATGGACTCAATGTTCTTAATCGCAGTTGATGCACACTCCAAGTGGCCGGAGGTAATAAAGATGTCCTCCACCACCACGGAAAAAACCATCACAGTATTAAGGACCATATTTGCCAGGAATGGGCTGCCGGAGCAGATATGTTCTGATAATGGACCGCAATTTGTGTCCGAAGAATTCAGAAAGTTCTTAAAGAACAATGGGGTAAAGCACTACACGTCCGCCCCATACCATCCTGCCACCAATGGATTGGCTGAAAGGTTTGTCCAGACCTTCAAGAAGGCCATCAAGGCCATGGGTAATGAAGACATAAAACTTCAGCACAAGGTGGATAACTTCTTATTTGCATATAGGAATGCAACGCATATGGTTACTAACCAAACTCCCGCCATGATGTTCTACAATAGAAACCTAAGATGCCGGCTGGATTTGGTCAAGCCCAACATCCGAAGGGACGTGGAGAACCGGCAGTTTCAGGGCATGAATGAAAGGCCAACTAGGGTCTTCCAGATAGGCCAACCGGTTTTGGCCCGGGACTACCGTACCGAGAAATGGCAGCCTGGAACTATCTGCACACGATTAGGACCACTGATGTATACCGTGGACATCGGAGACAGCATAATAAGGCGCCATGCTGACCAAATCATCAAGTCATCCGAAAAAGGACAACCTACACCACCACTCTATACATCTAACGATGAAATAGAGATACCCATATCTACCTCCGATCCGGTGATACTGGAGCCCGATGAACCCGACACTGGCCTTCAAGCCGAATCAGCCTTGCCAGAAGAACCTACTACACCACCAGAAACTACTACACCCCCGAGGCGTTATCCGGACCGAGTCAGGAAGCCTCCTGAGAGACTAACTTATAATTAATTAATACAGCAATGTATATTATTTTGCATATAACATGTAATTAATAATTACTTAAAATATGATGTACTAGTTAGCTAGAAGGGGAGGAATTGTGGTGTATGTGCCTTTAAGAGCAATTATGATGTATGTGCCTTTAAGAGCCCCAGGTGTGCGTAATGCCGGTAATTGCCACTTGGGCTATATAAGCCTGTGTATTGTGTATATCCTTTAGAAACCCCCCCCCCCAGACTTGCTTAGTAAATACCTATGAACCAACTCCTGTCTTCAGTGTCTTTATCTACACACGGACACTACAGTGGATAACTTCCTGTTTGCTTACCGGAATGCGACACATGCAGTAACCAACCAAACTCCAGCCGTACTGTTTTTCAACCGGAGACTAAGATGTTGCTTGGATTTGCTCAAACCAAACATAAGACAAGATGTTGAGGATAAGCAGTTCCAGCACATAAATGAGAAGCCAACCAGGAGCTTCAAGATAGGGCAACCAGTCTTGGCCCGCGACTACCGAACAGAAAAATGGCAGCCAGGCACGATATGCACACAGCAGGGACCACTAATGTACACAGTGGACGTTGGAGAGAGCATCGTGAGACGCCATGCTGACCAGATTCTAGAGTCACAGGAACAAGCCAAACCTGTACCACAAGCATGTGCACCTGGTAATGAGCCCGAAGTACAGATTGCGTCTACCTCAGAAGCAGGGGTATTGGAAGCTGACGAACCAACCAATGACAATGAGCCAGAATTGGCTCCACCGCCAGAACAGGATACTCGAGAAAGGCGCTATCCAGCCCGGATCAGGAAGCCTCCTCAAAGACTGAACTTATAAATGACTATTTCAGTTGATGTATATATTACTGAGAAAAGTGTAATTGTAATTAGTTATTATTTAGTTGTTAAATGAATGTTATGTACAGTTTATCTAAAAGGGGAGGAATTGTTGTGTATGTACCTTTAAGGGAATAACTGGTCTTAGACTGCAGTACCGGCAGTGACCACCCCTGTATAAAAGGCCCTAGCAGGCTTCTGTAGTTTCAGTTTCAAGATGCCTCTTGTTCAGTAAAGTACCTGTTAAACTGTTCTCCTGAAGTCCATGTATTATTGAGGCGCAGACTTTACACCGCCCCCCCCCGCGGGGTGCCGGCTGCTCTATGTAAGTCCAGCACTCCTCTTGAGTGCCGGCCTCGTTTGCCGGCACTCCCGATCCCTGGTGGCCCAGCTGGGCGCCAGGACACGCTGTGCCAGGCCCCTCCCCTTTAATAAGGGGAGGAAGGCCTGCAGTACTGCGGTGCGACGTGCCGCAGCGCATGGCGCTGCTGCACGTAGCGCTGTGATATTGGCTCACAGTGCCCCAAGAGGGATGCGGGGTGCTTCCAGTAGCGCCCCTCATCCCTCTCGGGGCACTACCTGGGAAAATCGGCCGCAGAGGCGCAAACTTTTTCGGGGCTCTAAAATTAGCACTCCGGCGAAGGTAGCTTCCCAAAGCTACCCAATTTTTACCCCTAGAACTTTACTTTGTCAAGATGGAATTGGCTCTCCACATCAGAGTAATCAAATAAAGGTTCAAATTTGGTAAAGGAGCACCTGAGTAAAAACAGTGATGTCCTTGCTAACGTTATTTAGCAATTAATTTATTTTAACTACATAGTAACAGCAAAATGAAAAACAGTTATGACTTTACTCATTTAACTATGTTACTTAACCATAGTTTTTTTTATCAGTGCAAAGCCGATTTACATCTCGGTGGACGAAAGCATCTGTAGAACAATCTAACTTTTGAAGGAAACTGAAAAGCACCATCATCTTCCCATCAGTGAAAAGGGCCTGACTCAGATCATCTATTTAGAACATAACATAAGAACATAAGAAATAGGAGCAGGAGTAGGCCAATTGGCCCCTCGAGCCTGCTCCGCCATTCAATAAGATCATGGCTGATCTGATCCTAACCGCCAATCCACTATCATAGAACCATCTCCTGAATCTAACAGAATTAGACACACGAAATAGGAGCAGGATCAGGCTACACGGCCCCTGTGCCCGCTCCGCTACCCACAGGGCCATGACCGATCCGAACCTAGGCTCATGTCCAAATTCCTGCCCGCTCCCCGTAACCTTTAATTCCCTTTACTTCTAGGAAACTGTCTATTTCTGTTTTAAATTTATGTAATGATGTAGCTTGTACAGCTTTTTGGGGCAGCATATTCCATGGACCTACCGCCCTCTGAGTGAAGTAGTTCCTCCTCATCTCAGTTTTGAAAGAGCAGCCCCTTATTCTAAGACTATGCCCCCTAGTTCTAGTTTCACCCATCATCGGGAACATCTTCCCCGCATCCACCCGATCCAACCCCTTCACAATCTTATATGTTTCAATAAGATCACCTCTCATTCTTCTGAACTCCAATGAGTAGAGTCCCAATCTACTCAACCTCTCCTCATATGTCCATCCCCTCATCCCCGGGATTAACCGAGTGAACCTTCTATGTACTGACTCGAGAGCAAGTATGTCCTTTCTTAAGTATGGACACCAAAACTGTACGCAGTATTCCAGGTGCGGTCTCACCAATACCTTGTACAACTGAAGCAATACCTCCCTATTTTTATATTCTATCCCCCTAGCAATGAAAGCCAACATTCCATTGGCCTTCTTAATCACTTGCTGCACCTGCATACTAACCTTTTGAGTTTCGTGCACCAGGACCCCCAGATCCCTTTGTACTTCAGTACTTTCCAGTTTCTTGCCATTAAGATAATAACTTGCTCTACGATTTTTCCTGCCAAAGTGCATAACCTCACACTTTCCAGTATTGTATTCCATCTGCCAAATCTCTACCCACTTACTTAGCC
Source organism: Somniosus microcephalus (assembly GCF_052327205.1). Taxonomy (NCBI): domain Eukaryota; kingdom Metazoa; phylum Chordata; class Chondrichthyes; order Squaliformes; family Somniosidae; genus Somniosus; species Somniosus microcephalus. Next base: position 186,948,269 of record NC_140991.1, read on the forward strand.
TGTCGATGTCCCCTTGCAGGTTTTTTATGTCCTCCTCACTCACTACTTTCCCTCCCATCTTAGTATCATCTGCAAACTTTGATATGTTACACTCGGTCCCCTCCTCCAAATCGTTAATATAGATTGTAAAGAGTTGGGGACCCAGCACTGACCCCTGCGGAACACCACTAGTTACTGATTGCCAGTCTGAGAATGAACCATTTATCCCAACTCTCTGCCTTCTGTTAGATAGCCAATCCTCTATCCATGCCAGAATATTACCCCCAATCCCGTGATTTTTTATCTTAAACAATAATCTTTTGTGTGGCACCTTGTCAAATGCCTTTTGGAAGTCTAAATACACTACGTCCACTGGTTCCCCTTTATCCACCCTATATGTTACTTCCTCAAAGAACTCCAGCAAATTTGTCAAACATGACTTCCCCTTCATAAAACCATGCTGACTTTGTCCTATTAAATTATGATTATCCAAATGTCCTGTTACTGTCTCCTTAATAATGGACTCCAAAATTTTACCTACCACAGATGTTAGGCTAACCGGTCTATAGTTTCCAGCCTTCTGTCTACTGCCCTTTTTAAATAAGGGTGTTACATTAGCAGTTTTCCAGTCTGCCGGGACCATTGCCGAGTCCAGGGAGTTTTGGAAAATTATTACCAATGCATCCACAATCCCTACCGCCACTTCCCTCAAGACCCTAGGATGTAAGCCATTAGGTCCAGGTGAGTCCCATTATTTTACCGAGTACCACTTCCTTAGTGATTTTGATCATGTTTAGCTCCTCCCCCCCTTTAGCCCCCTGTTTGTCCAGTGTTGGGATATTCTTAGTGTCTTCTACTGTAAAGACTGATGTAAAATATTCATTCAGTGTTTTTGCCATCTCCATATTTCCCACCATTAATTTCCCGGTCTCATCCTCTAAGGGACCAACATTTACTTTAGCCACCCTTTTTCTTTTTATATAACTATAAAAACTCTTACTATCTGTTTTTATATTTTTTGCTAATTTACTTTCATAATCTATCTTCCCTTTCTTAATCAATCTTTTTGTTGTGAAAGGATGGTTCTCTAGTTCTCACTGCAGCTGCTGCATCCCTCTCACTTTACAGATGCACCATCAGCTTGCATCCCCAGCTGAATATTATGGAAGGGTTCCGGGCTGTCCCGAGAGACTAGCTCTTTCACAGCAGAAACCTGCCACAGTTGTGACCTGCCAGCAGGAATTCTTCGGCATTCAGGACTTTTCAGAAATCGTTTTCCGCCAGAAAGCTTTTGCTTTGATAATCCAGATTTGCAACATCTAGTGGGCGAGATCGGATTTTTCAGTGGAAGGCCCTCTGGCAAAGCTCATTGTCCCAAATGAACAGTCTCTTTGTCAGCAGAGAATGTGGGTGCAGTAGCTTGTGAATGAATGAGGAGAGCAAGAGGATTCTTTCAACAGATCTAGTGACAGCCACAATTTTTTTTTGGACTGGGTGATTAGCATCTGTCCTCAGCATCAATTATGTAATGAAGTGTTTCTTCAACTTCTGTAGAGGTTTTTGAACAGCCAGCTGGATTTACTTTTGATTGCCAACAATCAGTTAAAAACAAATTCCTGTTCAGAATTGTGGAAATGTTTGCAATTTTGGAAATGTTTGCAATTTTCAAGTAGTTAATACTTCAAACAACTTGTGAAAAATATATGTTAATCTTTGTTCCTTTATAAACATGCGACTGCCAGCAGGGACATAGTGAATTTAATTCACACTTTTTTGATTAATGGTGTTTTCTATCACTAAATATTTAAAGTCAAAATGAAACAATGCTGTAATTAAGTATGTCACAAAAATATCCTGACATGACCAACTATACTCTTGGGGGGAAAAAATGAACTTCCAACTGTTGAAAAGTATTGTTGCTGCAGTGAAGATTAGTCTGTACTTTTAGATTATAATTAATTCAGTAGACACAACTGGGAATTTTCCAGTTCTGTATTGAAGCATTTCATGGAGGAGAACAGACTAAGGGGAATACTTTCTGTTCAATGTACTCCCTTTTTTTTTATCTCTAAGTAATATATAAGAAAAAATAAATCTTTTACATTTATTAAGATAAAAGTGATTTTCTGGCTTTATGGTGATTAGCCATTTTGGGCCTCCTTCCTTTCCCAGATAGAGCGTGTATACATCCCAGAGTGGACCCTTTACTTTAAATGAGAATCGTAACTTTGAAAGCCCTGTGAGTTGTTTCGGAGCTTCCTGAGCACAATATGCTGGTCCACACTTCTAGCCAGCATCGGAACAAATGGATCTACTGCGCACGGCTCCTCCTCATAACTGCAGCTAAGGAAAGAAGGAAACTTGAAGTAGGATGTCTCCATCAAGCCAGAAAATCAACTTGATTTTATTAACAATTAAAAATATGCTTTTTCAAGAGAGTGATTCCTTTTTGGTCAACGTGCAGAAACCCTTAAGTCTTCAAATCAAACTACAGGTACTGAGAAAATCACATTAGCAGAGTTTCCACCTGTCTAGTATGGAGTGCATACTATCTCCCCCTAGGGAAACACCCCACTTACCTAATTCCAGAGAGATTAGGTAAGATCCAAGGCTTAGGGACTCAAAATTGTGTGTAGAGGCATTGCTAGAGTTTAACCAGCTAAAACCATCCAGCTTACTTGTACAATGCACCGGTAACATTCCTGCTGCTTATCCAGAAAGCATCATCCTAACCATAAGAACATTAACTTACAGGGTTATCTGGAGCTGAGTGGGCTAATTCCAGCCCCAGTTATAGTCTACCCTCTCATCAATGAACGGTGAGTGCCCCTGAGTATTGTGGACCTGCTTGGGCTCAGATATCAGATTACTGAGAGTACCACAGAGGACTAATCTCCCATTGTCAGACATGCCATCTTAGAACCAATTTGAGTCCAATGAAAGCCTACCTACTGGGGAGGGGAAATACTTTGGACAGAAAGTACTTACTAAATCTTTCATAATTCCTATTTATTCCTGGAATATTTTCCTCACGTGTACTGAACTACAGTTATGATTAGTCAAAGATATTGTAGTTCACCCTGTAGGTCATGTAACGGAAAACATATTTTTCAGGAAACCACTACAAGTCATGTGTAGCATTTTCTGCTCTTCAACAACTGAGATGCGACTTAATGGGACTTAAGTGTGGGTGAATGCAAACCTGTAGGTGGGATCCGTGCACCAGAATGACAGGACATTTATTTTAAACAGCTGTTTGGCTACAAGACTTCTGTTCTATATTGTTAAAATCAATTAATGTTTTGAAAATGAAAAAATATAACCTGTAAAGGGCCAATTTGTGCTTAGAAGGGCCTTTGCCTCTATAACACCTGGTTCATGGTCTCAGAAATTCCTGCATGTAAAAAGTGCCAAAGGGGAAGGAAGAAATGCATTGATATTGGGAAGAAATTCTTCGATCCACTCTAATTGTTAATGTAATTATGATTTTGTAATGTGACGTAATAAAACTCACTACGCACTTGGTTTGAGCATAAAGCAAGGCTTTAATCAACTTGTTTCAGAACATGGAAGTCTAGTTGTACTTCACTAGCTCCTTGTCTTACAAAATGTCCCTGGGAAGCTGGGGCCCACGCCCGAGTATTTATACTCCTTGGACGGCGCTACCAGCTGGCCATCCAGCGTTATTTCATAAGTAGTTTCTTGATGATGAGGTTTATAACATTCTTCCTGCCTAAAAGATTTGGAAGTCCGACGGCTTCCTCTTAACGGATTAGGCGGACCACGAATAGCCGTAGTCTTTTAGATTTTTGTTTATGGCAGAAGGCACGTCTCCCCGGACCGTGTCTTGGTTCCTGGGCCGCTTGATCCGTACCGGTGGATCGACAGGGCCCTTGTTGCTCTGATCGACCCAAGGGAGGCTGGGGAGATCGTGACTCCGGTTGCGGGTCCCCACAGGCGCAGAACTGGCTTTGTCCCATTGGTTCGCCAGGGATTGACTGGCATCCTGGCCCGGGGTGGCCATCCCACAGGGAGCGCTCGGCTCCCTGAGCGGATCCGGCGGGGCAGCCGGCAGATCCCTCGATGTCCCAGGTAGGGCGTCATCCTCGGGTGGGCGCAGAGAGTCGGCCTCATCCCCGCGGGCCCCTCCATCAGTCAGGTCCGTGGAACCGGCCGGACAGGGAGCCAGGTCCCGGAGCGAAACGGTGGACTCCCGGCCATCTGGGTACCACACGTGTGCGTACATGGGGTTGACGTCCATAAGTTCTACCTCATCGACTAGAGGATCGGTTTTCGACGATCGGACGAATCTTCGGAGCAGCACGGGGCCAGGGGCTGCCAACCATGACGGTAGAGACGTCCCATGGGTGGAGCGACGCTGGAAGCTAAAGAATCGTTCGTGAGGTGTGACGTTGGTAGAAGTAGAAAGGAGAGACCTGATGGAATGCAACGCGTCAGGGAGCATAGTTTCCCACTGCTGGTCTAGTAGATTGCGTGACCTCAGTGCAAGACGAACAGCGTTCCAAATGATAGCGTTGTATCTCTCAACCTGTCCGTTACCAATGGGATGGTACGGTGTCGTTTTACTTGTGGCGATTCCCCGTTGGGAGAGATAACTTTTGAGTTCGCTTGACATGAAGGAGGGACCCCGATCAGAGTGGATGAAATTGGCCGTACCGCAAAGGGAAAAGACTTGATCAAGGCATTTGATCACAGTGGAAGTAAGCATATTGGGACAGGGGAAAGCAAAGGGAAAGCATGAATATTTGTCCAGCATACTCAGTAAGTAGGTGTTCCGCATTGAGGAAGTCAATGGCCCTTTAAAGTCAATGCTGAGTCGCTGCATAGGCTGCATAGCCTGTATGAGCGAGCCATCCGTTGGACGGAAGAATTGCGGTTTTAACTCCGCACAAATTTTACAGGAGGAGCACGTTCTTTTCACATCTTCCATAGAAAATGGGAGATTTTTAGATTGCACAAGTGCAACATACGGGTAACGCCAGGATGGCATAAGTCAGTATGAAGATCCGCAAGAGTCGAAGTTGACATAGAAGAGCAGAATGCCCACGTGAGGGTATCCGGGGCCACATTCTCTTTGCCGGGTCGATAATGTATGGTGTATCCAAAGGCAGCAGATTCCATCCTCCAGAGTTGTATATGTTATTCTTGATCTTAGTGCATTTCCAGTTATCCAGCATAAAGGCCACGGAGCGCTGATCGGTTATAAGTGTGAAATGGCGACGAGCGAGAAAATGACTCCATTTACGTACCGCTTCGATGATGGCCGTAGCCTCCTTCTCAACAGGAGGATAATGGAGCTCGCTACCCTGCAAAGTTCTGGACAGAAATGCAACGGGTTGACCACCTTGATTCAAGGTAGCAGAGATCGTCACATCCGATGCATCGCACTCGACCACGAAAGGAAGATTTTCATCAATGGAACGAAGCGTGGCTTTTTCCAGTTGTCGCTTGAGGAGGTTGAAAGCTGAAATAGCCGTTGCCTCCAATGGAAATGACTTTGCGTGAAGCAGGGGCTGGATCTTGTCGCAGAAGTCGGGTATCCATTTCGCATAATAGGCAAACATGCCGAGTGCCCGACGAAGAGAGCCGAGATTCGTAGGGGGAGGGAGCTCCTGAAGCGGACGAAGTCGCTCCGGATCCAGTTTGATGACACCGTTGCCCACCCAGAAGCCAAGGATGTTGACTGATGGTACTGATTTCACAGATTTGGACTCATTTAAGGTTAAGTTGCAACGACGGAGAACGTCAATAAATTTCTGGAGGTTGGCATCATGCTCCTTCTGGTCATGACCAGCAATGGTGCTATTATCCAGATATGGAAAAGTGTCCATTAAGTTCTCCTGTTTGACTAGGCTATCAATTGCCCATTGAAAGATGGCCACCCCATTGGTGACCTCAAATGGAAGGCGACAAAACTGTTAAAGCCGACCACTGGCCTCAAAGGCCATATACTTTTTGTCAGAGTCCTTTAACGGTACTTGATGATATGCGCTCTTTAATTCAAAAGTTGAAAATACCTTGTAGTTGGCAAGGTTATTGACCATGTCATTGATGCGTGGTAGTGGGTAGGCATCCAGGTCGGTATACTGGTTAATAGTTTGCGAGTAATCGATGCAAAGACGTTTGTGTTGCTTCAGAGGATTTTTAACAACGATGACTTGAGCCTGCCAGGAAGATGAACATGGCTCAATGATACCATCAGCTAGAAGGCGAGAGATTTCTGCCTCGATAAAGGCTGGATCATCTTGGCTGAAACATCATGATTTAGTGACTATGTGCTTACATCGGGGGGGAAAGATTGGCAAACAAGGAGGGCTCGTCGAGCGAAGCCGCCGAAAGCGCATAAAACGGTACTTTGGAAATAGTAAGCTCCGGCTTTGACCCTCCAAACTCGAAAGTGAGTCTTTTGTGTTGTTTCTGGAAATCCTGCCCCAGGAGCACATCACTGCATAGGTTCTTGAGCACCCTGAGCCGGGTGGAGAAATAAGTGCGGCCATTGAGGATAAGGTCGACAAGACAAAAGCCGGAAGAATTGGTGGTCAGTGTTGTCAGAGCCATTGCAATTTCCCTGTCCGAGGGGTAAATACGCAGTTTTAACTTACTGACAGCCTGCTCACTAATGAAGCTGTCAGAGCTGCTGAGTCGACTAGTGCACTCAAAATGTGTCCATTTACCGAAACCTTCGTGGCTGCATGGGACAGACTTTGGGGAAAAAGAGCTGTGATGGGAGGACAGGCAGTTTTACCCTGGACAGCTGTAACCTTAGTAGTGGTTCTTGGGGGAGGAACAGTTTTATAGATTGCAGCTGTAACCTTAGTAGTGGCTCTCGGGGGAGGAGCAGTTTTATAGATAGTAGCTGCAAAACTAACAGGAGCTCTCGACCAGTATACCTTAGAAAAGTGGCCTTTCTTACTAACAGTGGCTCTTGACTGGCATACCTTAGAAAAGTGTCCTTTCTTGCTGCAATGATTGCAGGTTGCGTTGCGAGCAGGACAAAATTTCTTATAATGGAACGCACCTCCACAGAAGAAACACTTCCTTCCGGATTGCCAAGATGCTGCTAGGGCGGGGTCGTCATCAGTGTAGGTTTCTAGGGTAGGGTTGCCATCAGCCAGGTTGGAGTCATCATCCATGAGGGCTTCCGCCCGAGGCCTAGCAAAGGAGTCACTAAAAGTGATAGCAGCAGCCCGTGCACGTGGTGAAAGATAGGTATCTGCATTCCTCTTTGGTAAGTCCAGAGAACATGCCTGGTCATAGGCAGCCTGTAACTTGAGGGTTTTATTCTCCAACAGACGCTGACGTATGAAGGGAGATGCAATCCCATTAATAAAGGAATCACGAATTAACTCCTCCTGGTACTGCTCAGTTGTAACAGCTTTAAGATTACAATCCTTGCTGAGCCTGCGAAGTTTCTGAAGGAATTCGTCAAGTGATTCCCCAGGTTGTTGTCGAGTTGTGGCCAATAGATGCCGAGCAAAAATTTCATTTGGGGACTTGACATATAGCTGCTGTAGTATTTGGATAGCGGCGTCATAGTCTACACAGTCTTCAATATAATCAAATGCATGAGGGGATACATAATTCGCAAGTATCTCTAATTTATCAGGAACATTTTCACCACACACCCTGAGGAAGTTGCTGAAAGTACGATACCAGTGTTTCCATACCTTAGCAGCTGTAAGTGAATTCGGGTCCAGGCTGAGACGGGCGGGACTGAGTAGATTCTCCATGATGGATCGATTACTTGTCTGAGTTCCTTCTACGGTTCGAGTTGTAGCTGGCTGTTCCCGAAATCACCCAAAGCGTGGAGTTGATGTCAAGTTGATTAAATTGACGTAATAAAACTCACTACGCACTTGGTTTGAGCATAAAGCAAGGCTTTAATCAACTTGTTTCAGAACATGGAGGTCTAGTTGTATTTCACTAGCTCCTTGTCTTACAAAATGTCCCTGGCAAGCTGGGGCCCACGCCCGAGTATTTATACTCCTTGGACGGTGCCACCAGCTGGCCATCCAGTGTTATTTCATAAGTAGTTTCTTGATGATGAGATTTATAACATAATGGCCTAGAAATTGAGTGGGCTTAGCGCCCATTTTGCGGCGCTAGAGGGCATTGCGCTGGACTTACAGCCGGTTTTGAAATTGACTAGGGCCCAACATCGGCGTTACACCGGTAGCGCTGCGCCGGCACCGATGACGTCATCGGTGTGCGCAGCGTCCCGGTTGCCGTGGTGACGGGCCCCAGCGCCGAAATTCAGTTGCGGCCGCCTCGCCCGTGGCAGCCGCAACTAAGACTCTGGCAGCAGAGTCTTACACGACTTTGCGCCGGCGCATAAAGGTGGAGCGGCGGCCGGCCGCTTTCCCGCCGGCCGCCTGCCCGCACCTCCCTCCCCGGACTCCCCCACCCCCCCCCCCCGCGGAACAGATGCTTCTCGGCTGCGAGCCCAGCACTTCCCCGAGGTGCCGGGCTCATTTTTGTGGCGATTTAACCGGCCAGCGGGCGGGTGCAGGCAGCTCCTCCTTAACTGAAGGAGGAGGCCTGCACTTCCCGAGCCTGCCGCACCGCATCGGGCGCCGCAGCGCCGGAATAGCGCCGCAATGCGGCGCGTAGCGCCAGTTTTCAGGCGCAAACAGCATTCAGTAGCGCCGGCAGCCGTTTGGGCGCGGCGCTACTGAATTTTTGGCGCGCACAGCGCGACTTAGCACCGGCGCTAAATTTCCGGCGTTAAGCCCCGGCGCAGCGCAAACTCAATTTCTAGGCCAATGTTTCAAAAATATAATCACTGAGATCCATTAATTTAAAAAACGGTTTAGTATCTGCCCAAACTTTTGGCCGATATGATATCTGTTAATATCAAGCATGACAACTGCTTTCATTACATAGGATATATTTTTATATTTTTTCAACAGGAACACCAGGGCCGGAATTTTCTGGGGTCAATGCGGGCGCGACTGGAAGCGGGTCGGGAGGGAAATTTGAAAAACCTTGGAGCGGGTCGGGAACCGATGGTCAGCCCGCCCCCATGCGCCTTTCCCTCAGGCGCATTTGCCAGTGTGTCAGCGAACCGAACGGCAGAGGCGGCCGAGGTAATTGAGATCATTATGAGGTACTTGTCAGACCCTTAAGCGTCTTTTTAATCCAACCTTTCAAATTTCCGTGGATGAGCACGGAAATCACGTAGCTTGGGCACCACGTCTGTGAACCTGAGGCAGAAGTTCAGTGGCCATTGATATACCTCATTAGTGCACAGCATGAAAAATACAATAAAAATTCCCAACTGAAAGCTGGTCACTTTCCTAAAGCAGATGCTGTTGCTGAGTGCAATGTCAACACCAGAGGTTTAGCTTTCTAGAGGTTGCAAGTGTTTCCAGCAAAGTTGGGATCCACTGTCACCTCATTGGTAGAACCTATCACACCACTGACAGCTTGCTTCTGTCATCTCTACTTGGCCTGCCATCTACTACATCAGAATAGGTGCCATTTATACTGTTTCACCTTGGTCCTCAGATTTGGACCATGATGAGCCCCAACACCAGCAGCACCAGGCACACCAGCAGCACCAACAACAACACCACCAACCTTCTCCTCAACCACCTGATGCTGCTAAGGTCAGAAGGCATCAGCGCAGGGCTGCACCGCACCAGAGGCGATACCCCTGGTGCAGGCGATACAGGCAGAGCATGAACTTCCTCAACTGACAACAGTGCCAAAGGAGGCACCAGGTCGTCGCAGACATTTGCAGATTCCTGGAGCAAGACCTGCAGCCCAGAGGAGCGGGTGGGCATGCCTTACCAGTGGCTGTCAAAGTCACCAGTGCCCTCAACTTATTCGCCCCAGGCTCCTTCCAGGGATCTGCAGCAGACATTTGTGGCATCTCGTAGTTGGCTGCCCACAGATGCATCACACAGGTCACTGATGCCGTGTTTCACAAGTCAGCCAATTATATCAACTTTGCCACTGATGAAGCCAGTGTTACTGAGCGGGTGTTCGGCTTTGTCGCTCTGGCTGGCTTCCCACGGGTACAGGGTGTCATCGACTGCACACATGTGGCCATCAGATCACCCCAACATCACCCAGGAGTCTTTGTCAACTGCAAGGGCTTCCACTCCCTCAATGTACAGCTGGTCTGCGCCCATAGTAAGAACATCATGTATGTGTGCACCAAATTCCCTGGCACCTGCCATGACTCTTCCGTCCTGCGCCAGTCCACCTTCCCTCAGCTCTTCGCTCCTCCAAACAGACTTTCCAGTTGGCTGCTTGGAGACCAGGGCTATCCACTGAAGACGTGGCTCATGACACCCTTGAGGAGGCCAAGTACTGAGGCACAGGAGAGAAATCATGAAAGCCACATTTCCACCAGATGTGTCTCAGGAGCGGGATGGAATCAGGAACGGTGCGCCTCGGGGGCCATCCTCTTAAAGGTGAGGTGCATTGTGGCTGCAGGAAGTGTTGGAAGTAATTCTACATCCGATCTGATCTATAATCTGATCATAGAAACGTAGAAAAATAGGAGCAGGAGTAGGCCATTCGGCCCTTTGAGCCTGCTCCGTCATTCAATGAGATCATGGCTGATCCTCTATCTCAATACCATATTCCCGATCTCTCCCCATACCCCTTGATGCCTTTTGTGTCTAGAAATCTATCTATCTCCTTAAATATATTCAGTGACTTGGCCTCCACAGCCTTCTGTGGTAGAGAATTCCACAGGTTCACCACCCTCTGTGTGAAGACATTTCTCCTCATCTCATTCCTAAATGGCCTAACCCATATCCTGAGACTGTAACCCCCTGTTCTAGACCCCCCATCCTCCCTGCATCCAGTCTGTCTAGCCCTGTCAGAATTTTATACATTTCAATGAGATCCCCTCTCATTCTTCTAAACTCTAGTGTATACAGGCCTAGTCGATCCAATCTGTCCTCATATGACAGTCCTGCCATCCCAGGAACCAGTCTGGTGAACCTTCGCTGCACTCCCTCTATGGCAAGTATACCCTTTCTTAGGTAAGGAGACCAAAACTGCACACAGTACTCCAGGTGTGGTCTCACCAAGGCCCTGTATAACTGTAGTAAGACATCCTTGCTCCTGTACTCAAATCCTCTGGCAATGAAGGCCAACATACCATTTGCCTTCCTAACTGCTTGCTGCACCTGCATGTTTGCTTTCAGTGACTGGTGTACAAGGACACCCAGTTCCCTTTGTACATCAACATTTCCCAATCTATCACCATTTAAATAATACTCTGCCTTTCTGTTTTTCCTACCGAAGTGGATAACTTCACATTTATCCACGTTATACTGCATCTGCCATGTATTTGCCCACTCACTCAACTTGTCTAAATCGCCTTGAAGCCTCTTTGCATCCTCCTCACAACTCACAATCCCTCCTAGTTTCGTGTCCTCAGCAAACTTGGAAATATTACATTTCCCTCATCCAAATCATTGATATATATTGTGAATAGCTGGGGCCCAAGCACTGGCCCTGTGGTACCTCACTAGTCGCCGCCTGCCACCCCAAAAAAGACCCATTTATTCCTACTCTCTGTTTCCTGTCTGTTAACCAATTTTCAATCCATGCCAGTATATTACCCCCAATCCCATGTGCTTTAATTTTGCACACTAACCTCTTATGTGGGACTTTATCAAAGGCCTTCTGAAAATCCAAATACACCACATCCACTGGTTCTCCCTTATCTATTCTACAAGTTACGTCCTCAAAAAACTCCAGTAGATTTGTCAAACACGATTTCCCTTCATAAATCCATGTTGACTTTGTTTCATCCCATTGATATTTTCTAAGTGTCCTGATATCACATCCTTTATAATAGAATCTAGCACTTTCCCTACTACTGATGTTAGGCTAACCGGTCTGTAGTTCCCTGTTTTCTCTCTCCCTCCTTTTTTAAATAGTGGGGTTACATTTGCCACCATCCAATCTGCAGGAACTGTTCCATAATCTATAGAATTTTGGAAGATGACAACCAATGCATCCACTATTTCCATGGCTACCTCTTTTATTACTCTGGGATGCAGATTATCAGGCCCTGGGGATTTATCGGCTTTCAGTCCCATTAATTTCTCAATAATGGCATAACATGGAAGAGAGCGTGCTCCAAGATTTTCCAACAATGCACTGGAGGCCTTGGTGGAGGAGGTGGCGAGGAGGAGAGATGTCCTGTATCCACAGGTGCCAGGAGGCCCTCCAGACACACACTCAGAAGGCAGTGGAAGCAGATAGCCGTGGCCATAAATGCCAGGAGTCAAGCCCTGAGGACCTGGCCGCAAGAAGTCCAATGACTTCACGAGTGGTCAAGGTCAGTGAATGCATCTTCAAATGCCATATCCTACCCACTGCACCACTAGCCTCAGCCACTGCTCAATGCACCACATCCCGACACTCACCTACCAACAATCTCTATCAATCAGGACTCATAACTCACATTCATAGCTTACCTCACCCTCACACACTTAGCACTGCTGCAACTCTCACACCCACATCTCACACCTGGCACACACTGCCAGCTATTCAACCACAACAGCCACATCACACAAACAGATTGCACGACACTCACTGACACACTTCCCTCTCTCTTGCAGAGCAAGATGGTGCATAAACGGAGGCAACAGCAGCTCAAGCGTGGCTCAGTTGGTAGCACCTTCACCTCAGAAGGTTGTGGGTTCACTCCAGAGACTTGAGCACAAAAATCTAGGCTGACAGTCCAGTGCAGTACTGAGGGAGTGCTGCACTGTCAGAGGTGCTGTCTTTTGGATGAGTCGTTAAACAGAGGCTCCATCTGCTCTCTCAGGTGAACGTAAAAGATCCTATGGCACTATTTCCTAGTTATCCCCAGTGTCCTGGCCAATATTTATCTCTCAATCAACACCATTAAAAAAAACATTATCTGGTCATTATCACATTGCTGTTTCTGAGCAAAATTGGCTGCTGCGTTTCCTACATTACAACAGTGACTACACTTCAAATAGTACTTCATTAGCTGTAAAGCTCTTTGGGATGTCCGGTGGTTGTGAAAAGCGCAAATCTTTATTTCTTTTAACTGGTGGGGGACAGGAGCACCTGCATCTCCTAACCCTCATGGAGGAAATTCTACTGGTCATTATTGGGATGGCCACTGCTGAGGCCGTAGCCAACGGCGGGGTTGAAACTATAGAAGATGACGGTATCCTCATAAATCCTTCTCATATCCCACTTCTCCCTTATCCCACAATCTCTTCTGATTTACAAGCTGCAGATGGTGTAAGCATGCACCTCCTGCTTCCCCCCCCACTCGCCCCCGCCCCTCACCACAATCTTACCCATGTGCCTTGTCCTTTCAGATATCCAAGAACTGCAACCTGGCCAGGCAGTAGTGGAAGAGCAGGAAGATACACCGTCACTCGATTTCACACTCACAGCCAACAACTCAGATACTGACACTGCACATAACTTAGAGGATAGTGTAGAGGTGGGATCTGCACATGGTGAGACACCGGGAATGAGTGGCGTGCAGCCAGGACAGGGGGCAAGGATAGCGCAGGTGACAGCTCGCCGGAGGGCGGGGTCGCACGAGTTTTGCTGCAGAGGACACAGATGAGCAGATTGATGGGGCAGGCTACAGAATAAGGCTGATGGGTATGTACAATGAAAAGCTTGGTGCATTGCAAGCCTGCAAGAAAGCCTGCGTGTAATGTCAAGGAGCATGGAGGAGTATGGCACCAACTTGGCATAGGTTTTTGCGCAGAGCTTGGAGCCCATCCTTTCCAGCATGGCCACTCCATGTGAACTCCAACTTGTGGACCCGACCATGATGCAGCATCTGATGGCCGATGCCTCAGCTTCCATTTCAGCACAAACAATTGCGACCCAACATTGGTATGCTGCAGTGAAAGCTCAGACTGCCATCATGGCTCTGGATTCCAGTGTTCAAAGGGGCTTGCAGGCTGTCACAGCAGTCCAGCAGATTACTAGGATTGCTGAGGCACCGTCCTGGGAGACTGGCAGCGGCTCCGTGGAGCACAAACCTGCATGATGGCAGCATTCGTCCTCCCAACACTGCCACTCCGCCAGTGCCCTTGCCGGTCAACCAGCCAGCCCAGGCTGCTCTTCCTCCTCCTCCTCTTCTTCCTCTTCCTCCTCAGCTGCACGCTGTATAGCTGGTGGCAAGGACTGTCCCCTCATGATGACATGATTGAGCAGCATGCAGCAGACCACCACGAATCTTGACATCCACTCTGCCAAGTACTGTAGGGCTCCTCCAGAGCAGTCCAGGCAATGGAAGAGTTGTTTCAGCACGCCAATAGTCTGCTTTAGCACATTTCGTGTGGCAACATGGCTTTCATTGCATGCATGCTGTGCACGTGTTGCGCACCGGAGTCATGAGCCATGTTGTCAGCGGACAGCCCGTGTCACCTAGTGACCACCCTTTGATTTGCCATGGTGGATGAAATACAGTTGGCACAGCGGACTGCTGCAGAATGAAGGAATCAAGACTGCTGCCAAGATACCAGGCAATAACCTGCATGGTTCTCTGCCTATAGTCGCACATCAGCTCGACGTTGAGGGAGTGGAATCCCTTTCAGTTCCGGTACATGGCAGAGTGGACATGCGGCGTCCGCAAAGCGATGTACATGCAGTTAATGGCATGCTGCACCATAGGAAGGCCTGCAATCATTGCGAAGCCGCGTGTTCACTCCCCCTGCTGCTCTCTAGCAAGGTAGAATGAGATGTAGTTAGCTCTCTTTGAATAGAGAGCCTCAGTGACCTGCCTTCCGCAACAGTGGACTGCAAACTGCGAGATGTTGTAAATAATACCAGCTCCAGCCTGGAAGGAGCCCGACGCATAAAAGTTAATCGCCACGGTCACCTGCACAGCCACTGATAATGCGGTCCTCGCCCTGCTCTGAGGTTGCAGTTGTGAATGCAGCAGGTGGCAGATTTCAGTGAGGACATCCTTACTGAAGCGCAGATGTCTCACACTGTTCCTCGCTGAGGTTCAGGTAGGAGAATTCTTCCCTGAACACCCAGGGCGGATATGGCCTCCTGCTGAGAGCCCTTCTCCCCCTCCTCCCTCTTCTAGCAGCTTGTCCTGCTCAGTGTGGCCTCTGCTCATTCTCCCAGTCATGCTGTATTCCAAGGGGAATTCCTACTAGTGCACCCATGCCTGGCAGCAACGGGCTTGTGTAGAAGCCTTGAAGTCAGGACAAAGTCATTCAGCACCTGTCACACCACTCGAGCTTAAGAGATGTCATTAGCTGGGGCGTGGGCGCCAAAATGGCAGCGCTGGCATCAAATCAGCATTACACGCTAACATCTCACACATTGTTCCTCGCTAAGGTTTAGGTAGGAGAATTGCTCCCGGATCACTCTCCCCATCTCCTTCATTCCACCAATTGTAGCTGTTCCTTCAGCCACTTAGGCCCATACTCTAGAATTCCCTTTCTATTCCCCTCTGCCTCCTCACTTCCCTCTCCTCCTTTAAAACCCTCCTTAATACCCACTTTTGTGACCAAGCTTTTGTTCACCCCTCCTAATATCTCCTGTGGCCAGCATCCATTTTTGTTTTATTACGCCTCTGGGAAGCACCTTGGCACATTTTTCTATATTAAAAGTGTTGTATAAATGCAGATTGTTTTTGTTGTTGATCCAACTTTTCCAGAAATAAATGAATATATAATTACAAACAATGCATATAATGTAAATGTAAAATTGCCATTGGATTTACAGATAAGTTCCTTAATTCTACTGGTATCAAATTCTTCTCTCCACTATTTTAATGGAGCACTAAGCCATTTAAAATAAATAGATTAACACCTCCAATCAAATAATAAACAAAGGAATTTAATATTAATGCATTAAACATGATAACATCATCCACAGTCTTTCCCAGGCTATAGTGAGTAATATTTACCAGTGAAACAAAACAACTAACAAAATCCCAAATACAGAGAACAAGTGCTGGGCAGAACTGGTTCTAAAGTGAAGAAAAGTCACTGCTAAAATATTCACACATTTATACGAGAACATTTTTCCCATGTGTAGGGTTCTCAAAATTCCCACATTCCCCAAAAGTTATGGATAAAGGGACCCTGTATGGACAAGTTATTAAAAAGGGTACCCAAAATGGCTTCTGAAACCTCGTGGCCAAGGCTTGCAGGATTTTAAAAGCAAGGCCCTGCAGAAGGCAGGCCCATTCAAATCCTGAAACGAAACCTAACATGCATGGATCTGTGAAAGACTTTGCCATTTTCTAAAGCCAGACAGCTAGGTAAACACAGAATATGCATTCTTCACCTTGGAACAGATCAAGTCAGGATGGACCTAATCTTGAGGCCATTAACTTTCTGCATAAATAATCGGTAACAGCTCACAGGTAGCTACCAAGCCAGGAAAGACGATTAAATTTCATAAATAACAAACAGCCAGGATATTGAAGCCATTAAACAAGGAGACAACCACCCCAAAAGCCATTAAAGTGAATGACTGTAATCATTTTAGGCGAGCCCGCCAAATTAAACAAAGAACTGACCTGATTTGGCGCGCAGATAAGGGGTGAAGAACCGGGTATAATTGTAGGTCCACCAGTAGCTCTCCCTCTCTTGCCTCTTGCTCTTGCCTCTCTCGACACTGAGGACGCCTATTACAACACCAGGGGCCAAACGCGGGGAGGAGAACGGAACCGAATCAAACACGCACAGGACACATGGGGCCATAAACGGGCAGACGAGACGAGACGAACGGTAAAACCGATAGGCAGAGAAGGGCAGCGAAAAAGAAGCGTTGGGGACGAGTGGGCATACACCCCGGCCTAGTTATAAGCTGGCATTTGAAGCTTGGGTAGAAAAATCAATCGACAATATAAGCCGCCAACTGAGCTCCAACCGCAAAAAAACCATCGGCGACCAGACCACCAACAGAAGAACAACCATTCCTGCAAGGTGAAGTACCCAACAAAAGACTTTACTCTAACGAAGGAAAAGGAGGGTACTTCGCATAGACAACTCCATCGCTGCGCCCTGTGACCACGTGACGACGGCAGGCCCGAAGGACAACAAGAGCGAACCCCAAAAACCACAACCAGCTTAATCGGCAGGTTTCAAACTGTAAAAGAAACCCCATTGGTGAGCATGAATTCCTGGCCCCTCGTAGCTTAATCTAGTTAGGTATTGGGGGTGGGATAAGGATAAGGGGATTTTAATGTGTTTGTTCCCTCGATGTGCCGTGTGTTCCCCATTCCAAAAGAAGTGTAATTTTATATGCCTGTAATTATTCTAGTAATTCTCAGTGTTGTGATTTTATTGTGCCTTTAGTAAAAATTACAGTTTCTTGTACCAAACCAGTTGTCTACTCTATTTCTGTATCGCCGCCTGTACCTAAGTCCGGTGTCTAGAACCCAGGGGTGTGGGAGCGATTCGAACCGCTCAGAGACAGTCAGGGGCAGAGCTGACTGGGCACACACCACCCCCTACACATGGTCATAACAGTTTTCATTCGCCAGTTCATACCATCTGGGTTGCTATGGTCTGTTCTTCTGCAAAGAATTATGGGTACTTTGTCTTACATGACCCTTTATCCATCATTCTCAGCAAGAAAATAAGTTCAGCCGGGCAACCAAAAATATTATTTTTCAGTTCTGATGAAAGGTCATCGACCTGAAAGGTCGGGTTCCTTGTTTAGCGGGTTCCAGTCCAGCTGCCGGTTTCAGCCGCACTGAGATAACGATTTTCATTTAACTGGGCTTATTAAGCCCGCCGTGCACGTTACCCGGCCCAATCAGTGGGTTCGGGTCTGCTGACGTCTTCGATTCAGCTGCATTTAAGGGGCCCATGCAGCCTTTGGGTTTTAGTAATTTTCTGATGCTCCTCAGTGGTATTGTTTGTAAGATGACTGCTCCAAGAACCAAGGCTTCGCCCCACTTTGATGATGACTCCCTCCATGCTCTTGTGGAGGGAGTAACAGGGTGCAAGGAGGTTCTGTTCCCCTCCAATGGACGGAGGAAGCCTCCTCAGCAAACCAAGGCAGCCTGGCTGCAAATTGCTGAGGAGGTTAGTGCCAGGTCTTCGTGTGCACGCACCTGGGTTCAGTGCAAGAAAAGGTTCAATGATCTGCTACGCTCAGCAAAAGTGAGTATAACATCACACTTACCTTCAATCTGCTTCCCATCTCTTCTCACCACCAGCACTCTGCATTGTCAACCTACTCCTCCACATCCCAACTTACCCTTACATCCCTTGTACCCTTAACCATCGCTCTCTCTCTATGTACAGAATCACTCCACCATTCTACTATGCATCCCTCACACTCACTATCACTGTTATGCAATGACAACTAACAACGCACAGGGAGGGCCCTTGGTATTGGCACCTCACTCCATCTTTGTCTTCCTCTAAGCATCTATGCTATGGATTCTCTACACTCACTCCAAGATTCTCGCTCAAACCCCACTTGTGTTCCTCATTGCAGGAAAAGAGTGCCCACAATAAGAGTGAGTGGGGGAGGACAGAAGGAGGCCCACCTTCCTTGGTGCATTTAAGCAACGCTGAGGAGGCTGCTATTGAGATCGTTGGAGGTGCAGAGGAGCTGGAAGTGGGTGATGGAGAGACGGGCACAGTACAGCAAGCTGGTGACAGAATAGATTTGCAACCCTCTCATTTAGATTTAATGACTGACTGATATGGCATCTGATGTTCATACAGATTGAGTTTTGATCATCTGCACAATGGAATGTGTCTGCTACCTAAATATCACATGTCTAACTCATGCCTTTACTCCCTGAAATAAAGAATAGATTTGCCTTTCTAATCTAGGCTTTATTAACTTAAAAATCCTGTAGCACATCTTCAACACCCAGTCCCAACTAAAGGCTGCAAAGAACTGAATTTAAGATGGCCACCACAAATCACATGACATCAACTACCAATGAGATTACAGCATATATCCCAAGGCAGGAAACAAACAACCAATCACAATACTTCTTACTAAACATAGAGAATAATCACCACATTCACCCCTCCTTTTAAAATATACTCCAACCTAAATAACCTTTACAATTTATAATTAATTATTTACAACTAAAACTATGCACAGGCAAAATAAAACTATTCAACATGACACAATACTAAGTGAGCAACAACAAATAGTAACATTGCACATAAGTATTAAGTATCTCTCAACTAAAACAATATAATATAATATTTCAACAATTTTAAATCATTACTATCAATTTAAAAGTCCGTTTTCAATCGGTCGACCGGATATCTTGTTCGTGTCGACCTTCTTAACCTTGGTGAAATTCCTTGCCCTCCCACACCAGGAGACACAGAAGTATCTTCTGCAGGAAGGCTATCCATATCCCAATTTTCAACGGTTTCCGGATTAGAAATCCCATCAGGAGGTAAACTGGGACGGTCATGAACATCCATCGAGGGCTGACTAATAGAAGTATAATTATCTGCAGTCGGATTGGAAATATTCGTAGTATCTGTAACAACATCCACATTATCTGAATCATGACTATTGTTAATATCCTCAGAAGAGGGCTGGCCACCACAAGGAGCCAAGTCTTTAATTGAAACGGTACTTTCTTTCCCATCTTGGAATCGAATATGAGCATATTGGGAATTTGCCTCCAACAGCTCCACCTCCTCCACTAAAGGATCATATTTTGACAATCTAACATGGCGTCGAAGCAGCACAGGTCCCTGCATAGTAAGCCATGAAGGTACCGAATATCCCGTAGTAGATCTCCGCGGATAGTTAAAGAGCCTTTCATGGGGGGTCACATTAGTAGCCGTTGAAAGCAATGATCTAATGGAATGCATGGCATCAGGCAGTACCATTTCCCACTGTGTATTCTTAAGGTTCCGGGATGTCAAAGCCAACATAACTGCCTTCCAGATCACCCCATTGTATCGTTCGCACTGTCCATTACCCTGGGGATTATACGGGGTAGTTCTGCTAGTAGAAATTCCCCGACTCTGAAGGTATTCCTTCAACTGGGAAGACATAAAAGAACTTCCCTGATCCGAATGGATATACGCAGGCATCCCAAAGATGACAAAAAGTTGAGTCAGACATTTGATAACTGTAGCAGCTGATACATCTGCACAAGGAAAAGCAAAAGGGAACCTTGAAAACTCATCCACAACAGTAAATATATATCGGTTTTGAGTAGTTGAAGGAAGAGGCCCCTTGAAATCGACGCTCAAACATTCAAAAGGAGAAGTAGCCTTTATAAGATGAGCTCGTTGAGGCTTAAAGAAATTCGGTTTACACCGAGCACAGATAGAACATGATGAAGTCATCCGCTTGACATCTTCAACTGAAAAGGGCAAATTCTTACTGCGTACGAAGTGTATCATCCTCGTAACCCCAGGATGGCATAAGGCATTCTGAAGATTAATAAGCGTATCTCCGTGAATCACAGAACAATAAGCCCTCAACAGCGCATCAGCAGCAACGTTATCCTTCCCCGGATGATAAACTATATCAAAATGGTAACATGCCAACTCAATCCTCCACCTCATTATTTTATCATTCTTAATCTTTCCAAAATGTTTGACATCAAACATAAAGGACACAGACTTTTGATCAGTTACCAACGTAAAATGTCACCCCGATAAATAATGTCTCCATTTACGCAGTGCTTCTACTATTGCATACGCCTCTTTCTCTATTGAAGAATGGCTTTTTTCACTATTGTTCAAAGTACGTGAGAAAAAGGCCACAGGTCTTCCATTTTGGTTCAGAGTAGCCCCAATTGCAAAATCAGAAGCGTCCATCTCAATCACAAAAGAAACCTGCTCATCAATAGAATGCACAACTGCTCCAAGGATATCCTTTTTAAAATTATCAAAACACGTCCTGGCCTCCCATGATAGAGGATATGTCGTAACCCGAATAAGAGGCCGGATCTTCTGTGAAAAATTTGCAATCCAATTAGAATAGTAAGAAAACAGTCCAACAACTCGTTGCAAAGCCTTAGAATTAGTAGGACAAGGTAAATCAATCAATGGTCGCAGACGTTCTGGGTCTGGTTTAATCTTGTTTCCCGAGATAATGTACCCCAGTAGATTTACCTCAGTGGTCAAAAAGGTACACTTCTCTTTATTGAAAGTTAAACCAACTTTTTCCGCAGCTTGAAGGAATCTTTCTAAATTAGAATCATGCTCCACCCTTGATTTGCCACACACCGTGATGTCATCTAAGTATGAAAAGGTGTCAGAGAGAGAGTTATCACTTATAAAAGCATCCATTGCCCATTGAAAACAAGCATCACCATTAGTAACACCGAATGGTATTCGGCAAAACTGATACAGCTTTCCACCAGCCTCAAAGGCCGTATATGGTTGATCCTTCTTAACAATAGGAATCTGATGATAAGCACTCTTTAGGTCAATAGTGCTAAAAACCTTATACTGAGATACTTTATTGATAAGCTCATCAATCTTAGGCAAAGGGTACGCATCTAATTGAGTATACCTATTAATAGTTTGGGAATAGTCTATCACCATTCGTTTCTTATGTCTCTCGTTAGTCGTGACAACTACCTGTGCCCGCCAAGGCGAACAACTAGGTTCAATGATTCCTTCCAGTAAGAGACGTTGAACTTCAGAATTAATAAATTCTCTATCCTGACTGCTATACCTTCTTGACTTGGTAGCAATTGGCTTACAATCCGGCATCAAATTGGAAAAAAGTGATAATGGAGAAATGGATAAAGAGGTTAATCCACAAATAGATAAAGGTGGCTTAGTCCCTCCAAATGAAAGACTAAGAGACTCGTGTAACTGAAGCACATCATGACCAATCAAAATATCCGCACAGAGATTAGGCAAAACAGATAGGCGTATATCAGTATACGTATTACCTAGAAGAATCAATTTCACACGGCAACAACCAGCTACTTGTGAAGTGAGAGTCGTCTGAGCCATACACACCTGATAGGAAACAGGTGAAATTTTCAAATGCTTCTCCTTTGCAAACTGAAGACTTATAAAACTCTCGGTACTGCCCGTATCTATAAGGGCCTTCACTTCCAACCCATTAACTTGGGCCATAACTATAGCTTTGTTTAGGCCATGAGCAAATGCAGCAGAAATTGATGCAATAAACGCCCTATCTAAAGGCTGAATAGTCACAGAGGAGGTAATTGAACCTGATGATTTACACACACGTGCGTAATGACCTCTCTTGCCGCATTTACTACACACAGCCTCCCGAGCAGGACACTTCAGACGAGGGTGCCGGACGTTCCCACAAAAATAACACTTCTGAATCCTAGAGGCAACAGCCGCTGAAGTAGAAACTGTTTCAGAATCTAGTAAACCACTCCTATTAAGTCCACATAATTCCTTTTCATCCGGAACTGCCGAAACCACAGTCACAGGCCGATTAAAAAGAGCATAAGAATCCGAACTTCTCTGAGCCACATCCAATGCAGAAGTTTGCTCAAAAGCACTCTTAAGATCCAAAGTCTTATTTTCTAACAACCGCTGACGAATTGATCTAGACAGTAATCCATTAATAAAAGCATCCCGTACCGATTCTTCCTTATATTCTTCAGCCGTCACGGCCTTATAATTACAGTTAACACTAAGGCACCGAAGTGCTTGTAAATAAGTATCCAAAGATTCTCCCACCTGCTGCCTACGGGCAGATAGAAGGTGACGTGCAAATACCTCATTCTTTGGTTTGACAAAAATATTTTCCAATGTAGAAATAGCCACTTCGTAAGTTTTACAGTCCAAAACATACTTATAAACATCCGGAGCAATGTAGTTGATCAGCATATTCAGCTTATTTAGAGACTCTTGATCCAACACGCCCAAAAAGTTTTTAAATGTACAATACCAATGTTTCCATTTATCATCCACTCCTGCAGAATTAGGGTCAGCATTGAATCGTTCTGGTTGAAGATATCGCTCCATTCTGACATAAAGTTAATAAATTGAAATAAAGAATAGATTTGCCTTTCTAATCTAGGCTTTGTTAACTTAAAAATCCTGTAGCACATCTTCAACACCCAGTCCCAACTAAAGGCTGGAAAGAACTGAATTTAAGATGGCCACCACAAATCACATGACATCAACTACCAATGAGATTACAGCATATATCCCAAGGCAGGAAACAAACAACCAATCACAATACTTCTTACTAAACATAGAGAATAATCACCACACTCCCCCACAGGACCATCGAGAGCTAGCTGCAGGAGGAGCAGACTTTTGCAGATCCCTCCTAGGCTCCCAAACCCAGAGGACACCCGCTAAAGGCGTCTAAGCAGGCGCGGCAGAAAAGTGAGCAAGCTGCCTCTACATCTGCTGAAGCCACAGGGGAAGCACCACGTAGAAGCATGCGTAAGAGAAAGTTAACACACAAATAGTCACAAGGGTAGTCACTTGGGTGTTTTGATATAATACAAAGTTATATTTGTCATCGTTATTTCAATTGTATTAAAGAAATGCGATGTCAAAGATTCAAAGAGTTGGCCTATGTGTACTCAGAAATGGAAGTTGCACAGTGAGGGGTCAGGGTGCCTTTCATCTGTAGTGACGGTGGGGAGAGTGATAGAAATGCAGTTTATTGTACGGGTGTGTAATGAAGGTCGTGTAAACATTCATATCCATGTGCCAGCCACATGTGTTTGCTGCTTAAAGTTACGCAAATCTGGCATGGATTAGTGTATCCCTTGACTCACGGCCAATGTGCTCGCGTGTTGGTGGCACTGGCACAGCAACCACCACAAGGTCTTCCTCATCTGCTGCCTCATTCGGCTCCTCTGAGGAGGAGGTTGTGCACTGTGCCACTTGTTCCTCAGGCAGCGGTAAGCCACGCTGCTGTGCGATGTTGTGCAGGGCACAGCAGACCACGATGATTCTGGAGACTTCTGGCTAGTGCGTACTGTAGGGCTCCACCAGATCTGTCGAGGCAACTGAATTGCATTTTGAGCAAGCCGATGGTTTGCTCTATGATGCTTCTGGTGGAAATGTGGCTCACATTGTCGCGCCCCTCAGCTTCATTTGATGGCCTCCTCATCGGTGTCATTAGCGATATCTTCAGGGGATAGTCTTTGTCTCCGTGGAGCATTCCGGAAAGTTGGATTGGCAGATTGAACAGCTGAGGCACAGTAGACTGTTGCAACTGCCAGGGAACTTGGCGCACACATGCATAATGTTCTTCCTGTGGTTACACACCAGTTGGACGTTCAGGGAGTGGAAGCTCTTGTGGTTCACAAATACAGCTGGGTTGTGATGGGGTGCCCTAATGGCCACATGTGTGCAGTCTACCACGCCCTGCACCCTTGGGAAGCCTGCCATATTTGCAAAGCCATCTGCACACGCAGTTACACTTGCTTCATCTGTGGAGAAGTGGATGTAGTTGTGCAACTTGGCAAACAGTGCATCAGTAATCTGCGTGACGCAACTGTGTGCGGCTGACTGGGAGATGCCGCTGATGTCTACTGCTGATCCCTGGAAAGACCTTGAAGCAAAAAAGTTGAGGGCGGTGGTGACTTTGACAGCCACTGGTAAGAAGTGTCCACCTGCCCTTCTGGGCTGCAGGTGTTGGTGCATCATTGTGCAGATGTCAGCGACTACCTCTCGCGAAAGTCTCAGCCTCCTTTGGCACTGCTGCTCACTCATGTTGAGGAAGCTCATCCTCTGCCTGTAAACCCTGCGCTGACACCCTCTGCCCTGTGCAGCATCAGGTGGCTGAGGAGAAAGTTGGCGCTCCTGTTGTTGGTGCTACTGGTGTGCCTGGTTCTGCTGTTGCCGCGGCTGCTCTTCCTCCTATTCTGAGGACCAGAATGACAGGGTATAAATGGTTCCCATTCTGCTGGTATATATCTCAGTTGAGGAAGAGATGTTATAAGCGCTTAGTCAATGTGGGGAAAGGGTTTTCCAAGGCGGTCACAGTGCATATGGATCTCAGAATAAACACTTACAACCTCAATACACCTGCAAAATGTGTTCCAAAACCTCAAAACAGAAAATTCTGGCATCTGAAAATCAGACATGTTACAGGTCAGCTTTTATGCTGTAGGTCAGCTGTCAACCATTCAGCTACTTGCTGAACCCGACACAATCAGCTGGTGTGTTTGTCGCACGACGTGGAACATGCTGATAGTGTTGCAAAATGGAAAAGCCTCTCAAAATAGGATTATCCAGGCAGTTAACAAGCTGTTAACTGCCTTAAGTGGCTTTCCCGCCGCTTTGTAGGGGGTGGTGTGGGGTTGGTGCGTGCGCCCAGTCAGTTATGCCCCTGACTGTTCGGGAGCAGTTCGAATCGCTCCCACGCCCCTGGGTTCTAGACACCAGACTTAGGTAGAGGCGGCGATACAGAAAAGACTCGAGTAGACAGGTGGTTTGGATGTAAGAAAACCAAGATTTTATTGAAATAGAAATTAACACAATCTTATGAGAAGTTACTAGTATAAAATTACAGGCAAATACAAAATAACTATTATTATACTTATACAGGGAATGGGGAACACACGGCACATCAAGGGAAAACAACTATTTTAACAATCCCCTTATCCTTATCCCACCCCTTATACTTAACTAGATTAAGCTATGAGGGGCCAGAATTCATGCTCACCAATCCAAAGATAAAAGCCAACTGTTAACGAGTGCAAGTTTTGAAGTCTGGTTTCTGGGCCTTCTTGGTACCCCGTCGCCACGTGGTCTTCAGGGGCGCGGTGCTGGGTCTGCTACTGCGACACACCTTCTCCCCTCCACTGCTGTCATCGTCTCGTCGAGATGGGTTCTCCTCTTCTCCCTCGGGCGGTCGTCGGCGGCACCGTTGTGCCTACAGGGCAGTTGGCAGTTTTAACTGCCTAGATTTTCCTACCCAAGCTTAAGAACGCCAGTGAATTCGTCGTGGCGTGGCCACCTGCGTTTTCGCAGTGTTCAACGAGATACTTGTCTTCCCAAGTGCCAGCTTATAACTAGGCGCTTGGTTTACTTATCGATACGTTTTTCGCTGCCCTACTCTGCCCTTATCGAGTTATTATCATCTTCTTCATTTCGCCGGACTGCTATACAAGTCCTGGGCTACCTGCTCGACTTCGTCTCGCCCCTTTCTGCGGCCTGGGCATCCTGGATGGCTATGGACTTGGGTCTCGATCCCCTTCCTTGCAGTTGGTATGGTGTACCTGGCTACTGAAAATCTGCTCCGGGGAGAGAACCCGCCACGAGGCCAGGGCACGAGTACGAGCGGCAGCCCACGAGGCCGGAGCCACGAGAGCAGAGAGCAGAGTCAAGAGTAAGAGCAAGAGAGTGATTGCTACCCGGGGCCTTCAGTTATACTCCTTACGAAAACCCTTATCTGCGCACCAAATCAGGTTAGTTCATTGTCCCAATCTTGGCGGGCTAGTTTAAATAATTGTAGCCATCTAAACTAACTGTTTTTAGATGGCCGGAGATCGCACCTACTGGCCTGATTATCGAGTTGTTTTGTTATTAATGCATCTTAATCGGCCTGCCCAGCCTCGATGGCTTCCTTAAGCTGTTTCCGATTATTTATGCAAACAACTTGATGGCCTCAAGTATAGGCCTAACTGGTTTTGCTCTGTCTGCGATTTGGCTTAATGCATAATTCAGAGTCCTGCTGTCTGCTTTTCAAAATACAAAAGTCCTTCTTCACAGAAACTGCAGCTTAGGTTTCGATTTCCCCAAAAGCTGCTTGTGCCAGAGTCCAAGCTTTTAAAATCTTGCAGGCTTTTGGTCACGAGGTGCGGACGCCATCTTTGGGTACCCTTTTTTTTTTAAATGTCCACGCAGGGTCCCTTTTATTAATAATGTTTGGGGAAATGTGGAAATTTTGCGAATCTTACACTCCCCCCTGTGATACTAAAACTTGCTTGAAGTATCATACTTACAAGTTGAGCAAAATTTTTCTGACCCTCCATAGTCAACCTTCCCCTGTAATTACCTATCTAATATACCCACGATACAAGCACTTCCCATTCCGCGAAAATGTAGTGTACATCAGTATACATAGGACAAATTACAGACTTTTACACACATCCAAGCATGGAGGGGTCCAACACCCCTGCACCACTTGGTACACATACATCTTTATTAAACGTGTCGCAAAAGAACCTTAAGAACAGAAAAAAAACCTTTATTAAAAATAACAAACACAAAAAAACAACAATCTTTAATCAGAATACAAGGAAAAGACTTAAACGGGCGTATCTCCCTCCACCTTCACAATGTTCCTTCCAGATCTTCTGGTTTCGGAATTCCAACAACTGACCTTTTTCCCTTACACTGAATGCAAACTAGATACAACACTATCCCTAACTGACAAACCACGAGAATGTGGGAAGCCAGTCTGATCCACGAAGGGACCTCTATGTTATTGAAAATGTCCCACTAGGGT
This sequence comes from Somniosus microcephalus, assembly GCF_052327205.1. Taxonomy (NCBI): domain Eukaryota; kingdom Metazoa; phylum Chordata; class Chondrichthyes; order Squaliformes; family Somniosidae; genus Somniosus; species Somniosus microcephalus. The sequence continues at coordinate 186,975,644 of NC_140991.1, forward strand.
GGAATCACAATATCCAATATCTTCATCCCTATCTCTACTATTTTCTGCTCCAGAGTGTAAAAATGTTTCTGCGAAACTATAACGGCTTTGAGTATTTTGGTAAGGTGTTCAGGGAGAGGGGAAATTTCGTAGCCAAAGTGGGCTACGTACTTTTGCACATTCGTAAAATTCTCCTTCACAGTGAGGTGAACAGTGGCGGGTTCAGGAATGGGGACAATTCGCTCCTGGGCCACTTGAACTTCTGCGTCGGGTTTAAAACAGAAGCTGCTGTCACTAACCGGACACCAGCTGTGCTGTCCATGCTGGTAGTGGGACGTGCCGGTGGTGACACAGTATGTCCCACCTCCTATATATGCTACCTGCGGGGGAACATGGCCTTGTGCCATTGCCTCCATGGTACAATTTATAGGTTTCGCACCAGCAGCTCTGAACCCACACTGCGGTTTTGAATAGGCATTCAAGTGCTGGGGACACAGGATTATGTGTGCTCCCCGGCTCCGGCACCCTGAGAGGTCAGTACCTGTCATAGCGTGCTCCCACTTTATGACGTAAGGCGGGACCGCTGTGAAACGAATGTGTGCGCCCCCTTGAATGACTCCAATGTTCTCAACCCTGTATAGCGGCGCGGGTCGGGCTGTCCTACCCATGACCGGCATCCTAACTACTACTCCCATGATTGTGTGGTTGGACTGCCCACAATCCACGGGGACTGGGTAGGCCTCGGAAGCTAGTCGGAGTTGGCACGGGCTTAATGCATTCTCAAACGGGTGGAAGGCTGCAAGGTGCTTGTTGCTAATCCAGGAGGGGACTAAACCCTGTTTTAAATCCTCCAGATTACTGCGGCCCTCGCCCAGCAACCACGCCCCATATAGCACGCACACCTCATTCTGCGTGGCTGGTCAGAAGCAATTCTGTCCTCCCTTATGAGAGCATTTACCGTCTTTGCGTGCTTTTCCAACTCCGCTATGATTTCCTTTAAATGGACCATCAGGGCCTGGTCCTCATGCAACTCCAAGCCCACTACCTTGTTCTCATCCAGTAATATCTTCTTTAACTGTGTTTTTAAACCGTTTATCTGGGTCTGCAGCTCGATGTCATCTAAACTGTTGATGACAGAGGACCCAGTATTAAACGCAATAAAAATATCATTCCATACTCCCCTTCTTTGCCTCCCTGCATTACCCAAAAACTCTCGGTGTGTGGTGTACAGTTCGGTTTTGTCCATGTGGGCGAAATCGAACTCATAAAACTTCTTGAACATGTCCTTTAATAGGGCCTGGTATAGCTGCTCTGTTTCTTTTGGACACCACTCCGGTAAATGTACCTCGGTGAGATTTAAAATCACGGAGGCTACCGCGTAGTGTACCCCCTGGTACAGCATCTGATCGATGGGGACTAGTACCAACCCATTCCCTGGTCCCTTGGTGGTGGTGGGGCAACCTTCCCTGTGTATCCTCGCCGCCTGCGCTGTGGGCAGGGGCGGGTTACAAGCTCAGTGGCATTGACTGGGATCGGGGAGAATGGGACTGCGTACACCTTCCGGCTGGCATCCCACCTCATCCTTTTCTCGGTGTCGTGCCACTGCCGGTGGAAAACGATGGATATGCCTGCGGGGCAGACCTCCTCTGACCCCCATACAGATATAAATCCCTTGGTCCGGTTCCCACCACTTGTCCCAACACACACTTAATCCTCCATGAGTCCCTGTAATCGTCCGGTGGGTGTTGTTCCCCAACCGTTCCCACTCGACTTCGGGGTTCCTCATATTTTTGCTCAGCTTTCTGAGCCACCACCACCTATCCAGAGGAATGTGTCCTTTACACATTAAACATATTCGCTTTCCAATGGTGACGCTGACTCTCGTGGTAACGACCCGTACCCTGGGGCACAGGAGGGAGGTCTCCCCGTACGTGGATCCGGTTTGGCTGGAGTACTGAGACGAATTGGACCCCAGCCATCCTGGCCACCTTCCCTCATGGACGTAGACGGTTGTCTCCTCCGCATCCCGTTCACCGCTTCCGTCGGTTGCTATGGGCGCCTTGTCTCCTGAGCACCCGTAGATGTGGGAATCCTGTACGTCGCGTCGCCCTCCGACACTCATCCCAATCAGGGCGAGAAGGATCATGATCCCCTTCATCCTGAAAGTCTTTCTGCAAAAAGATACAAAAACATGCAGCCAGGTCCCCAAGAGATTCTCTGGCTTGGTGAAGCATGGTCGGGTCCCGCGACCTCGACCCCAAAATATACATACTCTTAGCAGATTACTTACTTAAAACTACCCATCACCTTATTTAACTTAAACTAAAACACCCACACTTAAGCTAAACAATTAAATTTAACAATAAACAATAACCAAAAACTTAAACTACCTAAACTATATACATCCACCGCCCGTCTCCCGGCGGCCAGGCTAATTCCTGGTTGGACTGCGGCTCGCCGCTACCACCGGCGTGACCGCACCGTCCTGCACTGTTGGTCCCTCGCAGCCCGTGGCTGAGGACCTCTGTCCTTGGACCTCTCCCTGACTCGAGGGGCGGCCCTTGGTAACTGGCGGGCTGGTGACCATGGCTTTCTCAGCTGGGGCGTCCGTGGGGACCTTCTTGGGGCCTTGGCGGGTGGGGCTTTCTGGGCCGATGGGCCTTTAACCCGAACCGCTGCTCCCTCAGGCTTGACCTCTCCCGAACCTGGGCTAGGGGCAGGTAACTCTTCGCAGCCTGCTGCTGCGAGCTGAGAGTTTCTGCCCCCAGGTCCCATGGCTGGGTCCGGGGTGGGGTTTTCGGCCTCAGGTCCCTCCCTCTCTACACCTGGGTTACGGGCGGGGTTTTCGCCCTCAGGTCCCTCTCCTCGTCTGGATCCCAGAAGAGTGGGGGAGTGTCCCAATCGATGGGCGGGATGGCCCCTCCCTTCAAGCAAGCCACAGCACCTGCCTGTGCAGTATGTGAACTCGCTGCTGCTGCAGGCTGAGGATCTTTATCCTCAGACCTTTCCCCAACTGGCTGTTTTCCCCTTTCAGGTGTAAACAGCTTACACTGGTTGATATGGAACCATTTTGTACGCCAGGGCATTTTAACAGCGTATACCATGGGGCTGGCTTTATCTACAATGCTGTAGGGCCCCATGTACAATGGTTCCAAACTCTCTACTCGGGCATAGTTTCTCACCATGACCTGATCTCCTACCTCCCACTCGTGGTGCTCTCTCAGTTCGAGCAGCAATCGGTTACTCCAATGCTGCCTTCCCATGTTCCCAGCCGCCTGCTCATGGACCTGCTTCAGGTGCTCAAAGAGATTTCGGGCGAACCTGTCCCAGTTTACCTCTCTGAGCTGACGCTCCGTGAGCACCGGGGCTAGTACATGGGTGGGGGTCTGCATAGCCCTGCCGGTCATTAGCTCGTACGGGGAGTACCCCATGCTTTTAGACTGGCTGGCCCGGATCCCCATCAAAACCAACGGCAGGATCTCGGCCCATTTACAGGGTGAGTCTACCGTCTCCTTCCTTAGCCTTTCTTTCAGGGTCCGATTCATGCGTTCCACAATCCCGGATGACTGCGGGTTGTGGGCCACGTGCCATTTCCCCTCAATGGCTAACAGCATCAGGGTGTTCTGCATCACCTGTCCAGTGAAGTGACACCCTTGGTCGGACTCCACAAACTGTGGTAGTCCCCACCGCGAGAACACTTCCCAGACCAGGATCCTGGCAGTACCCAGAGCTGTGGCTGTTCTGCAGGGAAAGGCCTCTACCCATTTGGTAAACACGTCCACCAGGACTAGGCAGTATTATAGCCTCCCTGGGCGGTGGGCAGGGGCCCGATGTAGTCGACTTGTATCGACTGCCATGGTCCCTCTACCCTCCTGACGTGTCCCATAGGTACCTTCCTTTTGTGGGGGTCGGGGTTATTCGCAGCGCACACAAGACAGCCTGCGCAGAACTTGCGGACATTGTCCCCGAGTCCTGGCCTGTTCCACCCGCTGCCAGGTGGTCTCAGGCCCGGGGTGTCCCGCTCCTGGGCCCTCATGGGCCAGTTGAAGGAATTCCCTCCGGTGCTGCTGCGGCACAACCCACTGTTCCCCCCCGGAACAGCATGCCCTCTTTAACGGAGAGGGTCGCTGTGCCATACGGACCCTCTACTCCCTTTCCCTCAGCTACAGCGCTGAGGACTGCATTGAGGACGGGGTCTTGGGCTTGGACCGTCTTAAGGTCCGGGGCTAACGCTACCCCTACACTCCCTTGGGTCCCATCCCTACCTCTGACCGCCGCCATGGGTCTTTACCCAAATCGGTCCCAGAAAGTGCCTGTGCGGGCACCCTCTTTGGCGAGCAAGTCAGCCTGCTGGTTGCCTTGGCCGCGGGGTTCTGTGGAGGAATGGGCTTTCACCTTGTGGATGAAAACCTCCCCTTCCTCCCCCACTGCTGCCAGGGTCTTCTCCAGCAGGGGTTTTACTGTGAGGGGTCTCCCGTCGGCAGAGGTGTATCCGCGGCGGGACCAGATGGCCAGGTACTCCGTACATGAATTGCAGGTGAACATGCTGTCCAAGCAAATCATGTAGGGGGTGGGGAAGATTTTGGGGTGTGTAACAACGTACACCACCGCGGACAGTTCAGCCTGCTGGGCGCTCATGGTGCTGGGGAGCTTAATCGCCAGGGCAATGTTTGCCGCTGGGTCGTAAACTCCACACCCCATGAGACGCTCGCCAGCAGATACCATGCTGGAACCATCTACATAGATCTCGCGGCCTGTGGGATGTATCCCGGCCCGTAAACCTATGTTTACGTCCCAAACCCCTTCAATGGAACACCGGTGGGCTGTTCCAGGATATACCAGGTTGGCTGCGAGCTTTGGCTCAGAGACCCTTCACCTTCAGATCCATCTGTGAGAGGAGCAAGGTTCAGCGGGCAATGCGGGCACTGCTCACTGTCCCATCCTTGATCCTCCCATCCAGAAGCATCTGGGTGGGTGTGTGATGGGTGAGGAGGGTGATGGGAGCGGTGCCTGTGAAGATCAATGATCTTTTCACAGCCCAATGTGTGGCCAAAAGGTGCCGCTCACAGTTGGAATAGCTCCTTTCCACATCTGAGTATCCTGGAGGAGTAGACCACCGGCCTCAGCCGGCCGTGCCACTCTTGGAGCAGCACAGCACTCAGGCTGTCCCCGCTGGCTGCTACCTCCAGGAAAAACTCTTTCCCCCCATCTATGGCCCCTAGAGCTGGCGCGGTCTGCAAGTCTTTCTTGAGCCTGACAAATGCTGCCTGGCAACCCTCATCCCAAAGCCACTCCACTCCCTTGTGTAGGAGTTGGAGCAGAGGGGCTGTGGTGGTGGCATAGTCCTCAATAAAGTCTCTGCAGTACCCGGTTAGCCCTAGAAATGACCTCACACCCATTACTGTGTTAGGGACCGGTAGTTCTTGTACCGCCTCCCTCCTAGCCTTATCAATGGCCCTTTCTCCAGCACGCACGTTCAGGCCGAGGAATTTCACCTCCTGCTGGCCGATCTGCGCTTTCTTGGGGTTCACTTTGAAACCCTTCTGCCCTAACAGCTCCAGCAGTTTGGCCAATAGTGGACCATGCTCCTCCTTCGAATCAGTGAACAGGAGCAGGTCATCCACATATTGGACCAACTGTCTGGGCTGGCTAAAATCCTTCAAACTGTTGGCCATGCACTGATGGAAAATGCTGGGGCTGTTGTGGAAGCCCTGAGGCAAACAGTTCCACGTGTACTGTTGCCCTTTAAACGTAAAGGCAAACTTGTACTGGTCCTCCCTCCTTACAGTGATGGACCAAAACCCATTGGAAATATCCAGCACCGTGAAAGTGGTAGCGGATGCTGGAATATTTCCTATCAGGTCGGCAACTGCTGCTACTGTGGGTACACAGGCTGGGATGTTACTATTGAGCACCCGATAGTCCACCGTGGTCCTCCAGGAATTGTCCGGCTTTCTGACCGGCCATAATGGAGAATTCACGTGGGTAGCTATCGGTCTCAGAACTCCCTGCTGCACTAATGAGGACATGGCTGCTTCCATGTCTGGTTCTGCTTCCCTGGGGAAGTTATACTGTTTCTGTGGTCGGGCCATGGAGTCCCCGTCTACGCTGACTTCAAACCCTGTGACCCTCCCGCAGTCGTGTTTGTGAGTGGCAAATGTGGCCAGGTGGGCCTGCACAAATGCCTGGAACTCCTGTGGGGTGTTGCTGACCATAAGCCCGAGGTTATAATCCTCTTTGAGCTTCATGGTGCAGAGGGTCCCCTTCCCTTCCTTTCCTGGGATTACTACTGCCCTTCCGTTCTTTACTTTACCTGCCCCCCATAAGCAATGATTCCTCAAATCCACTAGGATCCCATGGCCTACAATAAAGTTGGCCCCCAGGAACCCTCTTTCACCCTCCACTTCCCATTTCATCAGGACACAGGTCCACTTGGAGCGGAGCGGTCCCAACCGAATGGCGAGCGGGATGGAAAACGAGCCAGCCTGTTCCCTACCCGTGAACCCCGATAGACTGTATGGGATCCCGTTAGAGAGAGGCGAGGTGAGTAGCCCACGGTGCATAATGCCCCCGTGTCTAACAGATAGGTCCCCGTCACCTTTTCCACCTCCATCTCCAAAAGGGGTCTTTTCCACTCATCATACCGGAGAGAACACAGATAAACAGGCTGTGCTGGCTCTAGTCAGGGCTGTGGGTTGGATGGGGCTGACGGGGTCAGAGCACCGGTGGCGGCTGCTACTCTCCCCTGGCCAATCAATAAGGACCTCATGGCGTCCAAAAGTGACTCGACCTCTGCGGAAGGGATCCCTGCCCCCGCCTTTTGGGCTGGGGCTAAGGGCTGCTTTCCCTTGTTATCTTTCCAAGGGTTTTTGCACTCCTTCCGCCAGTGACCATCCTTCCCACACCCGTAACAATTGGTCTTAGTGTTGGGGGGGTTACTCCCTTCCTGGTGCCACTCTTTCCTGCCCGGTCCAGGTTTTACCTCATGCACCTTTCCCTTGGGTGGGTGTGCATCGGCTCCTCTACTGTTTTTATAGGCCAGAGTGAGCTGCCTAATTACCGTGAGTTCGGTGGTCTGGGGATTTTTGGGGTCAAACCAGGCTTCTGCCTTGGCCCGGACCTGTGGCAAGCTGTTCGCCACCAGGCAGCGGAGCCAATGGGCCAGGAGATCCCCGTTCAGGAACATTCGGTCCGGCGTCCCCGGACAGGTCCTCCGGTACACCGGCCACAGCCGGTCCGCAAAAGCCTGCGGGGTTTCCCCTGGGAGCTGGATTTTCTTCTCCACGCGGGAGAAAGGACTTCCCTCATCCATCCCCATGGCCTCTAGAACCGCATCTCTAAGCTCCGCATACCCGCTCTGCCCCCTTTTACACTCGTCAGAGGGATTGGAGGAGACTACTCTCCAGGGAGAATAGCAGCATCTTGGCCTTCTCAGCGTCATCGCAGTCATTGACGCTGGCTGCCTGCTCTACTTCCCTGAAGTGGATCGAGGGGTCTCCCTTTTCGGAGAGCCTCGGGAGATGGTTGACCATAGCCCTAAGCTGTTGGGTGTTAAAGGGTAATACGAACTGGTTTTGGAGGGGGCCCTCATCGTCGCCATTGGCGGGTGGGCCGAACCTCCGATGCCGTGCTGGGCACATCGGTCCCGGCTCCGACCTCTCTGGCGGGGGTTGCTCCACCTCCGCCTCCACCGCTGGCTCCACTCCTGGTTCCAACCCCCTTGCTGCCAAACCTCGCTGAAACTTGGCGCTACGGGTGGTGGTCGTGAGATCTCCTTTCTCTCAACCGGGTCGTCCCTAGACACTACCGGTGATGTTGGAACTGTCCTCCCCTCGTTCCCCAGAAAATCTGCCTGGCCTGCCTTTGGGCTTATTAGGCATACCATGCCTTTTGCCTTCCGGAGGGCCCGGCTCAGATTTTCTATCCTCTCTTTACAGGGGCCGTGGTCTGCCTCCTCAAACCCCTGTTCGCTCGCTAGCTTATACGCTGCCTTTACCTCCTGTACTTTCTCTTCCTGTTCCCTAATCTGCCTTGCCAAGTGGGCGTTCTTCTCCCGCAACCTTAACTCATTTCCCTTGGCCTCGGTGGCTTGGCACCGTAGGTATTCCAACTGAGCCTTGTGTTCTCCCATTAAATGCACTCTCTCCTGATTCAGGGCCTGCAAAGCCACTAATAACTTCTCCCCTGCAAGAGCCTTATCCTGGATCTCCAGGGCTGACTCCCTTAACTCGGCTGCCTGTGCTGCAACGAGCCTGTCCAAAAGCTGGGCCTGCTTTTTGAAACACATCAGCCAAACTGCCTTCTCTATGGACTTCTTGTGTTCCTTTCCCTCTGTCCACTTAGCTGCTGCAACTACCGGACGCCCAGCCTTTAACAGAGTGGTGATCCACTTCTTAGTGATAATCACCTTGCTAAACACATAATCAGAAATCCTTTCCGCCATCATGGTTTGCTCATCCGAACCATTGTCTACTGTATCGCAACCCTGTTGCCGGTGTCCTGCCGCGGTCACCATTTCTGTAGGGGGTGGTGTGGGGTTGGCGCGTGCGCCCAGTCAGTTATGCCCCTGACTGTTTGTGAGCAGTTCAAATCGCTCCCACGCCCCTGGGGTCTAGACACCGGATTTAGGTACAGGCGGCGATACAGAAAAGACTCGTGTAGACAGGTGGTTTGGATGTAAGAAAACCAAGATTTTACTGAAATAGAAATTAACACAATCTTACGAGAAGTTACTAGTATAAAATTACAGGCAAATACAAAATAACTATACTGTAAGATTAGAATCACAGGCTCACACAGATTACCCAACAGGGCTTTAGAAGTTGTAAGGCTTTTATTAAAGAGCTACAGCTTTAAAGCATAATCAGATATTATATACACAGTCTAAGCAACGATCACGTGCGTTCGACCGGACCGCTCCCTTCTTTCAGAGAGAAAAAACACTATACACATTCTAAGCAATGATCACGTGCTTTCGACCGGTCCCTCCGGTCATCCTAACTGGAACATTACAACTCCTAACTCTGTGATCCCAATTCTGACACCAATGTAAGATTAGGATCACAGGCTCACACAAATTACCCAACAGGGCTTTAGAAGTTGTAAGGCTTTTATTAAAGAGCTACAGTTTTAAAGCATAATCAGATATTACATATGGTTTAAGCCGAGTATAATAGACATACAACCCGTGACAGTAGGAGCCACCTACGACTCCCGAATCGGAATGACATGACCGGACGGACGGGGAGGCAATACGGTGGTCTCGGATTGGGTGGATTCCTGCAGTCTGCTGCAGTGGTCACTTCCGTTGGGTCATCTCTCAAGCTGCTGGACGTGTTAGGCCATCAGCCACCTCAGAGGCTAAACTTGACCAAGGTGTTAGGCCGTAGCCACCTCGGAGAAGCCTTCGCCCCTGACTGCCTGATTTCCTCTCTCGGTCGTCTATATTTATAGTTATTTCGGTGGGCTGGTAATCACCTGGTGTCAATCATTTGATCCCCATCCTATTGTCCAATTGTGAAGCGGGAAGGCAACCCTCGCCGTCCCTTTCTGCATGACTGACAAGGCCTCCCTCTTATCTTTCTGAGGAATGTTTTGTCAAGTTTCTTCAAGGGCATTTTATGGCTTCGTGGCTCCTTATTATCTAGCAGTTGCTATCCTCCCTGTTTCCTTACATTTTACAATTCGCTCATCACTTCTATTTGACTTTTGATGCTTGATATTCGAACTTGCTGGCATTTATGCTATCTTTTTCCGCTTGCCTGTTGTCAGTCTCTGTTCTAAGAATTAAAACCCATCTTTGAATCTAACAGCTATTTCTTACAATACTTATACAGGGAATGGGGAACACACAGCACATCGAGGGAAAACAACTATCTTAACAATCCCCTTATCCTTATCCCACCCCTTATACCTAACTAGATTAAGCTATGAGGGGCCAGAATTCATGCTCACCAATCCAAAGATAAAAGCCAGCTGTTAACGAGTGCGAGTTTTGAAGTCTGGTTTCTGGTCCTTCTAGGTACCCCGTCGCCACGTGGTCTTCAGGGGCGCGGTGCTGGGTCTGCTACTGCGACACACCTTCTCCCCTCTGCTGCCGTCGTCGTCTCGTCGTGATAGGTTCTCCTCTTCTTCTCCCTCGGGCGGTCATCGGCGGCACCGTTGTGCCTACAGGGCAGTTAGCAGTTTTAACTGCCTAGATTTTCCTACCCAAGCTTAAGAACGCCAGTCTATTCGTCGTGGTGTGGCCACCTGCATTTTCGTAGTGTTCAACGAGATACTTGTCTTCCCAAGCGCCAGCTTATAACTAGGCGCTTGGTTTACTTATCGATATGTTTTTCACTGCCCTGCTCTGCCCTTATCGAGTTATTATCGTCTTCTTCGTCTCCACTTGTCTCGTCTCGCCGGACTACTATACCAGTCCTGGGCTACCTGCTCGACTTCGTCTCGCCCCTTTCTGCGGCCTGGGCGTCCTGGATGGCTATGGACTTGTGTCTCATTCCCCTTCCTTGCAGTTGGTATGGTGTAACAGGCTACTGAAAATCTGCTACCGGGAGAGAACCCGCCATGAGGCCAGGGCACGAGTACGAGCGGCAGCCCACGAGGCCGGAGCCACAAGAGCAGAGACAAGAGTAAGAGCAAGAGAGTGATTGCTACCCGGGCCTTCAGTTATACTCGTTACGAAAACCCTTATCTGCGCACCAAATCAGGTTAGTTCATTGTCCCAATCTTGGCGGGCTAGTTTAAATAATTGTAGCCATCTAAACTAACTGTTTTTAGATGGCCGGTGATCGCACCTACTGGCCTGATTATCGAGTTGTTTTGTTATTAATGCATCTTAATCGGCCTGCCCAGCCTCGATGGCTTCCTTAAGCTGTTTCCGATTATTTATGCAAACAGCTTGATGGCCTCAAGTATAGGCCTAACTGGTTTTGCTCTGTCTGCGATTTGGCTAAATGCATAATTCAGAGTCCTGCTGTCTGCTTTTCAAAATACAAAAGTCCTTCTTCACAGAAACTGCAGCTTAGGTTTCGATTTCCCCAAAAGCTGCTTGTGCACAGACTCCAAGCTTTTAAATCTTGCAGGCTTTTGGCCACGAGGTGCGGACGCCATCTTTGGGTACACTTTCTTTTTAAAAATGTACACGCAGGGTCTCTTTTATTAATAATTAGCTGAAGTGCCCGGCGGTGCCGAGGGTTTTTTGAGGGCATGTTGTTGTTGGAAGAGAGAGAGCGAGAGAGCGACTGGGGAAGAGAGAGAGAGCGACTGGGGGAAGAGAGAGAGAGAGACTGGGGGAGAGAGAGAGAGACTGGGGGGAGAAAGAGAGTGACTGGGGGAGAGAGAGGGTGACTGGGGGAGAGAGATGGTGACTGGGGGAGAGAGAGAGTGACTGGGGAGAGAGAGAGTGACTGGGGGAGAGAGAGAGTGACTGGGGGAGAGAGAGAGAGAGAGACTGGGGAGAGAGAGAGAGAGAGACTGGGGAGAGAGAGAGAGAGAGAGAGAGACTGGGGGAGAGAGAGAGAGAGAGACTGGGGGAGAGAGAGAGAGAGACTGGGGGAGAGAGAGAGAGAGAGAGAGAGAGACTGGGGGGGAGAGAGAGAGAGAGAGACTGGGGGGGGGAGAGAGAGAGAGAGACTGGGGGGGGGGAGAGAGAGAGAGAGACTGGGGGAGAGAGAGAGAGGGAGACTGGGGGAGAGAGAGAGAGAGAGACTGGGGAGAGAGAGAGAGACTGGGGGAGAGAGAGAGAGAGAGAGAGAGACTGGGGGAGAGAGAGAGAGAGAGACTGGGGGAGAGAGAGAGAGAGAGAGAGAGACTGGGGGAGAGAGAGAGAGAGACTGGGGAGAGAGAGAGAGACTGGGGGAGAGAGAGAGAGAGACTGGGGGAGAGAGAGAGAGAGACTGGGGGAGAGAGAGAGAGAGACTGGGGGAGAGAGAGAGAGAGACTGGGGGAGAGAGAGAGAGAGACTGGGGGAGAGAGAGAGAGAGACTGGGGGAGAGAGAGAGAGAGACTGGGGAGAGAGAGAGAGAGACTGGGGGAGAGAGAGAGAGAGACTGGGGGAGAGAGAGAGAGAGACTGGGGGAGAGAGAGAGAGAGACTGGGGGAGAGAGAGAGAGAGACTGGGGGAGAGAGAGAGAGACTGGGGGAGAGAGAGAGAGACTGGGGGAGAGAGAGAGAGAGACTGGGGGAGAGAGAGAGAGACGGTGGGGGAGAGAGAGAGACTGGGGAGAGAGAGAGAGAGACTGGGGGAGAGAGAGAGAGAGAGAGAGACTGGGGGAGAGAGAGAGAGAGAGACTGGGGGAGAGAGAGAGAGTGAGAGACTGGGGGAGAGAGAGAGAGACTGGGGGAGAGAGAGAGAGAGAGAGAGACTGGGGGAGAGAGAGACTGGGGGAGAGAGAGACTGGGGGAGAGAGAGAGAGAGAGAGAGAGAGACTGGGGGAGAGAGAGAGAGAGAGAGAGAGACTGGGGGAGAGAGAGAGAGAGACTGGGGGAGAGAGAGAGAGAGAGACTGGGGGAGAGAGAGAGAGAGACTGGGGAGAGAGAGAGAGAGACTGGGGGAGAGAGAGAGGGAGAGACTGGGGAGAGAGAGAGAGAGACTGGGGAGAGAGAGAGAGAGACTGGGGGAGAGAGAGAGAGACTGGGGGAGAGAGAGAGAGCGACTGGGGGAGAGAGAGAGAGCGACTGGGGGAGAGAGAGAGAGAGACTGGGGGAGAGAGAGAGAGAGACTGGGGGAGAGAGAGAGAGACTGGGGGAGAGAGAGAGAGACTGGGGGAGAGAGAGAGAGACTGGGGGAGAGAGAGAGAGACTGGGGGAGAGAGAGAGAGAGACTGGGGGAGAGAGAGAGAGAGACGGGGAGAGAGAGACTGGGGAGAGAGCGAGAGACTGGGGAGAGAGCGAGAGACTGGGGAGAGAGCGAGAGACTGGGGAGAGAGCGAGAGACTGGGGAGAGAGCGAGAGACTGGGGAGAGAGCGAGAGACTGGGGAGAGAGCGAGAGACTGGGGAGAGAGAGCGAGTGGGGGAGAGAGAGCGAGTGGGGGAGAGAGAGCGAGTGGGGGGAGAGAGAGCGAAGTGGGGGAGAGAGAGCGAGTGGGGGAGAGAGAGCGAGTGGGGGAGAGAGAGCGAGTGGGGGAGAGAGAGCGAGTGGTGGGAGAGAGAGCGAGTGGGGGAGAGAGAGCGAGTGGGGGAGAGAGAGCGAGTGGGGGAGAGAGAGCGAGTGGGGGGAGAGAGAGCGAGTGGGGGGGAGAGAGCGAGTGGGGGGGGAGAGAGCGAGTGGGGGGGA